>NW_028270165.1:78026717-78339658 GCF_037043375.1 Chiloscyllium plagiosum | reverse complement strand
TCAGCCTATCCTTGCTCCTTATAAACTTCGATAAGGTTGTTAAAGTACAGATTTGAGGTGGTCCTGGGAATCCCTTGTGAATTCAACCTGTAAGCCTCTCTTGGTTTGTCCCGGAGATCGTACTCTTTGGAAGTCTGGAATAAAAAAACCTCTTACAGACAGTTTAGTTTAATTTTAGTCACTTACCAATAGCATCACTGTTAAAACATAACACTGATACTGAGAAGCTGAACTAACTGGGTTCTAATAACCCAGAAGAGTAGGATATCAGCTCTTCAAGACCCCTGGCAGGCTACTCTGCTGTACTGTCTCAAACAGGCTTTATTTATACAAAAAGCACTTAATTAGACAGATAACAGTAAAAGACAATAATTCATAAGGAAGCAAACTGAATTGACAGATCTGCGTGCGCTTGACTGATCACTCCTACAGAGCTTGAGCTGTCCGTCAGGTGGGAAAAACAAATCCAGCCGAGTTAGGTGTCTGCTGGCGAGATAAGTTCCTATAAAGAAGTACCAGTCTAAATTAAGTGGGAGATGGCATAAGGTAACCTTGCATAGCTCACATCTCTGATACAATTGTTTTACAAAATGGCGTCTTAGCACGGAGGGCAAACATTTGACCATAAAATGGCTTCCCGACCGATTGTGTCAGAATCTCTTCAATGTTAGGTTTAGAATAACTTTAAGCTGGGAGTAGACTCCTGCTTTTTATCTTAAGCACTGAATCATTTTGTACCCGAGGCTGAAATGTTACTGTAAAGTTGCATTTAAACTGATTCATTAGTCTCAAATTAAACATGCTTTCTTTTCAGGGTTGTGATTCAAATTCAAATAAGACATAAGATCTGATTAGTTAGAATTGACAGTGGGGCAGTCTGTGAGGTCTGTAGAATGGTGCGCAAGAACAGCAAGTAAGTTAAAGCTTCATCAATATTATCTTTTACAGTGTTTGCATTTCATAACCAGGAAAGGCTACTCAAAATCATCAAAGTCTCAAAAATACAATTAAATTCAATCCATAGCAAGTAAGCACAAAGAGTCAATTTTCTACTGGCTTCAGCAGTCCCAGCACTAAATGGTCTCTCTGTCTCTCTCTCTCTTTCTCTCTTAGTTTCCTTTTGAACTCTCAAGTCAGGGACTTGTAACAGAAAAGATGTTTTTCCCTGTGTCTGCCTAGCTTGCAAGGGGTAATAAGAATCTGTTATAATTGATAGGACCTGACCGTCAATTACAAGGCTTTCGATAGTACCGAGTTTCATTTCAGGGTCAGAATCAAACACTGTCGTGAATTTCACAAGGGAGCAGCCGTGAATGTTATCACTCGGTGTCCTGTTTACACAGATTCACTGGTGTTAAGGCAAGTGTTCTTAATTACCTTTGAGCATCCTGTTATCACTTGGTGAGAACAGATGTTTTTATCTTCTGCATAACTTGAGTTCCCCCTTTTTTCCCCTGAGCCTCCCTGCCTGTCTATTTTTTAGTGTGCAGCAAATGTGTCCTATAATTCAATATTGCATTTTAGTCTAAATGTTTAAAGGACAAGTTTTAAGGCGATAGGCTTGCTCGTCTCAACCACCAGCAGAAATGACTGGATAGGGTAGGGCTTCATCCCCACAGTGCAATGAATTCCCACTTTCCACCAAAATCCCAGATGTACTCACTCACTCAGTTGCTGTCTCAAGAAGGAAACATTTCATTGTAACTTCTTCTGCTCACATGAAGGGCAAAACATCTTTGAAAGCTGCTCTGAAAGTCCAATCTTCACAACCACACTTCTGCTTTTGCCAAAGACGAGTAGAGTCATGCAGCACGGAAACAGACCCTTCGGTCCATGCTGATCAGATATCCAAAATTAATAGAGTTCCATTTGCCAGCATTTGGCCCATATCCCTCTAAACTCTTCCTATTCATGGACCCATTCAGATGCCATTTAAATGTGATCATTGTACCAGCCTCCATCACTTCCTCTGGCAGCTCGTTCCATCACGCACTACCGTCTTTGTGAAAATGTTGCCTCTCAGGTCCCTTTCCTCTTAAACCTCACCTTAAACCTCTGCCCCTCTAGTTCGGACTCCCCTACCCTGGGAAAAAGACTTTGGGTATTCACCCGATTCATGCTCCTTTACACTTCAATAAGATCACCCCACAGCCTCTGATGCTCCAGGGAAAATTATCCCTGGCCTATATGCCTCTCCCTGTAGCTCAAACCCTCCAAATCTGGTAACCGCCTTGTAAATCTTTTCCGAGCGCTTTCAAAATTTCACAACAGAGACCAGAATTACATGTAACTTTCCAAAAGTGGGCTAACCAATGTCTTGTACAGCCACAACATGATATCTCAACTCCTTTACTCAATACTCTGATCAATGAAGGAAAGCATAGGAAATGCCTTCTTCACTATCCTATCTACCTGCGACTCCACTTTCAAGGAACTATGAACCTGCACTCCAAGGTCTCTTTGTTCTGCAACACGCTCCTTAAGTGTGTTGGTCATGCCTGGATTGCTTGGCCAAAATACAAACCTCACATATCTCTAAATTAAATTCCATCTGCCAGTCCTCGGCCCATTGGTCTATCCAATCAATTCTAATTGATAGTGAACTCTTTTTCCCCTCATTCCCTAGAAGCTGAAAATCTCCATCTGACACACTCTCCCTTCATTCTCACTTTGTTGAACCTCATCCTGAAGGGTTTGGTTCATGCTGATTAACCGGCCACACTCAAACGGGATCTAATTGAAACACACAGAATCCTGAACGGCCTGGACTGAGTGGACATTGGGAATTTGTTTCCATTGGTCAGAGAGACTAGGACCCAGGGACACAGCCTTAGAATAAAGGGAAGATCTTTTAGACTGGAGATAAGGAGGAACTTCTTCAGCCAATGAGTGGTGAATCCGTGGAATCCATTGCCAACGAATGCTGTGAAGGCCAGGTCACTGAGGATATTTAAGACTGAGCTAGAAGGTTCTTGAGTATCAAGGAGATTGAGGGTTACGGGGAGAAAGCTGGAGAATGGGTTTGAGAAACTGATCAGCCACAATCATATGGTATGAATAGATCTGATGGGCTGAATGGCCTATTTTCTGTTCCTATGTCTTATGGTCTCTTGCTGTCCTGGACACAGTTGGAGAATTGGGAGCAGGAGCAGGTCTTTCAAGCCTGCACCAGCATTGAACAGATCATAACTGGATATGAATATACTTACATCCTGGTGGATGACTGAGACTTTTTCACTGGAGCACAGGAGGTTGAGAGGTGACCTGGAACAAGTTTAAAAAACCATGAGGAGTATAGATGAGGTGAATGGCAGGTGCCGTTTCCTTAGGGTGGGGGTTTAAAGATTAGGGAGCAAATTCTTAAGATGAGAGGAGAAAGATTTTTAAAAGATTTCAAAATGCATTTAAAAAAAAAGACATGAGCATTTTTTTTGAGTGGTTTGTGTGTGGAATGAACGTCCAGAGGAAGTGGTGGAAGCAGGTATGGTTACAACGACATTTGGAGAATTACATGAATATGAAAGATTTAGAGGGACACGGGCCAAAAACTGGCAGGTGGGACAAGTTTAGTTTGAGAACTAGTCAGCATGGACTAGTTGGACTGAAGGGTGTGTTTCTGTGCTGTCTGACTCTGTAACTGTTCTAAACTAGTCTTAAAACTATTTTCTTGCTTTCACCCATAAACTCCACTTTCAAGGAACTATAAATCTGCATTCCAAGGACTCTTTCTTCTGCAACATTCCCCTCAACTGTGTCAGTCCTGCCTGATTGCTTGACCAAAATGCAACACCTCACATTTCTCTAAATTAAACTCCATCTACCACTCTTTGGCCCATCACCACATCTGATCAATTCTAATTTAGAGTGAACTCTCTTTCCTCTCTCATTCCCTAGAAGTTAAAAATCTCCATCCCACACACTCCCTCCATTCTCACTTTGCTGAACCTAATCCCTACTGTACCTCATCCTGAAGGGTCTGGTTCATGCTGATTAACAGGCCCACACTCGGGGGCGGGGATCTAATTGAAACATACAGAATACTGAATGGCCTGAACAGAGTGGAAGTTGGGAAGATGTTTCCATTCAAAGGAGAGACTAGAACCAATGGGCACAGCCTGAGAGTAGATTAGATTAGATTCCCTACAGTGTGGAAACAAGCCCTTTGGCCTAACTAGTCAACACCGACCCTCCGAAGACCCACCCAGACCCATTCCCCCTTATTTACACCAATGGGCAATTTAGCGTGATCAATTCACCCAACTTGCACATCTTTGGTCTGTGGGAGGAAACCAGAGTACCCAGAGGAAACTCACGCAGACATAGGGAGAATGTGCAGAATCCACACAAACAGTCGCCCAAGTAAAGGGAAGACTTTTTAGAATGGAGATAAGGAGAAACTTCTTCAGCCAGAGAGCAGTGAATCTGTGGAATTCGTTGTCACAGAAGGCTGTGGAGGCCAGGTCAGTGAGGATATTTAAGATTGAGATGGAGATGTTCTTGAGTATCAAGGGGATCGAGGGTTACAGGGAGAAAGTGGGAAAATGGGGTGGAGAAACTTATCAGCCATTATTGAATAGTGGAGCAGACCTGATGGGCTGAATGGCCTAATTTCTGCTCCTATGTCTTATGGTCTCTTGCTGTGCTGGACACAGTCAGAGAATTGGGAGCAGGAGTAGGCCATTTGGTCTTTCAAGCCTGCACCAGATCATAACTGAATACATCTAGGTGGATAGTCTGGGACTTTTTCATTGGAGGAGGTTGAGAGGTGGCCTTGCAGAGGTTTATAAAATCATGAGGCACAGAGAGGCGTGCTTTTTCTGGAACCCTACAGGAGTTTTCTGATCACAGCATCATGCAGTACAGAAAAGGCCCTTTGGCCCATCAAATGTGTACCACCAAAATATTGCCACTTATACTAGATTCATAGAGCTGTACAGCATGGAACCAGACCCTTTGGTGTCCAAAACTAGGGTGCATAGGTTTAAGGTGAGAGGAGAAGGGGGATCTAAGGGGTAACCTTTTCACATAGAAAGTAATGCATGTATGGAATGAGCTACCGGAGGGAGTGGTGGAAGCTGGTACAATTACAACATTTCAAAGTTATTTGGATGGATACATGAGTTGAGAGATATATGGTACAAATTCTGGCAAATCGGATGAGATTAATTTCAAATTAATCAGAGTGGCCATGTTGGATGGAAAGGTCAGTTTCTGTACTCTCCAGCTCCATGGTGGGGACATAACCCGTGTCCACATTCCCTCCTCCACCCTGCCACTAGCTCCCAGGCTCTGAGCTACACAACATCATTGGGTCACCCAGATCCTGACAATTTTCAAATAGTTCCGGGCATTTCTCACAAGCACCACTTGGATTATCAGCCACCATCAGAAACTTTAGTTGTCCTTTCTGTCCAACCTTCAGCACTGGGCGAGCATTCTCTGTTCCCGTTGTGGGATCGTGTTCAAATAGCGACCAAAATCAGCGACTGGCGAAAATAGCCTCTTTATTCAGCAACTACAAGTTGCACAAGTTTGAGATGGTGATGGATTCGCGAAATACCGTCCTTACAGCAGCCTCTTTACACACAGTTCTTACAGAGATTAACACTCCGTCACTATGGTGTTCCACTGTTTTATCTATTGTACACAAACGCTGGCTGCTACTCCCAATAGGATTGAGATTGTCTGTGTGGTCTGCTTGCAGAATTAAGAGGTGACAATCCTTTTGTCTTTTAAGTTAGTAAATGTTAGTAAAAATACTAGACCTGTATGCCCCAAATAAGTTGGACATTGTACCTGCACTGAATAAAAGAATAAAGGATATTAAACTGCTTCCCGTGGCTGGGTCGTGAAATTGTTTAGTATTTGCCAGCATCAGTTTCATTCATTCTTGCAATTTCATGGAAGCGCAGTCTCGATAGTCAGTTTCTTAAAGGGGACAGTGGCTGCGAGTCGGGGAAACTGTTTGATGCTCTGCATCTGTGCAGGTCCCGAGAGATGGTCGACAAGGGCTGATTTATTTTATAATCTTTCATGGAGACAAGATCGCGGGGGGTGGTATTGTTCTGAATATGTTACTACGTTGACAGTTATTCAGAGTTAGCTTTTGCTGTAGAAATAAGCCTAAACACTGCTTGTAGCAAGAGCTGGTAAGGGTTGAAGGTGTGAAAAAGCAGTAACGAGTTGAAAGAGGTGTTTTAATTTAGTCTATCTTGTAATAGTAAATTATACTGCAAAACCACGGTTTTATGAATAAATGAATGAAAAAAGCATTTGTAAATGGGTTAGTAAAGACACCTATAATACAATATCTCACACCATGTTATCGTCTTGACACAGCCTCGTGGGGAAGGGAGAAACCGGAGCTAATCTTTACACAGGTAGATTTCTTCAGAGTTAATCATGACTCGTATCCACCTCCCGACTCAATTGCGTGTTGCAAATCAGTAAGTGTGTCTTAAATAGGTGCTCAACACACCAGTGAATACAAATAATAATAGAAGTCACATCCACAAAGAATCCCAAAAGTTCTGTACTGGGTACGACTGGATTGGTGTCTGAACAGATGGCATGACTGACTGAACACCTTCCCGCACACGGAGCAGGTGAATGGCCTCTCCCCGGTGTGGACCCGCCGGTGACTCTGCAGGTTGGAGGACTGAATGAACGCCTTCCTGCAGATGGAGCAGGTGAAGGGCCTCTCCCTGGTGACTCTGCAGGTTGGAGGACTGAACAAATGCCCTCCTGCAGACAGAGCAGGTGAACGGCTTCTCCCTAGTATGGACCTGCTGGTGGGTCACCAGGGTAGATGAATGGAGGAACCCCTTCCCACACAATGATCAGGTGAACGGTCTCTCCCCAGTGTGACGGCGGTGATGGCTTTCAAGCAAGGTTGGGAATTTGAATTCCTTCCCGCTGTCCCCACATTTCCACGGTTTCTCCATCATGTGGAAATCCTCCCCCCAGCTTTGACAATTGATTGAAAGACCACTCACACATGGAACGTGTTCTGTCTCTCGCTGCTGTGAATGGGGCTTTGCTATTTCAGGCTGCGTAGCCAGTTAAAGGTCTTCCCACAATCAGTTCACTGGGGACATTCATTGAGGTCTGCGTGCTTCAGTCTCATTGATGTTTGAAACTTTTCAAAGCAGACAGGACAGAAGAGAACTACAATATCCTGTGAGATTCAAAGGTTGATGCCAATGAAATGATTGTCTCTATCAGATCTTGTTTTGAGATTTCTGGCTGTAATTCCTTCCCTTCTCATATCCTGTAATTACATAATCCATCACTGTCTGTGTCTAACTTGTTCATGCTGGTCAGTTATTTTGGATAACTCGAGTCCCATGTGCCAGCACTTAGTCCACATCCCTCTAAACCCTTCGTAATTCATACACCCATCCACATGTCTTTTAAATGTTGTAATTGTACCAGCCTCCACCACTTCCTCGAGCAGATCATTCCGCGCGTACATAGAGAGTCATTCATCAGTCTAACAACGGCAGGGAAGAAGCTCTTTCTGAACCTGTTGGTGCATCTTCAAGAATCTGTATCTTCTGTCTAACCAAAGAAGTTGTAAGAGAGCATTAGCAGGGTGGGAGGGCACTTTGATGTTTGCAGCTTTTCCACGGCAATGAGATGTGCAGATGGAGACCATAGGTAGGTTGGCTTCTGCGATCATCTGGGCTGTGCATAATCCCTTCTGTAGTTTCTTACAGTTCTGTGCAGAGCAGTTGCCGTAGCAGAATGTTACGCACCCAGATGGAACACTTTTAATGGCGCATCTGTAAAAGTTGGTGAGGATCCTTATGGACATGCTGAATTTCATATTCCTCCCGAGGAAAAGAGACATTGTTGTACTTTCTTGACTGAGATTGCCCTCATCATTATTCCAGATGGTGAGAACACTCAAACAACCCGTTGTGGAGTTTGCATTGCTGGCAGAATGCAGTTTGTGTCCAGCAGCAGCTTAGTTACTCAGGCACTCGGTGCTGTGAGAGTAAAAGTACAGAAGGCCATGAGGAACCAGGGTGTTTCCAACCAACATTCAAACTGATCAGTGGAAACCTTTCAAGTGTCAAACGAAAACTGGAAGTTCACTAAGCCAAAGCTAATGGAGGCATCCTCATAAAATTACCAGGAATACTTGGAATCCTGAGAAGGATTCAGGTGAATCTTGGAGCGATGTTGCATGCCTTGGACTATTCCCAGAAAGTGAATGAACTATCAAGATTCATGTAAAGATTTGTGGGAACTCTTGCAAGGAAGTAAAGAAAACTAGATTTACAATTTAAGGCCATACATGCTATTCTGCTAAGTTACTCCAGTTAATTGGTCATTTTTTTTGTTTTGTTTTGTTTTGGTGGGCGGCACGGTGGCACAGTGGTTAGCACTGCTGCCTCACAGCGCCAGAGACCCGGGCAACTGTCTGTGTGGAGTTGCACATTCTCCCCGTGTCTGCGTGGGTTTCCTCCCACAGTCCAAAACTGTGCTGGTTAGGTGAATTGGCCATGCTAAATTGCCCGTAGTGTTAGGTGAAGGGGTAAATGTAGAGGAATGGGTCTGGGAGGGTTGCTCTTCGGAGGGTCGATGTGGACTTGTTGCGCTGAAGGACCTGTTCCCACACTGTAAGTAATCTAATCTAATCAAAAAGTATGAAAACTTGATGAACAATTCTTCCAGTTAATCACTGGGTATTCAAATTTCTCTTCAAAATTAAAGATCATAACAAAACTGGGTGCCATTGTGGGATTTTGAATCTGTAGCGTGTGCTTGGTATTTCAAAGTGAATTTTATCATGTTAAGTACTAAGACTTTCTGGAGAGGAAAGATTTGTCCTTGTGTGTTTTGCAACACTGAACCAAGGTCAGTTCAATAGAATACGCAGACAGATTGATGCTACAGTTGAGAATGCAAAATGTCAGAATTAATGCAGGCAGGAGCACAGCAATTAAGGTTAGAAAGTTAGCCAAAAATATAAAAACAGGAAGGTAAGTTTTAGTCCGCTTTTAAAAGAAAAGTTAACAAAATATGTGTTTGTTCTGCGGAAACTGAGTCTGGGGATTCAATAACGGAGGATAAAGAGATGGCAGATGAATTGAAAAGATCTTGAATCTGTCTTCACTCGAGACGATACAAATAACACCCTGGAACTAGCTGTAAATCAGGAATTGAAAAGGAGGGAGGAACTGAAGAAATTTACAATTACCAGGGAAGTCATTCTGACTAAACCGCTGGAAGTACGAGTTGATAAGTCCCAGGTACTCGAAGGATTTCATTCTAGACTCTTAAAGAAAAACTAGCTAGTGAAATAGTTAATGTCTTGGTTTTAATTTTCCAAACGTCATTAGTTTCGGGGAAGATTTCCTTAGATTGGCAAACACCTTTCTTCAAAAAGGGAAACCGAGAACAGGAAACTGCAGACCATTTACCTTAACATATGTCAGAGAGAAAATGTTCAAAGCTATTATTAAAGATGTTATGACAGGGCACTTGTATAAGTTCAAGGTAATCAGGCAGTGTGAGTGGGAAATAATGTTGTATTAATTTTTTGAAGAACAGCCTCTTCCCACTGCGACTGAGCTGATGAATCTCCAGTGCCGACAAGGACTGAAATCTCTTCCCACAGTCCCCACATTTCCGCAGTTCTGGTGTCCTTTTGTCTCTCTGTTTCCGATGAACAATTGAAACTGTGATCACACTCAGGAAACGTGTACAGTCACCCCCTGCCGCGAGTAGTGTAGTGTTTCTTCAGTCTGTGTAACTGGTCAAAGCTCCTTCCAACAGTCAGCCCACTGGGACACACTTTCTCTCAACAAGGTGAAAAGATGTATAAAAGTTGAGCAACGACACAAAATGCAAAAGCAATAAAATGTCAAACCACAGGGGGAAAAAAAAGATTGCGGTTCTACCCTTTTTTTTCCAATTGGCATTTGGACACTGAAAATCTGTCAATAACAGCTGCATCCCCCAAAGAGCATACTGCGCACGCCCGCCGGTGTCAGCAAAGCACTGGGCATGCTCATCGCTGTCCGCACAAAAGTCGTGCGACCTTCTTTTGATTGTCCAATAGGGAGCACTGAAGGACCGGAAGGAGATTAGTCCTCCTGCCAATCAGAGTAAGCCCCATTATCTGAATGCGGAAGTTGGACCGTGAGCTTCTGCTGCTCCTCTCTTTGTAAATGAAGATTGAGCTTCACTCCAGCCTGCAATCTCCTTCCTCTGTCCAACATCTGTGAGTACAACACTCTCTTTTCTCGCCACGTTTTCCATTTATTTTTTCATTCAGGGATCCAGGTGTTGACTTGCTGCAACTGAAAGGAAGGGGAGTGAATCGGGGTGGGGACAGACTCTGGAAACGTTGCTCCAGGTCTGTGTCGCAATTGGCAAAATAGACAGCAAGAAGCTGGAAGAACACAGCAAGCAAGGCAGCACCAGGAGGTGGAGAAGTCGACGTTTCGGGTATAACCCTTCTTCAGGTTTGGGGATGAGTGTAGGGGGCGACAAAGGGTGTGCTGGAGGCAGGATGGTGAAGTGGGGATAGGTGAAGACAGGTAGAGGGTACCACCTGGTTGGTCAATGGGAGGAATGGATCTGGTTGGTAGCAGGGAGGAGTGGAAATGAGGGGGAGGGACTGAGAAGGAAGTCGGGGGATGGGAAGTGAGGTTACTTGAAATTGGAGTCCTCTGGGCTGTAGGCTGCCCATATGAAAGATGAGGTGCCGTTCCTTCAATTTGTAGTTTGGTCTGTTGTGGTAATGGAGGAGGTCAAAGATGGTCATGTCAGAAAGGGACTGGGAAGGGGAATGAAAATGGGTGGTGACTGTGAGGTCCCGTCAGTCTCAGTGGACCCGCCTGCGACACTTGGCAAACCGTTCCCCACGTTTATGCTTGGTCTTCCCAATGTAGAGAAGACCACAACTGGAAAACACGTGGGAAATAGAGTACCACATTGTGAAGTTTGCTGTGAAAAAAAGCAGAAAGGAAGTGTATTATTTAAATTGTGATATATTGGGATGTGGAGAAAGTGAGAACTGTCAATGCTGGAGATTAAGAACATAGAAAAGTACAGCACAGAGCAGGCCCAAGATTTGGGCCTTTGACCCAAGATTTTGTGCCGAGATTTAATCCTGATGTAAAATATAGTAATTTAGCCCACGCACCCCTCAACTCACTGCTATCCATGTGCATGTCCAGCAGTCGCTTAAATGCCCCCAATGACTCTGCTTTCACCACCACAGCTGGCAACGAATTCCATGCATTCACAACTCTCTGCATAAAGAGACATCTCTTTTTTACGTTCCTCCTAATATCCTCAAACTATGACTTCTCCTACCAGTCAATCCTGCCCTGGGGAAAAGTCTCTGGCTATTGACTCTATCTATTCCTCTCATTATTTTGTACACCTCGATCAGGTCTCCTCTCTTCCTCCTTCTCTCCAGAGAGAAAAGTCCAGGCTTATTCAATCTTCGTAAGGCAAGCCCTCCAGTCCAGGCAGCATCCTGGCAAACCATCTTTGCACCCTCTCCAGTGCCTCTATCTTTCCTATAGTAGGGCGACCAGAACTGGACACAATATTCCAAGTGTGGTCTCACCAGGGACTTGTAGAGCTGCAGCAAAACCTCGCGGCTCTTAAGCTCGATCTCCCTGTTAATGAAAACCAAAACGCCATATGCTTTTTTAACAATTCTATCCACTTGGGTGGCAACTTTGAGGGATCTATGTACTTTCACACCCAGATCCGTCTGTTCCTCCAAACTGCCAAGAATCCTGTCTTTAATCCTATATTCAGCATTCAAGTTCGACCTTCCAAAATGCATCACTTTGCATTTATCCAGGTTGAACTCCATCTGCCATTTCTCAGCCCAGCTCTGCATTCTGTCCATGTCGCACTGCAGCCTGCAGAAGCCATCTTTACTATTGACGACACCTCCAACTTTTGTGTCATCTGCAAATTTACTAACCCACCCCTCAACCACCTCATCCAAGTCATTTATAAAATCTACAAAGAGCAGAGGCTCAAGAAGAGCCCTGCAGGACCCCACTCAACACTGACCTCCAGGCAGAATACTTTCCACCTACAACCACTTCAGTCGGCCAGCCAATTCTGAATCCAGATCGCCAAGTCTCCCAGTATCCCATACTTCCTGACTTTATGAATGAGTCTACCATGGGGAACCCTATCAAATGCCTTGCTGAAGTCCAGATACACCACATCCACTGTTCGACCGTCGTCGACCTGTCTTGACACCTTCTCAAAGAACTCGATAAGATTCATGAGGCATGACCTGACCCTCTCAAAGCCATGCTGACTGCCTTTAATCACAATGTGCTTTGCCAAATAGTCATAAATCCTATCCCTCAGAATTCTTAGAGTCAAAGTGTGGCGCTGGCAAAGCACAGCAGGTCAGACAGCATCCGAGGGGCATGACAGTCGATGTTTCGGGCATGACCCCTTCATCGGGAAAGATGTGTGGATGTAGAAAGGGGGCGCAGCATCCTTCTACACCGGTCAATGCTGGTTGTCAGATAGGTGCAGCAAGAAATGAGCAAGGCAAGTGGTATATCAGCAAGAGGAATTGAGTTCGGAAGTGGGGATGTCTTCCTGCAGTTATGGGTCATTTACATATATTAAAGGCTGAATTCATCTAATTTTTGAGCAACAATGAAGTGGATGTTTGTGGGGGAAAGCAAGAAAATGGTTTTAAGACCAGTATCGAACAGTTACAGAGTCATACAGCACAGAAACAGTCCAACTAGTCCATGCTGACTGGATTCACAAACTAAATTAGTCCCACCTGCCAGTGTTTGGCCCATATCCCTCTGAACCTTTCCTATTCCTGTACTTATCCAAATGTATATTAAAAGTAGCTGTACCTGCATCCACCACTTCCTCTGGACATTCATTCCACACATGTACCACTGTATAAAATAAAAAGGTGCTCATCCTGTCTTTTTAAAACCTTTCTCCTCTCACCTTTCAAAAGTTGCTGCCTAATCTTGAAACCCCCAACCGAGGGAAACAACACCTGCCATTCACCTCATGTATGCCTGTCATGAATTTATACACCTCTATAAGGTCACCTCTCAACCTCCTGTACTCCAGTGAAGAAAGTCCCAGCCTATCCACCTAGATGTCGTTAGATTCATATCCAGTTAAGGTCTGCTCAACGCTGGTGCAGGCTTGAAAGACCAAATGGCCAATTCCTGCTCCCAATTCTCATGCTCTATGTCCAAAGTTAAAAATCACACAACACAGGGTTATGGTCCAATACGTTTATTTGGAAGCACTAACTTTCAGAGCGCTGCTCTTTCATCAGGTGGTTGTGGTGAATAAGATTGTAAGACACTGCATTTATAGCAAAGTTTACAGTGTGATGTAACTGAAATTACATATTGAAAAAGATCTGGATTGTTTGTTAAGTCTCTCCTCTTTTAGAATGACCATGTTGGTTTCAGTTCTTGCTTATGTAAATAACAAAACCTCTTTTAAAAGTTACATTCCCAATTGGTGTCACATCGTCCCAGATAACGTATTGAAGGTGCGAGTTTCTCTATGTGAGGCTGTCTGTGCCACAATGGTCAGACTGATTCTAATCTAAAAAAAATGGATTAACAAAATCATGCAGTTTTGTGTCCAGGACAGCAAGCCACCATCATCTATATGAGCAGAAATTAGGCCATTCAGTCCATCCGGTCTGCTCATACCATTCAATCGTGTCTAATAAGTTTCTCAACCGCATTCTCCTACTTTCTCCCTGTAATCCTCGATCCCCTTGTACTCAGAACCTAACTATCTCAGTCTTAAATATCGTCAGTGACCTGGCCTCCACAGCCTTCTGTGGCAGTTAATTCCATAGATTCGTCACTCTCTGGCTGAAGATGTTTCTCCTTATCTCCATTTTAAAGGGTCTTCCCTTTACTCTTAAGACTGTGCCTTCAGGTCCTAGTCCCTCCTCCCAATGGAAACACCTTCCCAACATCCTCTCTGTCCAGGCTGTTCAGTATTCTGTATGTTTCAATTAGATCTCCCCTGAGTGTGGGCCTGTTAATCAGCATGAACCAGACCCTTCAGGATGAGGTGCAGCAGGGATTAAGTTCAGCAAAGTGAAGGAAAGTGTGTGGGATGGAGATTTTCAGCTTCGAGGGAATAAGAGAGGAAGGAGAATTCACTATAAATTAGAATTGACCGGATGAGCCAATGGGCCGAGGAGTGGTAGATGGAGTTTAATTTAGAGAAATGTGTGGTTTGCATTTTGGTCAAGCAATAAGGGCAGGACTGGCACAGTGAAGGGGAGTGTTGCAGAACAAAGAGCCCTTGGAGTGCAGGTTCATAGTTCCTTGAAAGTGGAGTCGCAGGTAGCCAGGATAGTGGTGGTGGTGTTTGGTATGCTTTCCTTTATTGGTCAGAGCATTGAGTATAGATGTTGGGAGGTCATGTTGTGGCTGTACGTTGGTTAGGCCTCTTTTGGAATAGTGCATCCAGTTCTGGTCTCCCTGCTTTAGGAAAGAACTTGTGAAACTTTGAGAGGGGTCGGAAAAGATTTGTGAGGATGTTGCTAGACTTGAAGGGTTTGAACTACAGGGAAAAGCTGAGTAGGTCAGGGAAATTTTCCCTGGAGCATCGGAGGCTGAGGGGCAGCCTTTTAGAGGTTTATAACGGGCATTGATAGGGTGAATATCCAAGGTCTTTTCCCCAAGGTAGGGGAGTCCAGAACTAGGGGGCATATGTTTGAAGTGAGAGGGGAATGATTTAAAAGGAACCTGAGGGGCAACGTTTTCACGCAGAGGGTTGTGCGTGTTTGAAATGAGCTGCCAGAGAAAATGGTGAGGTTGGTACAATTATATTTAAAATGCATCTGGCTGGCTACACGAGTGGGAATGGTTTCGAACCATAAGTGTCACATGCTGGCTAATGGGACTAGATTAATTTCGGATATCTGTTTGGCACAGACGAGTTTGACCAAAGGTCTGTATCCGTGCTGTATGACTCTAATCGTCTTCGGTGAAAGCAGAAGTGTGGTTGTGAAGACTGAACTTTCAAAGCAGCTTTCAAAGATGTTTTGCCCTTCCTGGGAGCAGAAGAAGTTACAATGAAATCTTTGATTTGTGAGACAGCAACTGAGTGAGTGTGGACATTTGGGAGTTTGGTGGAAAGTGGGAATTCATTGCACTGTGGGGTCAAGCCTTCCCTATCCAGTCATTTCAGCTGGTGGATGAGACTCGGCAGTTCATGCAGGCAGTCAATCCAGGTTATATGTTATAAATTCCTGCTTTGGAAATAGAACCAGTCTGACTCCAAACTGGGATACAGACAAATGCTGACCTCATACCTTTAATGCATTGTCTGAGCTGAGATATCATCTTTTGTTATAAAGCCATATGTTATCTTGAGAGGGTGCCTGACAGGAAGTTCTGGGATTTACATATTAATGATGTCTGCAATCCATTCTAAAAGTTGAAAGACTTAACAATCCAGGTTTGTTCAATATATCATTTCAGTGGCAGGACTCAAATGTTTTGCCATAAATTCTGTGCCTTATGGTCTTATTCTCCACAACCACGTGATGAAGGAGCAGTGCTCTGAACGATGGTCCTTCCAAATAACCTGTTGGAGTATAACCCAGGCTTGTGTGACTTTTAATTTTGTCCAGGTTAGGGTGGATTGACCATGCTAAATTACACAGTGTCCAGGGATGGGCAAGTTAGGGTGGATTGGCCAAGTGCTGGCAAATGGGACTAAATTGATTTTACAATATCTGGTCAGCATGGACCTTTTGGTCCAATTTGTCCATGCTGACCAGATATTGTTCAGTTTCCCGCTCGTGTCTGTGTTAATGCCTTGATGTGTCTGGTTATTCCACAAGCTGCATTCCCGATTCATCCTGACTTGACGCATTTTGTTTTGCTTCCCAAAATCAGACCTGCTCACTCTCAGCAGTATCCCAATGTTGTGAAAGAGATTAACTTTCAGGTGGAGTTAACCAATATGCAGAGAGATGTCAGTCTTGACGTTTTTGCTTTTCTGCCCCTGCTGAATCAGCACCTTCAGGAGAATTAGTTGGAATGGAGTGAGAACAAAAGGGGGAGGGGGGGGGGAGAGAGAGAGAGAGCGGGATGGTGCTTTCAGTTTTGTAGACTAACAAAAGAAAAGAATGTTCTGTAGAAAGTAGAATTGCTTGTTCTGAATTTTCACCCTGCACTGACAGTGATGACTTCTGTAATCTTTTCTTAGAGTATTTGAAGATCTGAAGTATTGACTCACCTGCTCCTCGGATACTGTCTGACCTGCTGTGCTTTTCCAGCACCGCACTTTTCGACACTGACTCTCCCACGTCTGCGGTCCTCACTTTCACGTCACTATCTGACAGTCATTCAATCGATCGGGAGCGCAACGATTTTTGACTACAATTCTGTGAGAAGGAGCAAAGTTTTTTGGTTCCTGTTTGAGTACGTCTTCATTAAGAGTGGGCCTAGATGAGAGACCCTACTGTTGCAGCGCACTGAGTGTGGAGCCTGAAACAGTGATACGGCCTGGAAAGAGAAATTCACAGCAGGGAGGGGCTGTACATGTGTTTGTGGCTAAAGCTTCGGACATGAAGAAACCGTGGAAGTGTGGTAACTGTGGGAAAGGCTTCCGTACTCCGTCTGACCTGGAGATTCATCGACGCAGTCACACCGGGGAGAGGCCATTCTCCTGTCCCAAGTGCGGGAAGGGCTTTGCCCAGACCTCTGCCCTGCGGAGGCACCAGCGGGTCCACACGGGGGAGAGGCCGTTCAGCTGCTCCGATTGCGGGAAGGCCTTCAGCCGTTCCTCCGATTGGCTGACCCACCGGTGGGTCCACACGGGGGAGAAGCCCTTCAGCTGCCCCGAGTGCGGGAAGGCCTTCAGTGATTCCTCCAACCTGCGGAGGCACCGGCGGGTCCACACGGGGGAGACCCCCTTCAGCTGCTGTGAGTGCGGGAAGGCCTTCAGCAATTCCTCTAATCTGCTAACCCACCGGCGGGTCCACACAGGGGAGACCCCCTTCAGCTGCCCCGATTGTGGGAAGGCCTTCAGCAATTCCTCTAATCTGCTGACCCACCGGCAGGTCCACACAGGGGAACGCCCCTTCAGCTGTCCCGAGTGCGGGAAGACCTTCAGCAATTCCTCCTACCTGCTGAGGCACCAACGGATCCACACGGGGGAAAGGCCCTTCAGCTGCCCTGAGTGTGGGAAAGGCTTCAACTGCTCCTCCCTCCTGCGGAGGCACCAGCAAATTCACGTGCCGTTGCACGGGGATTGAAGCAGCAACGTCAGAGTGCCATTATCGACCAGTTCTGGGATCTGCCAGTTTTGAATCACACCGTGGCAGATAGCGGAATTGGAATTCAGTCAGAATCTAACGGTGAAACCATTTCCGGGGTGGGGGGGGGGTGCGGCGCGCTGGGGGGGTCCGCGCCAGGGGGAGGGGGTGGGGGTGCAGGGGGGGGGCAGGGAGGGGGGAGCGGCACGAGCGGGGGATGAGGAGGAGGAGAGAGAAGCTGTAACCAAGTTGGGTCACAATAAAGGTTACCTGAACTTACCACCAGTCTCAGACTCTCATTGAAAGCATTTAGCTCCAAAAGGTTTTTGTTTTAAAACGGCTCTTTCAGCCTCCTGCACTAAGTTTCCAATGTCGTGGAGCAGATTGAGCAGTGAATGAGTAGCTAGTATCGTTAGAAAATGTAAATCTTTCAGGAGTGCAGGTACTGCATCGTTTTGTCAACATTGTAAAGTTTACTGGCAGCACTGGGAGGTGTGGGCTGTGTTCATTCGAAACTCTTAGCTTTAAAATTGAGAATAGCTAAAATGATATATTCAGAAACATCGTTAAAGTCTGAAAGTGTGTTCAATTTTTTAAGAGCTGCTGAAATCTTCCTGAAACTTGCACTGAAATATGTGCAGTTCAACCACAGCTATAAGGGGGGGATGGCTTATACCTCGTTTTGTGAAATTGGTTTCAATGATGTAGAAATAGTCATAGAGTTGTAGAGCTGGAAACAAATCCTTCAGTCCATATCTTAAATGAATCTAGTGACCCATTTGCTAGCATTTGACCATGTCCATCTGTACCCTTCCTATTCATATCCCCATCCAGATGCCTTTTAAATGTTGTAATTGTACCAGTCTCCAGCACTTCTGCCGGCAGCTCATTCCATACACGCACCACCCTCTGCATGAAAATGTTGCTCCTCAGGTCCCTTTCCCCACTCACCTTAAACCTATGCCTCTTTAGTACTGGACTTCCCTAACTAGGGAAAGACGTTGGGTATTCACCCAATCAATGTCCCTTACACAAACGTCTATAAGGTTAGCCCTCATCCTCCGATGGTCCAGGGAAAATATCCCTGGCCTATTTAGCCCCTTCCTGCAGCGCAAACCCTCCAAACCTGACAACAGATTTAAATATTTTCCGAACCCTCCCAAAGCTTCATAACATCCTTCCACCACTAGAGAGACCTGAACAGAACACAGCATTCCAAAAGTGGCCGAACCAATGTCCTGTACAGCCACAATATGATCTCCCAACTCCTGTACTCAATGCTCTGACTAATAAAGGAAAGCATACCAAACACCTCCTTCACTATCCTGCCTACCTGAGACTCTACTTTCAAGGAACTATGAACCTGCACTCCAAGGTCTCTTTCTTCTTCAACACTTCCCCCTAACTGTCAGTCCTGCTGGATTGCTTGACCAAAATGCAACACCTCAATTTCTCTAAATTAAACTTCATCTCCAACTCCTCGGGGCATCAGCCCATCCAATCAATTCTAATTTGTGCTGAACTCTTTCTTTTTTTCCCTGGAAGTTTAAAATCTCCAACCCACACCTTGCTGAACCTAATCCCTGCTCGACCTCATCCTGAAGGATCTGGCTCATGCTGATTAACAGGCCCACACTCGAGGGATCTAACTGAAACATACAGAATACTGAACAGCCTGGACATTGGGAAGATGTTTCCATTGGTAGGTGAGACTAGGACCCAAGGGGACAGCCTTCGAGTAAAGGGAAGACCTTTTAGACTGGAGATAAAGAGAAACTTCTTCAGCCAGAGAGTGGTGAATCTATGGAATTCATTTCCAGAAAGATGTGGAGGCTAGGTCACTGAGGATATTTAAGACAGAGAGGTTTCTCAACTCCATTCTCCCACTTTCTCCCCGTAATCCTCGATCCCCTTGATACTCAAGAACCTTCCAGCCACAATTGTGTGGTATGAATAGACTCGATGAGCTGAATGGCCTAATTTCTGCTCCTACATCTTGTGGTTTCTTGCTGTCTTGGACGCAGTGAGAGAGAATTGGGAGCAGGAGTAGACCATTTGCACTTTCAAGCTTGCACCAGCATTGACCAGATCATAATTGGATATGAATCTACTTCCATCGAGATAAAGACTGGGATATTTTCACTGGAGCATAAGAGATTGAGAGGTGACTTT
Source organism: Chiloscyllium plagiosum (assembly GCF_037043375.1). NCBI lineage: Eukaryota > Metazoa > Chordata > Chondrichthyes > Orectolobiformes > Hemiscylliidae > Chiloscyllium > Chiloscyllium plagiosum. The sequence continues at coordinate 78,320,202 of NW_028270165.1, read as the reverse complement.
ATGGAGGTTTATAAAATCATGAGGTCAATGGCAGGTGTCACTTCAAGATTTGGGAGCGAAGTTTTTAAGGTGAGAGGAGAAATATTTTAAAAAGACATGAGCACCTTTTGTTTTTAAACACAGATGTTTGTGTGTGGTATGAATGCCCAGAGGAAATGGTGGATGCAGGTAGAGTTACAACGTTTAAAAGACATTTGGATAAGTACATGAATAGGAAAAGCACAGAGGGATATGGCCCAAACACTGGCAAGTGGGACTAGTCAATATTGTCAGCATTGACTAATTGGACTGAAGAATATGTTTCTGTACTGTATGACTCTGTAACTGTTCTGTACTGGTTTTAAAATCATTTTCTTTCCTCCTTCCACAACCATCCACTTTGTTGTTCAAAAGTCAGATGAACTCAGCTTTGAATATATTCAATGACATCCTAACTGCAGGAAGACATCCCTACATTGGTATTTGTGTTTAGAGCTAACAAAGGAGCAAGAGATTTCAGCAGCTGCTGCACTGTTGGTATTGCACAAGGGAAAACCAGCACACTCAGTAATGGCACATACTCAAGCCAGGGCCTTGGATCAAAGGTAAGGTCACGGGAACCATAAGAAATAGGAACAGGAGAAGGCCATTGAGCCTGCTTCTCCATTCAGTAGGATCGTGGCTGATCTGACATTCCCCACATCCACTTTCCTGCCCTTTCCCTGTAACCGTTGATCCCCCGAACGAACACGAATCTATCAATCCTAGTTTTAAATGTCACAGGAAGGCTGTCAATGTTTTAAATGTGAAAGTCTGGGAAACATGGCAATTGCTAATTTAACAATATTATATCCAAACCAACACGTCCATTGATGCGATAATAACAAACTTTTTTTATTTAGAAGTTTCTCAACAACACAGTAAGAAGTAACAAAACTAACACAAGAGACACTGCAATTGTTACTGTGTGCCTGCTCCTATTTGGAGACTAGCTGGTATTCTGTTAACTGTCTATCCAGTTCATAGCTATAAGAGGGGAGACACAGACTGCCTGATACAGACAGACAAGCGACAGGAGAAGGCCACTTGGCCCTTCGAGCCTACCCCACCACTCAATAAGATCATGGCTGATCTGATGTGAACCTCACCTCTACATTCCTACACATCCCCAACAACCTTTCAGCTGCTTGGTTCGCAAGAACCTATCGACTCTGCCTTAAAGATTCTGAATCCACTGCCTTTTGAAGACACACACCCCTCAGAGAGAAAAGAAATCACCCTCATTTCTGTCTTAAATGTGCAATCCCATACTTTTAGATTATGATTCCCTAGATTAAGATTAGGATACAACCTCCATTCAAATATCATCTATGGTACAGTTCACTATCTCAAAGTGCTTCACGTGAACATAATGAGAATTCCTTTAAAAATCACAAGACCGGAGCACAGGTTAGGACAGGTGACTAAAGACTTGGTCAAAGGGGCAGATTTAAGGCAGCCTTTTAAACACTCGGGACAGGGGAAGGGTCTTTTCCCAGTGTGGACCAACCGGTGCCTCAGCAGGGTGATGGAATCGCTGAAGGCCTTCCCACACACGGGACAACAGAAGGGCTTCTCCCCGGTGTGGACCAGCAGGGCGGAGGAATCATTGAAGGCCTTTCTGCACTCTGGGGCAGGGGAAGGGCCTTTCCCCGTGTGGACGTGTCAGTGGGCCTCAAGGTGGGAGGCCTGGGTAAAGCCCTTCCCGCACTCGGTGCAGCTGAATGACCTCTCCCCAGTGTGGACGCACTGGTGCCTCAGCAGGGTAGTGGAATTGCTGACGGGACAACTGAAGGCTTTTCCCCGGTGTGGACCAGCAGGGCAGAGGAATCATTGAAGGCCTTCCTGCACTCGGGGCAAGTGAACAGCCTCTCGCCTGTGTGGACCCTCCTGCAGTATGCAGGAATTCCCACACTCTGAGCAGCTGAAGGATTTCTCCCCAGTGTGGACCTGCCGGTGCCTCAGCAAGTGGGAGGAACTGCTGAAGGCTTACCTGGACTCGGGGCAGGTGAATGGTCTCTCACCAATGTGACTGCAGCGATGAGTCTCCAATTCAGATGGAACACTGAAGCCTTTCCTGCAGTCACCACACTTCTACGGCTTCTCCATGGGACGGGATTCCTCATGTTTCTCCATGGCTGAAGCTTCAGCCGCACACAAACATGTGTACAGCCCCTCCTCGCATGAATTCCTCTTTCCAGGCCGTATAACTGTTTCAGTCTCCACACTCAGTGCAGTGCAACAATAGGGTGTCTCATCCAGTCCCACTGATGCTGAAATTGTATCAAAACAGGAACTAAAATGCTTGGCTCCTTCTCACAAAATCATAATCGAAAATTGTTGCGGTCCTGATGGATTGGGTAACTGTCAGATATTGACGTGAAAGTGAGGACTGCAGACGCTGGAGAGTCAGAGTCGAGAAGTGCAGCACTGGATCAGGTCAGGCAGCATCCGAGGAGCAGGAGAGTCAACATTTCGGGCACAAGCCCTTCATCTGTTGATTTTGAAACTTCCGTCTTCAGACCTTCAAATACCCTGTAACAAGAGATTATAGAAGTCATCACTGTCAGTCCATGGTAGAAATACAGAACAAGCAATTCTACTTTTTGCAGAACTTTTTTTGCTTTTGCACAAAATTGAAAGCACCATCCCACTCTCTCCCTCTATTCTCACTCGGCTCTAGCTAATTCTCCTGACAGTGATGATTGAGGATCTTACTGGAATACAAACTGACGTCTGAATTTTGGATAACTCCGCCTGAAAGTTAATACCTTTTATGACATTGGGATACTACTGAGTGTGAGCAGGTCTGATTTTGAGAAGCAAAAATAAGTGTGTCAGTTCAGGATGAACCTGCAATGCAGCTTCTTGAGGAACATCCAGACACAAAATGGTTAATGTCGGGGGTGTGGTGAGGTGGGAGGAGGTGGAAATGAGACAAAGGCATTGACACCAACACCAGAGAGAAGCCGAACATACAGATGTAGCAACCGTTAGTGGCAAGCCAGAGTCATAGAGATATACAGCACAGAAACACACCCTTCGGTCCAACTTGTCCATGGCGTCCAGATATCCTAACCTAATCAAGTTCCATTAGCCAGCATTTGGCCCATATCACTCTAAACGTTTCCTATTCATATACCCGTCCAGATGCTTTTTAAATATTGTAATTGTACCAGCCTCCTTCACTTCCTCTGGCAGCTCATTCCATCCACGCACCACACTCAGAATGCACTTCAGGTCCCGTTTAAATCTCCCCCCTCCTCACCCTAAACCTTCTACCCTCTGGGGAGCATGGTGACTCAGTGGTTAGCACTGCTGCTTCACAGAGCCAGGGACCTAGGTTCAATTCCCGCCTTGGGCGACTGTCTGTGTGGAGTTTGCATATTCGCCCTGCGTCTGTGTGGGTTTCCTCCAGGTGCTCGGTTTCCTCCCACAATCCAAAGATGTGCAGGTTACTTGAATTGCCTGCAAAATTGCCCATAGTGCCCTGGGATGTGTAGGTTAGGTGCATTAATCTGGGGTAAATGTAGAAGAGTGGGGGAATAAGTCTAGGTGGGTACTCTTCAGAGGGTCAGTGTGGACTGTGGAGCTGAAGGGCCTGTTTCCACATTGTAGGGATTCTTGGTCTCTAAGTAGTTGTGGACTCCCCCATCCCAGGGAAAATACCTTAACTATCATACCCTATCCATGCCCCTCATGATTTTACAAACATCTATAAGGTCACCCCTCAGCTTCTGGTGCCCTTGGGAAAACAGCTCCTGCCTATTCAGCTCAAACTCTCAAACCCTGGCAACATCCTTGTAAATATTTTCAGAACTCTTCAGGTTTCCCGACATCCTTCCGATTGGAGCAAGACTAGAATTACACACAATATTCCAAAAGTGACCTAACCAATGTCCTGTGCAGCCACAACATAACCTCCTAACTCTTATACTCAACTAGAGGAAAGTTTTCAAAACCTCCACAAAAAAACAAAGGAAAGAATGGAGGGTCAAACCAAACTTTTGAGGGTCAGCTTGGAAGAATCAACGCCTCAGGGTATAGATCCTTTTGTTACATAATGATCGTTCAATTTTGTGACCAAAATAATGTATTGTTTCAGACAGTACATTTACGTGATGCGATACAATTCCCTGTTCTCAACTTTACCAGGATGTTGCCAGGAATGGTTTGAGTTATAAGGAGAGTCTGGATAGGCTGGGACGTTTTTCCACTGGAGCCAAGGAAATTGAGAGGTGACTTTATAGAGGTTTATAAAATCATAGGGGTATAAATAAGGTGTCTTTTCCCTAAGGTTGACAGGCAGAAGGCTCATAGAATCCTAACAGTGTGGAAACAGGCCCTTCGGCCCAACAAGTCCACACCGACCCACCGAAGAGTAACCTACGCAGACCCATTTCCCAACATTTATCCCTCATTAATTCACGTAACCTACACATCTATGAGCAACTGAGCATTGCGAATTCATCCAATCTGCACATCTTTGGATTGTGGGAAACCAGAGCACCTGGAGGAAAACTACACAGACACGTTGGGCGATGGGGGTGTGGAGAATGTGTAAACTCGACACAGTCACCCACCCCGAGGCTGGAATCGAAGCTGAGCCCCAGGCGCTGAGGCAGCACTGCTAACCACTGAGCCACAGTGCCACCATAGACTGAACCTCTACTATTCTATATCCAACGTAGAATTCCCCCAGCTCAAATAGTTTTTCAGTTTCATATCCGGTATATAAAATAATCGGAAGTTTGCAAAACTCTGCTCCTCTCACCTCCAGTCGGAGAACTCACTCGCTGTTCGAAATTCGCGCCCTGTTTCGGGCCGCTCGAGGCCCCGCCCCCACGCTGTGTCCATCTTCAGGCCACGCCCCACAGTGCCGCGGCAATTAATCCCCGCCCCCGGGCTGCTGTGGACTACAGGTCCCGCCCCCACACCTCCGCAGCCTCAAGGCCCGCCCCGCGGAGCCTCTGCGACGTCTCCCCGCCCCCACGCGGGCCGCTGCCTCCAGGCCCCGCCTCCACGTCGCCACTGCGACGTCTCCCCGCCCCCACGCGGGCCGCTGCCTCCAGGCCCCGCCTCCACGTCGCCACTGCGACGTCTCCCCGCCCCCACGCGGCCGCTGCCTCCAGGCCCCGCCTCCACGTCGCCTCTGCAACGTCTCCCCGCCTCCACGCGGCCGCTGCCTCCAGGCCCCGCCTCCACGGTGCCTCCGCCTTCATGTGGGATGGGACAGAGGGTTTCTCTTTGTTTCGTTACTAGACTCTTAATTTATATTGCATTCAGATTCCACCATCTGCCATGGCAGGTTTTGAACCCAGGTCCCAAGACCATTACCTGGGTGAATAGTCTGGTGACAATATCCCCTGAGCATATTAGCGTATTGTGTTGAGAGGTAGCAAAGGAAGAGCAAGGGACTTCAGCAGCTGCTGAGCTGTTGATATTACACAAGGGAACATCAGCACTCTCAGTAATGGCACATACTGAAGCCAGGGCCTCACATCAGAGGTAAGGCCATGGGGAGTCACAAGGAATAGGAACAGGAGTATGCCATTCGGCCCCTTGAGCCTGCTCCTCCATTCAATAGGATCATGCCTGATCTGACATTCCTCACGGGGTAAAAACAATGACTGCAGATGCTGGAAACCAGATTCTGGATCAGTGGCGCTGGAAGAGCACAGCAGTTCAGGCAGCATCCAACGAGCAGCGAAATCGACGTTTCGGGCAAAAGCCCTTCATCAGGAATAAAGGCAGAGAGCCACGTCCACTTTCCTGCCTTTTCCTTGTAACCGCTGATCCCCGACTGATCATGAATCGATAGTTCCTAGTTTTAAATGCTAATTTTCTAAAACCTGATCGTTTGGTCATTAAGAACTTGAGGGTATTGCCGAAAAAATATATTTGAGGGTGTGCCTGGGGGGCGTATATTTGAGGGGAGGAGTATTTTTGAGGGAGTATCTGGGGTGATATTTGATGGTGGAGTGCATGTGAGGGGGTATGGGAGGGGGGTGATAATTGTGTGACTGTCTTGGAATCAGGTGCAGGGCCCTAGTCTTCAACAAAGTAGCTGAGCAGAAAGTAGATTAGATTACTTACAGTGTGGAAACAGTCCCTTCGGCCCAACAAGTCCACACCGACCCGCAGAAGCGCAACCCACCCATACCCCTACATTTACACCTTTAACCTAACACTTAGGCAATTTAGCATGACCAATTCACCTGACCCGCACATCTTTGTGACTGTGGGAGGAAACCGGAGCACCCGGAGGTAAACCCACGCAGACACGGGGAGAATGTGCAAACTCCACACAGTCAGTTGCCTGAGTCGGGAATTGAACCCGGGTCTCTGGCGCTGTGAGGCAGCAGTGCTAACCACTGTGCCACCGTGCTTTCCAAAGTATCTGCACTCAATTGTTGTGTGGATAAAAGTTTGGTACTGTCTATTGCTGGAATGGGTGGAATTGCTGCTAATTGTACAAAAGTGATATTGGAAATAAAGTATTTAACAACTTGGGTAGTCACAGTATTCTAGGAGAAAGTGAGGACTGCAGATGCTGGAGATCAGAGCTGAAAATGTGTTGCTGGAAAAGCGCAGCAGGTCAGGCAGCATCCAAGGAGCAGGATAATCTCTTCTCATGCCCGAAACGTCGATTCTCCTGCTCCTTGGATGATGCCTGACCTGCTGCGCTTTTCCAGCAACACATTTTCAGCTCTAGTCACAGTATTCATTCCGTCACAATGATCTGTACTTGTACATCTCCATCACATCACCATCCTCAGCCCTAATCTTGGTTGATCTGCTGAAACCAACATCCGTGTCTTGATATCTCCCACCCCAGCAATCTCCTTGCTGTCCTGGCTCACCTTCTATCTCCCATTCTCCATAAATGTAAGGTTCAAACCTCTGCTGCCCTTTGACCTGATTCACTCCAACACGCAGAGGGCGGTGCATGTATGGAATGAGCTGTGAGAGGAAGTGGTGGAAGCTGGTACAATTACAACATTTAAAAGGCATCTGGATGGATACATAAATAGGAAAAGTTTAGAGGGATATAGGCCAAATGCTAGCAAATGGGACGAGGTTATTTTAGGATATCTGGTTGGCATGGACAAGCTGAATTGAAGGTGCTGTTTCCATACTGTACAGCTCTCAGACTCTAATTACCATCCACTCCTCACCCCTGTGCCTGCTGATCCACTTTGCCTCCTGATCTGGTTAGTCTCCATTATAAAATTCATACTTAGTTTAAATATGACCATCCTCCCTAACTACGTGAGCTTGAACTGCCTCACAACCCTGTGGGCAATTCTGATTTCTTTCGCTCCTCAATCTATGGATTTCCACCAACCCCCAACACCACCACCACCATGACAACCACCACTCCCCCACTGAAGGCTGTCCACATTTACTTCCCTCTTGTGTTAAAAAAATTCTGCACTTTGACAAAGTTTTTGGTCACACGCTTTTGAGCATCTTCAGGTTTACTGAACTGATACACTGTAGTCACCAGAGCAGATCAAAGACTAGGAATCCTGCAGCTCACCACCTCACTCCCCAAAGCCTGTCCACATAGTACACGTCAGGAGTGTGATGGATTAATTCCCAACTTGCCTGGATGGGTGCAGCTCCAGCAATACTGAAAAATACTTGAAACCATCCAGAACAAAACAACCCTGCTTGATTGGCACCACATTCACAAGCATTCATTCCCTCCACAACCAATGCTCAATAACAGCTGTGTTTCCCTCCACGCTACTCACCATCATGAGTTTGAAATATATCACAGTTTCTTCACTATCGCTGGGTTAAAATCCTGGAATTCCTTCCATGGAGCATTGTGAATCAACTTACAGCACACATGGACTGTAGAGGTTCAAGAAGACAGCTCACCACAACCGTCTCAAGGACTGCTAGGGATGGTCAATATATATTGGCCCATGAATGAATGTAAAAAGTTCCGATATCATCCTGGAATAAAAAGCAAAATGCTAAGAATACTCTGCAGGTCAGGCAGTATCATTGGAAAGTGAAAACCTGTTGACACTTCAGGTTAATGGGTTTTGGTTAGATTCCCAAATATCTGCAGGATGCTTTTGCTGTTCTAGTATCTACTCGAGTGGCTCATGATATCTCATGAGAGAGTTTATGATATTAACACAGCCATATAAATTGTTGTGGGTCACAATGTGCCCAAGTGAGAAAGAACAAACTACCATCCTTAAATATTCATTTTTAAACCATGGAAATAGAATTAATGTTTGGAAAACACACAACTTGCCATGTATTAAGAAGATCAGAATTAGGAATGGGAGTAGGTAATTAATCGTTGAGATGCTCTGTCTTTCATCACCATCCATGGCTGATCATTTATCTAAATTCTCTCTCCTGCACATTTTTTTTCATGACTTCACCTGATGAAAGGGTTACGTTTCAAGAGCTTGTGATTTCAAGCAAACCTGATTTTTAGATGCCAGTGTTGAACTGGGGTGTACAAAGATAAAAATCACACAACACCAGGCTATAGTTTAATTGGAAGCAGTAGCTTTCGGAGCACTGCACCTTCATCAGGTCGTTGTCAAGTATAAGATCGCAGGACACATAATTTATAGAAAAAATTTACAGTGTGATGTAACTGAAATTATGTATTGAAAAAGACCCCAGATTGTTTAAGTTTCTCATCTTTTAGAATGGGCATGTTGATTTCAGTTCTTTCATATGTAAATCCCAGAACTTCCTTAAAGTTACATTCTCAAGTGGGCTTTAACAATAGGTGCCATGTTGGCCCAGATAGTGCATTGAAGGTGCACTGTGTGATGCTGTCTGTGCCCCAATGTTCAGACAGATTCTAATCCAAAAAAGGATTTACAGAATCTTACATGGATTCATGCAGTTTTTGAACAAAATAGAATGTAATTCTGCAACTACAAATTCACCCCACAAACTTATATGTGAGTGTTTGTGAGGAGGGGGGGAATGTTCTGAGAGAGTGTGAGTGTAAACGGATATAAGTCTGTGAGAGGTTGCGTGTGAATGTGGAAGTGGATGTGTGAGTGTATGACAAAGGGTCTGCATGAGTGTATGGGTCTGTAGCTGTGTCTGTGTGTGCAGTGCAGTGGGGTCACCTGTAGTGTGACATGACAGATTCACCTGCACCTCCACCCACATCATCTACTGCATCCGCTGCAGCCGGTGTGGCCTCCTCTATATTGGGGAGACAGGCCGCCTACTTGCGGAGCGATTCAGAGAGCACCTCTGGGCCACCTGGACGAACCAACCCAACCACCCTGTAGCACAGCATTTCAACTCCCCCTCCCACTCCACCGAGGATATGCAGGTCATTGGACTCATCCACCGCCAAACCACAACAACGCGACGGTCGGAGGAGGAGCGTCTTATCTTCCGACTGGGAACCCTCCAACCACAGGGGTTGAACTTGGACTTCACCAGTTTCTTCATCCCCCTTCCCCCCACCTTGTCTCAGCCGAATCCCTCCAGCCCGGCACCGCCTTCCTGACCTGCAGTCTTCTTCTTGACGTCTCCGCCTCCATCCTACTCCGACCTATCACCCTCACCTTGACCTCTTTCCACCTATCACATTTCCAACGCCCCTCCTCCAAGTCCCTTCTCCCTACCTTTTATCTTCTCCTGCTGAACACTCTCTGCTCATTCCTGAAGAAGGGCCTGTGCCCGAAACGTCGAATCTCCTGTTCCCTGGATGCTGCCTGACCTGCTGCGCTGTTCCAGCAATAAAGTTTCAACTGTGACATGAACCCAAGGTACCGGTTGAGGCCATTCCCATGGATACCGAACTTGGCTTATCAGCCTCTGCTCGCCTACTTTGCATTGTTGCCTGTCCTGATGTCCGCTTGGAGGATCATCACCTGGAGGTCGAGGTCGAATGCCCCGGACCGCTCAAGTGTTCTCGGACTGGGTCTTTTTAAATTTATAATTTCAGTTAAATCACACGGTAACCTTTTGCTATAAATTCCATGTCCTATGATCTTATACTCCACGATCACCTGATGAAGGAGTAGCGCTGAAAAAGCTAGTGCTTCCAAATAATCCTGTCAAATAAACATGTTAGACTGTAATTTCGTGTCGTGTAATTTCTGACTTAAAAACATGACTAAGGATGTTAATACACATCGCTAGAGCAGTCGAATTTGAATCTGGGCTTCAGGGCTCAGAGTTCGAGGGACACTACGACTTTGGCACAAAAACCACTGGAGCAAATAGGTCATTTTCTGTTGAATTATTGGGAATACCTCCCTCCCCAACAGAGGACACTACCATTGTACCCTCAGAGCCCATTATAGTAAATTAAGCCAGCTCCTTTTGAATGAGTGATGTGGAGATGCCGGTGTTGGATTGGGATGGACAAAGTTAAAAATCACACCTTCCTCCTCAACATGGGACTCTACCACGGAACCACTAGAGTCCAGTGTAGTAAATTGAGTCCTCTCCTGTTGAATGGATGAATTTTTTTTAATTTCAAAAATATACTTTATTCATAAAATAATTTGATGGTCTGTACAATTGGTCATGCCATACATATGTAAACATGTACATACAGAGATCAGAATTTATCATTTTTATACAGGTCTGTACATTTTTCAATCATATGCCCATATGATTAGCTGAGGCGTCAGCAGAGCCCAAATGACTGCATGGGTCCCCTGTTCCTGTTGAATGGATGAATGGGAACGGAAAGGGGCGGAGACACTGACGTTTACGTGTACCTCTCCGCCATCTGCGGTCGGTGCGGATTAATCGGAGTGCGACATTCTGGTGCGTGTGTCAACTAATGCCCGTAAAGGCTGGCCGCCATTGGTCAGGTGGAGTAAGGTGCGCTCTGATTGGAGGAGATGCGGATGACGCGCGTCACTGAAGGTGCAGCCGGAAAGAAGAAAAACAAAGATGGCGGCGCGAGGCTGCGGTTTTCTCATCGACTCAGCGGGCGGTTTCTGACGGAGGGAGGGGGGCAGACAGGCACCGTTTACCTCAGAAAATACCTTTAAAATACATTTCAAATTAAAGTCGGAACATTTCAAGCAAAAGTTGTGAAGTAAAGGAGACAGTCCCCGGTGGGGTTTATTGTTTATTTGTGTATAATTCCCGGGGCCCGGGAAGGGGGAGGTGACGGTTACCGGGTGAACGAGAAAACAAATTAAAAATGTCGGCGGTGGAGGAGAGAGAGCCGGCGCCCGCGGCGTCTTCGGCGGCGGCCGGAGCCCAGGAGCTCAACAACCCCCCGGAGCTGGAGGAAGGTCCGAGCTCCAAGAAGCGGGGGGTCCGGCTGGAGGCTGGATTTGCTCAAGGCTTGTATCTATTAACTTATTTAAATGGTACCTACTGTATGGGGCTATGGTTTACATTAAAACCGGAGGGTCCTGTCAGAGTGTTTGTTTATATTGAGCAGTTGTAGTTGGTAAAATACACTCCCTGGAGGAGCACCTTCTATGATGCTGCATTTCTTGCCTTCTGCTCTTCCCCATTTGATTTTATATTCTTTTTGGTCAAATTTAATTTCACATTAATCAGACTTGGTATTCACTGTGTGTTATTAATTAATGTGTTGGGTTATTGTAAAATAAAATTAATGATGTATTTTCATTTCTGATGTCGGAGTTTGACATTGAATGTGCTGGTGTGAATACCAGTCAGTTTTGAAACTAAGTCAAGAACTTGTCCTTTTTAACAAAATGCGTTCACTGATATTGATGGCATTGCCTCCTTTGAGAAGGATGATTCAAGTCCGACCAACAAACCATTTCATGCAGTCACCCAGTTTAATTAAAGTCTTTTAGAAAGTAATTCTGGCTGACTAAGGTTTATACACCCCAAAATACAGTTGGTAACCATGTGTATTCTTACCTTTGTCACTTTGTACTTTTCTCGTGAACCTCTGACAGATGTCAGTAATTTTGTTCACTTTAAAAATAATTAAAGCAATGTTTTTTTTTCTAAATTGCACTTGGTTGGACAAAGTAATGGAAAATGTTCACAAAGGAATCATTACAACTTGGGTTTATATGTAGTCGTTCATGCAGTAAGTCATTTCAAGGCAACACATGGGGATATTATCAAGCAGAGTTTGACACGCAGAGATATTAGGGCAAGAGATGAATGTTTTGAGGAGAGAGGTTTTTGGTCAGAACTTGGGGCCCAGATAGCTGATGGCAGATTACTTCCAACTGTGGAGCTTTGAAAACCAGTGAAAGACATGAGATCAGATTAGAAGATCAGAGAAATCTGAGAGATGTGGGGATGAAGGATGTTGGCGATGAGGTAAGGGCAAGCCTACACAATGATCAGATAATAGTGGTGCGTGTTTTTAAATTATGACCCAAATCAAGACAGCGATGAAGCAACATCCTCAACAGATAAGAAATAACTCCTAATTCAGATTTCCTCCCCTATTCTCTTTCCCAGTTCTTTCAGAAATAAGAAATGTATTTTCCTTTGATGAGAAAATGGTCTGACAGTTTGTGGTGTCTGGAGTGTTATGCCATACACCTTTTAAGAATCCTTTAAATGTGTTTTTCTGATAATGGTGGAGGTGACCAAAAGCAATCATTTCACTCCTGTTCATTGCCCCATTTCTCCTGCTATAAACCATTTTGTCATGTTGTCTGTTACAAGCACTTGGTTTTCTCAATGAAATTTGGCCACTGTAGTGAACAGGATAAATCTTTATCGATGGCAAGCTGTGTTTGCACTAACTGTAATTATCCACCAATATGCTGCCTTTTGTTCCACCAAAAATGGAAACAATGATCTGTGTTTATATTGCATTTAGAATGTACAAAATCATCCCAAAGATCTTCACAATATTATAGTTGACTGAAGCCGTAACAGGAGGCATTGCGTGGCAGTTTGAAGCTAAAGACCTGGCTGGAAAGAATGTGGATTGATGAGGAAAATCAAAACGGCAGAGTCTCTGGCTACATCTAACAATCTGGCTTGATTGCATGAGTAGAAAGTGAGGTCTGCAGATGCTGGATGTATATGAATTACTTGGATAAGTAAAATGAATGTACTATTGCCAAGTTTGCTGAAGAGACATTGATGGGAAGGCAGGTGATGCTGGAGGTCCTGAAGAAGGGCTTATGCCCGAAACGTCGATTCTCCTGTTCCCTGGATGCTGCCTGACCTGCTGCGCTTTATCAGCAACACATTTCCAGCTCTTGATTGCATGAGTGGTGGTTCTTCAAAAGCACCTTCCAAGCCATGACCTCAACCACCAAGAACAGACAAGTATGAACACAGGATTCCGACTGCGGAATATATCGTATTGCTTTTTTGGTATTGACCAAAATGCTGGAACTTGCTCCTCAACATTGTTGCAGACCATATCATATTTGTGAAGCAATTTAAGAGGCAGCTCAGCACCACTTTTTCAAGGACAGTTTGGGAAGAGTTGTTGGCACAGCCAATGATATTCACATTTCATGAAATAGTAAGCAAAGAGCCCAGGGTGTTGGGAGGCTGTATGTTAGCATGGATAGAGGATTGGCTAACCAATGACACGGTTGTGATAAGGGGCATGTTCAGTATGGTAACTAGTGGTGTGCCACAGGGATCAGTGCTGGGGCCAAACTTATTTGCAATATGTATATGAATTACTTGGATAAGTAAAATGAATGTACTATTGCCAAGTTTGCTGAAGAGACATTGATGGGAAGGCAGGTGATGAGAATGACATGAAATATCTGCAGAGGGAAATACACAGGTTAAGCAAATGCGCAAAAGCTTGGCAGATGGGAAAATGAGATAATGCAGTTTGTCAGGAGGTGAAGAGCTGAATATTAAATGGAGAAAGTTGCAGAATAGAGGGATTTGGAAGCCCGCATCTATAAATCCCTTCATCTAATTTGTGAGTAATAGGGAGGCAAATGAGTGGTTGGCCTTTTCAATAGAGTATAAAAGTAGGGAGATTATAGTGAACTATGTAAGGCACTAGTCAGGCCACAACTGAACACTGTGAACAGTTTTGGGCCCTTTACCTAAGAAAACAGAGACTGGCATTTGAGGCATTCCAAAGAAGGTTGCCCAGGATGATATTGGGTATGGGAAGAATGTCTAATGAGGAGAACTGAATAGGTTAGGCCTGTGCTTATTAGACATTAGAAGAATTAGAGATAACCTTGTCGTCACATACAAGGTTCTGAAGAGACTTGACAGACTAGATGTGGAAAAGTGGGTGAGTCTTGAACCAGAGGAAATAACCTCCAGATAAGGCATTGCATGTTTAAGACAGATAGGAATTTCTCCTGAAGGCAGTAAATCTGTGGACTTGTTACTACAGAGGGCTGTTGAGCCTGGGTTGTTCAGTGCATTCAAGGCTGAGAGTTTTTCTAAAATCAGTAAGCAAAGTGAAGATTATGGGGAAATGGTAGGAAAGTGGATTTGATGTTTACCAGAATAATCATGATCTGAGTAAATGGCAGAGTTGATTCAACGGGCTGAATTGAATAGTAAATAGTAATGAGGAAAAGGATACAACTGGCAACTACAGGCCAGTCAGTGTTGGGAAACTTAGAGATTGTAGGGAGTTGGTGGCATTTTGGCATTGTTACTGGATTTAACATTTGGAGTTTGAAAGTGATGCTGCTATGCCCCGAGGCAATTTGAAATCAATGAATTTACAGAGGACCCTCGATTATCTGAATACCAATTATCCGAAAATGGGATTATCCGAAGGAAATCTCGAGGTCCCGATAGAAACATTACATCAAAGCCGTGTTTCCGGCAGTGATCGTGTCTTTTATTTACAGTGATTAAACAGGCACCATCTCCAAATGACTGACCTCCCGCCCTTTCTCTGTATATTCCCACAATTTCCCTGCACGTTTACAGAGGGGTGTACCCTAAATCCTGCCATCCTCCCCAGATATTCTCTCCAATATTGTCCTGTACAGGGCAGACGTGAAAGCTGTCAAAAAGTTGTGTGTAGCTGTGGCTGTGTGCGCGTGCTGTTTGGAGACTTAAGACAGATAGGAATTTCTCCTGAAGGCAGTAAATCTGTGGACTTGTTACTACAGAGGGCTGTTGAGCCTGGGTTGTTCAGTGCATTCAAGGCTGAGACTTACAAGGGCAGCAGTAGCAGTCATGTTGATTTCTAGTCCAGCTGCCGCAGAGAGGGGTTGAGGGAGGATGGGGAGGATGGGGGCGCACGGCAGGTGCAGTGTTGGACTGGTTTGGAGATGGTGTTGGGGGTCTAGGGGCGGTGGTGGGAGGGTGGGTGCAGTGTTGGACGGGTCGCGGGCGGAGTTGGATGGGATTGGGGGCAGTGTTGGTCGGGGGGGGCGTGGTGTTGGTTGGGGATTGGTGTTGGGGCAGGCGCGGTGTTGGGCGGAATGGGGGGCAGTGGGGGGGGGGGGGGGTGGGGGCAGGGGCAGGGAGTGGTTTTGGGTGGGACGGGGCCGGGAAGGGTGATGTTGGGCAGGGGCAGTGCTGGGCGGGGGCAGGGGGCAGTGTTAGATGGGTTTGGGGGCAGGGCCTTGAGCACTGCGTGGTGCTGCAGTCCCCTGAATAGGGAGCAGACTTTAAATACCCAGTGGAAAAGCATTTAATCAATTAACCGAATAATTGATTATCCAAACAAAGCAGTGCCTGCCCATCACGTTCGGATAATCGAGGTTCCCCTGTATCTGGATTATAAAGCTTATCACTGCTTCGGTGATCTTATCAATTGCCATAAGCACCTATCTTGTTCACTGATAACCTTTTTTAAGGAAATAAATCTTTAGTCCTTGCCCAGTTTGGTGAATGTATCACTCTCTTGATCCAAAGTCATGTGGTTGACTCTTAACTGCCCTCTGAAATGGCACTTGGTCTTTTGGGAGACAAAGTGCCACATTCCATGAACGAATAAAGGAAAATATTCAGGAGAAAATTGTCAGTAAAGGGAATACTGAGAGCTAGTGATACTGGTTGAGTAACCCAGAGATCTAGGACTTCTGAGAACAAAAATTCATCTCCCATCATGGCTGCTAGTGGAATTTATGTTCAACTAATAAAAAGATCTGGAAGTGAGAGTTTGTCTCAGTACTGGCAATCCGAAAACCATTATTGCTTAAAACAATGAATCACAGATGTTTGAGCTCAGAAACAAAAGTCACAATTGCTGGGGAAACACAGAAGATCTGGCAGTATCTGTGGAGAGAAAACAGCTAATGTTTTGAATCCAGCCAAGTTTTGAAGGGCCACTGCACTAAAAACAGTAACACTGTCGTCTCTTCATAGATGCTGCCAGAACTGTTCTCCAACCATTATTGATTGTTGTGAAAGTGTCCTTCTCGGGAGGGAAATTTACCATTCAGAACCCTACATGCGTGTGTGCGTGCACACATAACTCCAGACCTACTACAATGTATTTGACACTCAGCTGCCTTCTAGCATGTAGCCAATTGCTCGGTCCAAGGGCCATGAGGGATGGTGAGCAAATGTTGGACGTGTTGGCAACAATCACATCCCACAAAATATTTTCTCATAACTGAAAAAGCTCAGGTTAATGAAGGACAGCCAAACCAAACTACTATGGGAAAGTCATGCCCAACTAACTTGATTAGTTATAAATATTGTTTTAAAATCCTCTTCAGAGAGGTCATTGGTTCCATCACTGCTGGAATACTGCATGCAATTCTGGGTTCTCTACTGCAGGAAGGATGTTGTGAAACTTGAAAGGGTTCACAAAAGATTTACAAGGATGCTGCCAGGGATAGAGGGTTTGAACTACAGGAAGAGGCTGAATAGACTGGGGCCGTTTTCCCTGGAGCTTTGGAGGCTGAGGGGTGACTTTATAGATGTTTATAAAATCATGAGGGGCAAGGATAGGGTAAATAGACAAGATTATGGGTAGACAAGGCAATGAAGAAGGCTTTCGGCAGGCTTGCTTTCATCTGTCAGAACATTGAGTACAGGAGTCGGGATGAATTGTTGCAGCTGTCACAAATTCCACACAACATTACAAGGCGTGACCCTGCCCCCTCTGACTGACCGTCCCTTTGAATATCAGGGGGAAGACACCTCTTTTATTGTGATGATCAGGAAACATGCCATCCTTCAAAAAAGGGCTGTGCTCACGAATATTTGGACAGAGGAAACAAGTTATCATTTGGGTGAAATCAATCTTCTTTCAGAGAGAGGAGGAGCAGGTTTCAGAAGTTCATGGTCCAACTTCTGAAAAGACCTTGTCTGGTTTGCAGTTGTTTCTGGGCTTGTAATATCATACTACAGCGTATTGTATATCTTCAGTAAGAGCGTCTCTACTGCACGATAGAGGTCCATTCAGCAACTTGAGTCCATGTAAACTCTTTGTGGAGGTATGCAGTCTGCCCCATAATCCTGCTGGTTTACAGTTACATATAGATTTATACATATAGATCTTTGGAGATTAAGAGAGGAAAGAATGTTCCACAGAAAGTAGAATTGTGTTCAGATTTTCTATCATGGACTGACTGTGATGACTTTTGCAATCTCTTTTCACAGGAATATTATAAGAGAAGAATTTGGAGGCAGAAATCTCAGACCAAACATCACGTCAAAGTCTGACAGTCACTTGATTCACCAGGATGTGGATATTGATGGCTTTGAAAACAAACGAGAGAAGGTCTACCTGTTTCATTAGGTTCTAAACGTTAGTGTGACTGGAAACTCAGGGTCTCACATATCCACACACTAGAGTAGTGACTGGATAAAGCTTTACAGACTGAATGAAAGTGTTCCAATTATCAGAGGGTTCACCACTAACACGAGACACATGCTGTAAGCATGAGCGAATTTTCTGGTCCAACTGGTTTTGGTTTTCTGAATATTGAACTCAGAGAGACGAGGGTGCCTGCACCATGGAGAAACCATGGAAATGTGGGGAGTGTGGGAACGGTTTCCCTTCCCCCATCTGCACTGGACATTCATCGGCATTTGCACACCAGGCAGCGGCCGTTCACCTGCACTCAGTGCGGGTAAGGCTTCACTCAGTCACACCACCTCCTGGTCCACCAGTGGGTCCACACTGGCGAGAAACCGTTCATCTGCCCCGTGTGTGGGCAGGGCTTCACTCAGTTGCACCACCTGCTGTTGCACCAGCGAATCCACACCAGGGAGAAGCCATTCGACTGCACTGTGTGCGGGATGGGCTTCACCCAGTCGTACCACCTGCTGCTCCACTTCCGCGTCCACACTGGGGAGAAGGCATTCACCTGCTCAGTGTGCGGCAATGGCTTCTGTGATTCTTCCATCCTGCGCAAACACGAGCGCATCCACACCAAGGAGCAGCCGTTCACCTGCTCCATGTGCAGAAAGGACTTCACCCAGTCGTGCAACATGTGGAGACACCAGCAACTTCATAAGTGAGATGGCACTGGGGGAGGGGTTGGATTCTGCTGTTACTGCTGCTGAGAGTCACAACCTGAACTCTGTTTAGTGGGTGAAGTGGGAGCGGTAAGGGGTTCTTTTACGCTGGATTGGCCACGCTCACACCCACTTTACTTTCAGTGGGGGCTGATGCTCTCTGAGCCTGAGAATGCACCTTATCTCTGGAAATGATCTGCAGAAGCAGATGAAGGACATTTTTTATCCTGGATGGAGCATAATGTTTGTCCAACCATTGCAGGTAGATTTGAAATAGACACATTTGTCTCTGTCCCATTGAGTTTCCAGCACAGGGCTAGGCCGGTCAGCTCTGTCAGTGTTTTTGCTCCACCTGAGCCTCCACCTGTCTTCATTGCCCCCCCATTAGCATACGGGTGTTCCCTGCTTTTTGAAAGTCTGCTTTACAACACTTCCTCAGTGGTTAGCACTGCTGTCTCACAGCACTAAGGTCCCAGTTTCGATTCCAGCCTCCAGCGACTGTCTTTATGGAGTTTGCACATTCTCCCCGTGTCTGCGTGGGTTTCCTCCGGGTGCTCCGGTTTCCTCCCACAGTCAAAAGGTGTGCAGGTCAGGTGAATTGGCCATGCTAAATTGCCCGTAGTGCTCGGCGCATTAGTCAGAAGGAAATGGGTCTGGTTGGGTTACTCTTCAGAGGTCAGTGTGCACTGGTTGGGCCAAAGGGCCTGTTTCCACACTGTAGGGAATCTAATATAATCTAAACTTCCCTTTTACAAAAAACCTGCATTAGTACTTATTTTCACTAACCGAAAAAAATCCAAAGAGGATTTTCGCTTTTGAGAAAATGCTTAATATTAATTAATTAATGGTCCTTACTACTTCGCTTTATGCCATTTTGGCTTACGAAACGTTTCATAGGAATGCTGTATTTTTGGATAGTGGGAGAAACCTGCATCAATACAATACAGCACAGTCACAGTCCCTTCTTATTTAGTTTAGGCACCACCCCCAAGCCAATTCTTAATCTTGACTTTGACCCACTATTTATTGCCCATGCGTGGTTTCTATCCCTCTGTTAGCCTCCTGTTCATGTTTCTGTCAAGATGCACCTTAAATAAGACCATTAGTCATAGGAGCGGAAATAAGGCCATTCGGCCCATCGAGTCCACTCTGCCATTCAATCATGGCTGATGGGCATTTCAACTCCACTTACCCGCATTCTCTCCATAGCCCTTAATTCCTTGTGATATCAAGAATTTATCAATTTCTGCCTTGAAGACATTTAGCATCCCAGCCTCCACTGCACTCTGTGGCAATGAATTCCACAGGCCCACCACTCTCTGGCTGAAGAAATGTCTCCGCATTTCTGTTCTGAATTTACCCCCTCTAATTCTAAGCCTGTGTCCACGGGTCCTAGTCTCCTCGCCTAACGGAAACAATTTCCTCGCGTCCACCCTTTCCAAGCCATGTATTATCTTGCAAAGGTGCCTGTTTCTACCACTTGCATTGGCAGTGCGTTCCAGGCACCCAACACCCCCTGTGTGAAAACCCTTCCCCTCCACGTCTCCCCTAGGCTCACCCCCTCTGGCCTTGAATCTGTGACCTCTTGTAGCCTCTGACTATCGTAGAACCCCATTCGGCCTAACAAGTCAACACCAACCCTCTGAAGAGTAACACACACAGACCCATTCCCCTACCCCATTACTCTACATTTACCCCTGACTAATGCACATAACTTACACATTCCTGAACACAATGGGTTAATTTAGCATGGCCAATCCACCCTAACCTGCACATCTTTGTGACTGTGGGAGGTAACCAGAGCACCCGGAGGAAACCCAGACACTGGGTGGAAATATATGCAAACTCCATTTAGACAGTTGCCTTGAGGCTGGAATCGAATCCAGGTCCCTGGCGCTGTGAGGCAGTGATGCTAACCACTGAGCCACCATGCTGCCCCTATCCAGCCAATCTGTGTCTCTCATCAGTTTGTCAAGGTCGCCCTCAGCTTCTGTCTTTTTAGTGAAAACAATCCAAATTTATCCCACCTCTCCTCATTATGAGAGCCCTCCTGACCAGGCAATGTCCTGGTGAATCTTCTCAGCACATTCTCCCAGAGCATCCACATGCTTCCAGTAGTGTGGTGACTGGAACTGCACACAATATTCTGAATGTGGCTGGAAAAAATAGCAATACCATAACATGCCAACGTTTACAGCACGCTTGCCTTCATTGAGTGTGTGCCTTCTTGATCACCGTACCTGCCTGCGTTGCTACTGTCAGGGTTCTGTATGTCCAGATCCCTCAGTATGCCAGTCTACTAAGAGTTCTGCCATTTATCATATAATTTTTGCATTTCCTCCTCTTCTTTTTGCCCTCGTGTCTGTATCCAGCTTCCCCTTAATTGTATTTCCCTCTTTATATTTATTTCCTCCTCCTCAGCCCTCCATGCATCAGAACATGGGAGCTGAAATTAGGCCGTTCAGCCCATTGAGTCTGGTCCACCATTCAATCATGGCTGATAACGCTTTTCAAACCCATCGTACACTTAATCCTTGATTCTCTTGATACTCAAAAAACCTACCTGTCTCTGTCTTAAATATACTGAATGACCTGGCCTCCCTAGCCTTCTGTGGCAGTGAATTCCATAGATTCACCACTCTCTGGCTGAAGAAGTTTCTCCTTACCAAAAGGTCTTCCCTTTATTCTAAGGCTGTGCCCCTTGGCCCTCGTCTCTCCTACCAATGGAAATATCTTCCCACCATCCACTCTGTCCAGGCCGTTCAGTATACTGTAGATTTCAATTAGATACCCCCTCATCCTTCTAAACTCCAAGTATAGACCCACAGTCCTCAAACATTCCTCGTATGTGAAGCTTTTCATTCCTGGGACCATTCTCATAACCCTCTGAACATGCTTCAGGACCAGTAAATCCTTCCTGAAGTATGGGGCCCAAAACCGTGCACAAAACTCCAAATGTGGCCTGACCAGAGCCTCAGAAGTACCATCCCTGCTCAAAGTACATCCATCCTCTCAAAATAGATGCCATTGTTGCATTTGCCTTCCTAACTACTGACTCAGCCTGTAGGTTTACCTTGAGAGAATCCTGGACTAGAACTCCCAAGTCACTTTGCATTTCGATTTTCTGAATTTTCTCCTGATAATTCTTCTGTTCCAAGAGTGACTGTCTGGTGTCAGGGCAGCACCAGAGATTTCCCAACCCATGGATTGTATTAGGGGATACCAAGCGACGTCAGGAACTGCCAGTATCGTAAGAGGAATAGTTATTCCTGGAGGAGTCAGAATGGAATGTGGTGTGATCCTGTAAACTCCAGAACTTTCCTAACTTCATGGGTCAGCAATAACTCTTTCTGGATCAAGAAAGGAAAGGGCCAACGAGAAACTGCGACAAGGCAGTCAAACAAACACCGCGCTAGTTAACCATCCCTGGGAAGGAGGTAAAACAAGCAGTTTCCTGGTACAGACAAGATAACAGTGTTTAATAATGGCGTGACAAAAGGACAATTAAGTCAGTCTGTAGAAGGAAGGCCCGTATGTAAAGGGATTAATTGTAAGACAAGCTCTTTCAAAAAGACAGCTAACCCTCAAGGATAAGAAGGTAAGCTATAGACCCTCCAGAAGTGAGGAGAGGTGGTGTTAGAATCCAAAGACACCTCACACCACAAATTTGAAAACAAGAAACCTCTACCAGAATTTAACTCCAGAACGATGCAGCAGCAGCAGCAGTACTTGGAAGAACACTGCATCGAACTCTAGTCACTTCCAGAGACAGGTACTGTCAGCAGAAACAGAGCTAAATCCCACCATCAATCGGGTGATAGCTAAGGTGGGGATAGGGGGTGAGGCTGAACTTGCTTACTTGAGAGGTTTTAGTTTTGGTTGCTACGTGCAATAACATGTAAATTATTGTTTCAGCAGTTGATTCTCTGTCCTGTTTCTGAGACAGTAGTCAAATTAAGATGATTCACCAGAGCGAGAGGCTGGGATTAATATTGACTCCATTGCATTCAGCAGAACGTCGTCAATACTGTTATAAAGTGAAGGCTGAACCCCTCTCTTCCCCCACCCTAAGATCTCAAACCGAAACACTCAAAGAGGAATGTGTCACCCTATAATCTGTAAAATTAGTGTGAAAAGTGGTGTAACCTGCACTGGTGATAGAAATAAACATAAACATAAAACACTGATTTGAAAAAGCAATTTATTTATCCAAGTGTAACGGTGGAAAACTGAATTGAATGATCATTAAATCGAATAAATCCCTCCTAACCACTGACTATTCTGGAATAAAACAAGATACTTGTAGTATGCCCTAATAAATGAGTCCCACCCACTGAAAAAAAATAGAAATTAGTCTCATGGAATTCAGCCAGGTTATATGTCTTCTGGAATATTCTGTACCACCTGTTGAATATTTTGTCAAAAATGCCATTGTTTTTTTTTTAAATGATGCTTTCTCTTTTCAAAGGTGACTGAGAGAGCCAATTTCTCTTTCTCAAGTTGAGGACTCAATTCTCGCAATGGGAAGTTAGCTCTGTCCAACTGCTCCCTTTTATACCCTTGATGACCTATCATTTTCTTTAACAATCGGATTGGTCCTCCATTGTCAAAACCATCAGATTTAAATTTGGTAGGCAAAGGTTTAAATTGATTGACTAAATTGAAAACTTGTCTTGGCTTGCTAATTGTACGGCCTTTTGATACAAATGTTTCCGTTCAGGTACTTTCTGTTGTTAACAGATACTGGCTAAGGCAACAATCACGGGAAAGGATTTGAGATTTTCTTTCAAACACTTGTACAATGAAAGTGCAGTTCTCCCATATTTTCCCCTGTTTTAGTTTGGGTTTTAGCAAGCAGTCTGTGTAAAGCTGCTGGGGGAAGAAAGGTTCCCCGATTCAACAGACGTTTCTGGCAGACTCTCTCTCTAATATCTCTCCTGTAAGAACTTCTGTTTGAACTGACCGTTTTTTTGCCAAATGGGTGTGTTTATGGGAATGTTGCAAGAAATTGGGTTTTTGTATGGCTGCTATTTTAAATTTTTTTTGCTTGTGTTTCATTCGACCGTTTTCCTGGAAGTCAAGTGGTTTGACCAGTTGCATTGTCCCTGGGATACCTCTACCTAAAACAACTAATGAAGTTAGGGTCTGGGCTACCGCCTTAGAATGTTTTGAGGGGGTCTGGCCTGTTCCATAACACTATACGCCTACAAATTATGCCTCCAGGAAGGTTCAGAAAAGATTCACAAGGACGTTGCCAGGATTGGAGGGTTTGAACTTGCGGCAGAGGCTGAATGAATTGCAGGTATTCTCACTGGAGTGTCAGAGGCTGAGGGGTGACCCTATTGAGGTTTACAAAATTATGCAAGGGGCACGGATAGATTATATAATCAAAATCTTTTCCCCCGGTGGAGGAATCCAAAACCAGAGGTTTCTACTGAGAGGGGAAAAAATTAAAAGGGTGTCTTGTTTTAAAGCCTCCACCACTTCCTTTGGCAGTTCATTCCATACATGCACCACCCTCTGGGTGAAAAAGTTGCCCCTTAGAGGTCCTTTTTAAACTTTGCTCCCTCTAAACCTATGCCCTCTAGGTCTAGACTCCCCTGCCTTAGGGAAAGTCCTTGTCTATTTACCCTATGGACTTTATAAACCTATATAAGGTCAGCCCTCCGTCTCTGACACTCCAGGTAGAATAGCCTTAGTCCATTACAGCCCCCCCCCAATAGCTCAAACCCTCCAATCCTGGCAGCATCCTTGTAAATCTTTTCAGAGCCCTTTCAAATTTCACAACTTGTTACAAACACGTCAACTTTGCTCGTCTGAGGTGGAAGAATTTTCTGCTTGAAGCATTCTGTCCGGAAGAGCCCTCCCCTATGCTGTGACAGAGCCATGGTGACTCTCAAAATCCTGACAAACTCTGTTACCAAAGATTCATTCGGCGAAGCCTCTCAATCGTATCTGTAAATGGACAAAGTGTCTTTAAATAATGAGTCAGGAATAAAGGCTGCATTCATCTTTTATTGTGCAGTTTTACTCCTACATCTCAAATCAGAGCTTATGAGCCCAGTCAGGAGCAGTCTACGGGAGTAAGATTAGATTACTTACAGGCCCTTCGGCCCAACAAGTCCACACGGACCCGCCACACGAACCCACCCAGACCCAATCCCCTACAAAATCATTGCAGCCGGCTTAATACTGCGATGAGGAATATTGCATGTACTGTACTTGTACCTGTGGCATTCATTTGTGGATATCATGTGCATTTTAAAATTAAAAACAGAAAAGTTATCCACACCTCCCCCTTCCCAATCCTTCCTGGATTCACTCCAGTTGCTACAAGTGAATAGATTAGATTAGATTAGATTAGATTACTTAGTGTGGAAACAGGCCCTTTGGCCCAAAAGTGCACACCGACCCTCAGAAAAGCAACCCACCGCGACCCATTCCCCTACACTATGGGGCAATTTGACATGGCCAATTCACCTGACCTGCACATTTTTGGGCTGTGGGAGGAAACCGGAGCACCCGAAGGAAACCCACGTAGACACGGGGAGAATGTGCAAACTCCACACAGACAGTCGCATGAGGCGGGAAATGAACCCGGGTCTCTGACACTGTGAGGCAGCAGTGCTAACCACTGTGCCGCCCCATATCTGGTGTATTGTGTTGGTTGGAGGTGCTGGTGTTGAATCGGTGTGGGACAAGGTCAGAAGTCACACGACACCAGGTTAGAGTCCAACAGCTTTCGGAGTGCTGCTCCTTCGTCAGATGAAGTGATGAAGGAGCAATGCTCCTCAAGTTTGGGATTTCAAATACACCTGTTGGACTGTCACCTGGTGTCATGTGACTTCTGATTTCAATTCTGGGTTCATGTTGAACTTGTCCAACTCTGCTTTTAAACGGTATTGCTTGGAGGGATTCATTTGAAACCTTTCAGGATGTTATTGCAACAAGATTGAACTATTCAAAGTTACTTGGACTGAATTTTAAAACTTACATCAGGATCACTAGTCACGGAGATGTACAGCACAGAAACAGACCCTTTGGTCAAATTCATCCATGCTGGCCAGATATCCTAAATGTAGGGGATTGGTTCTGGGTGGGCAGCACAGTGGCACAGTGGTTAGCACTGCTGCCTCACAGCGCCAGAGACCCGGGTTCAATTCCCGCCTCAGGTGACTGACTGTGTGGAGTTTGCACATTCTCCCCGTGTCTGCGTGGGTTTCCTCCGGGTGCTCCGGTTTCCTCCCACAGTCCAAAAATGTGCAGGTCAGGTGAATTGGCCATGCTAAGTTGCCCGTAGTGTTAGGTAAGGGGTAAATGTAGGGGTATGGGTGGGTTACGCTTCGGCGGGTCGGTGTGGACATGTTGGGCCGAAGGGCCTGTTTCCACATGTAATGTAAGCTAAAAAAAAAATCTAATCTAATAATCTAGTCCCATTTGCCAGCATGTGGCCCATATCTCTCTAAAACCTTCCTATTCATGTCCACCTCCAGATGCCTTTTAAACGTAATTGCACCAGCCTCCACCACTTCCTCTGGCAACTCATTCCATGGACACACCACCCTCCGTGTGAAAACAATACCCATTAGGTTCCTTTTAAATCTTGTCCCCCTCACCCTAAACCTATGCCTTCAAATTCTGGTCTCCCCCAGAGGGAGAAGACCGTGTCCATTTACCCTAACTATGCCCCTCACGATTTTATAAGCCTCAGACAGTCCAGGGAAAACTGCCCCAACTTATTCAGCCTCTCCATGAGGTCAAACCCTCCAAACCCCAGTGGATAGCACTGCTGCCTCAGCTCCAGGGACCCAGGTTCGATTCCAGCCTTGGACGACTATATGTGGAGTTTGTACAAACTCCCCATGTTTGCGTGGGTTTCCTTTGGGTGCTCCAGTTTGGCCATGCTAAATTGACCATACTATATTAGTTAGGGGTAAATATAGGGTCTGGATGGATATTGTTCGGAGGGTTGGCGTAAACTTGCTGGGCTGAAGGGCTATTTCCATACTTTAAGGATTCTAATTCTAACATCCTTGTAAATCTTCTTCAGTCCTGAAGAAGTGTTAATACCTGAAACGCTGACTTCTCCACCTCCTGGTGCTGCCTGGTTTGCTGTGTTCTCCCAGCCTCCTGCTTGCTTACTTTGGATTCCAGCATCTGCAGTTTTTTTTTGTTTCTAATGAGTGGCCTACCTTCTGCTCTTACAGTTTTAGGTTTGTGCAGATCATTTCATTGGGAATGTGCAGTCATGGGCTCAATGAGCAGCAGCACCCACTAGAAGCAAAGTTCAAAGAATCACAGAAACCCTAATGTGGAAACAGGCCCTTCAGCCCAACAAGTCCACATCGACCCTCCTAAGAGTAACCCACCCAGACCAGTTTTCCTGACCTATTCTACATTTATCCCTGACTAATGCACCATACCTACATGTCTCTGAATACTACGGGACAATTTAGATGGGACAATCCACCCAACCGACACGTCTTTGGATTGTCGGAGAAAACTGGAGTATCAGGAGGACACCCATGCAGCCACAATGAGAGAAGATGCAAACTCCACACAATCGCCCTGAGGATGGAATTGAAGTCGGGTCCCTGTCGCCGTGAGGTAGCAGTGCTAATCACTCAGCCACCATGTCACCCCTGAGCCACTGTGGGGTTGAGGGGGTTGTGGGGAGAGTGCAGTCCAGCAGAAGACAACAAAGAGAAAGCCCAACTCTCCCACCACACCCAATGTCAAAACAGGCAGGTGGTTCAGTCCTGGGAGTGACCCACTGCAGCGTCACCGATGGAATCCGAATGTTTAGACCGCTGGTGCCTCCGCACGTTGCTGGACAACATGAACCTCCACCCACACTCAGGACAGGCGAACGCTTCTCCCCGCTGTGGACCTGCTGGTGGGCCAACAGGTTGGAGAAGTGGGTAAAGCCCTTCCTGCACTTTTGGCAGACGAATGGCCTCTCTCTGGTGTGCACCTGCCGATAGGCCATAAGGGAGCAGCCTGAGTAAAGCCTTTCCCACATTCAGGGCAGGAGAAAGGCCTCTCACCAGTGTGGATCTGCCGGTGCACGTGGAGGTGGGTGGAGAGAGCAAAGCACTTCCCGCACTAGGGACAGGAGAACAGTGTGGAACTGCTGTTGCCTCAGCAGGTTGGAGAAGAGAGTAAAGCCCTTTCCACACTCAGGATAGCTGAAGGGCCTGTCCCGTGTGGACCCGCCGATTGGCCAGCACATGAGAGGCCCAGGTGAAGCTCTTCCCGCACTCAGGGTAGGTGAAGGGCCTCTCACCCATGTAGATCTGCTGGTGCCTCAGCAGGTCAGAAGAATTATTGAAGGCCTTCCTGCGCTTGGGGCAGGTGTGCAGTCTCTCCCCCATGTGGACCCGCCGGTGGGCCAGCAGGTGGGAGCAGCAGGTAAATCCCTTCCTGCACTCAGGACAGGAGAACGGCCTCCTCCTGCTGTGACTACGCCGATGAATCTCCAGGTCAGACGGGGTATGGAAGCCTTTCCCACAGTCGCCACACTTCCATGGTTTCTCCACGGGGCAGGATTCCTCAGGTTTCTCCATGGCTGAACCTTCAGCTGCACGCAAATAAGTGTACAGCCCCTCCCTGCCGTGAATTAGTCTTTCCAGGCCGTATAACTGTTTCTGCAACAGTAGGGTCTCTCATCCAGTCCCACTGATGCTGAAAACATACTGAAACAGGAACCAAAAAGCTTTGCTCCTTCTCACAGAATCATAGTTGAAAATCGTTGTGGTCCCGCTGGACTGAGTGTCAGACATCGATGTGAAAATGAGGACTGCAGAGTCAGAGTCAAAGTGCAGCACTGGAAAAGCACAGCAGGTCAGGCAGCATCCGAGGAGCAGGAGAGTTGATGTTTCGATCATAAGCCCTTCACCTGTTGATTTTGAAAAATAAGTCTTCAGATCTTCAAACACTCTAAAGAGATTACAAAAGTCATCACTGTCAGTAGAAATTCAGAACAAGCAATTCTACTTTGTGGGACATTTATTTCTTTTGTTAATCCACAAGATTGAAAGCACCATCCCACATACCCTCTCTGTTCTCACTCCGCTCGAACTAATTCTCCTGAAGGTACTGATTCAGGATCTTACAGGGATAGAAAAGTAAAATACGTCAAGACTGACATCTCTTTGAATTTTGGATAACTCCACCTGAAAGTTAAGACCATAAGAGAATAGGAGTGGAACTAAGGCCATTCGACCAATCGAGTCCTCTTGCCATTCAACCATGGCTGATGGGCATTTCCCCGTGCTCTCCCTGTATCCCTTAATTCCTTGTGAGATTAAGAATTTATTGATTTCTCCCTTGAAGACATTTAATATCCCAGCCTGCACTGCACTCCCTGGCAATGAATTCCACAGGTCCACCACTCTCTGGCTGAAGAAATGTCTCCTCATTTCCATTTTAAATTGAGCCCCTCTAATTCTAAGGCTGTGCCCACTGGTCATCGTATCCCCACCTAACAGAAACAACTTTCCAGCATCCATCCTTTCCAAGCTATGCATTATCTTGTAAGTTTCTATCAGATCTCCCCTCAACCTTCTAAACTTTAATAAATACAATCCTAGGATCCTCAGCCGTTCATTGTATGTTAGGCCTACCATCCGTGTGAATCTCCACTGGACATGCTCCAGTGCCAGTATGTCCTTCCTGAGGTATGGTCCAAATCTGGACACAGTATTCTAAATGGGGCCCAACCAGAGCTTTATAAAATCTCGGAAGCATGCCACTGCTTTTACATTCCAACCCTCTTGAGATAAATGACAACATTATATTTGCTTTCTTAGCCATGGACTCAACCTGCAAGTCAACCTTTAGAGAATCATGTACTAGCTCTCAGAGATCCCTTTGCATTTTGGCTTTATGAATTTTCTCACCATTTAGAGAACAGTCCATGCCAGTGTTCTTTTTTCCAAAGTGCAAGACCTCGCATTTGCTCACATTGAATTTCATCAGCCATTTCTTGGACCACTCTCCTAAATGTCTAAATCTTTCTGTAGCCTCCCCACCTCCTCAGAACTACGTGTCTGTCCACCTAACTTCTTATCATCGGCAAACTTCACCAGAATGGCCCCAGTCCCTTCGTCCAGAATATCCTTCATGACATTGGGATACTGCCGAGAGTCAGCAGGTCTGATGTTGGGAAGCAAAAAAAGTGTGTAAATCCAGGATGAAGCTGCAATGCAGCTTCTTGCGAAACAACCAGTCACAAAATTGTTAACGTGCCTGGGAGTATATCTGGTGATGGGAATGAAACCTCAAGACATTGTCACCAACAACCAGAGAGAAACTCATCATACAGAGGTGGGAAACATTAATGGCAAGCCAGAGTCATAAAAATATACAGCACAGAAAAAGACCCTATGGTCCAATTCGTCCATACTGACCAGATTAGATTAGATTACATTACAGCGTGGAAACAGGCCCTTCGGCCCAACAAGTCCACACTGACCCGCCGAAGCGCAACCCACCCATACCCCTACATTTACCCCTTAGCTAACACTATGGGCAATTTAGCATGGCCAATTCACCTGACCTGCACATCTTTGGACTGTGGGAGGAAACCGGAGCACCCGAAGGAAACCCACGCAGACACGGGGAGAACGTGCAAACTCCACTCCTGAGGGCGGGAATTGAACCCAGGTCTCAGGCGCTGTGAGGCAGCAGTGCTAACCACTGTGCCGCCCACGATATTCTAACCTAATCTAGTCCCATTTGCAGCACTCGACCCATATCCCTCTTAACCCTTCATATTCATATACCCAGCCTTTTAAATGTCATAATTGTATCAGCCTCCACCACTTCATCTGGCAACTCATTCCTTGCACACACCACCCTATGCATGAAAATGTTGTCCTTTAGGTTCCTTTTTAATCATCTCCCCCCGACCCTAAACTATCACCCTCTAATTCTGGTCTACCTTATCCTAGCAAAAATACCTTGTCTATTTACCCTATCCATTCCATTTATGATTTTATAAATGCCTATAAGGTCAGCCCTCGGCCTCGGCATGCTAGGGAAAGCAGCCACAGCCGATGCAGCTCAAACCCTGAAAACATCCTTTTAAATCTTTTCTGAACCCTTTCAGGTTTCACAACATCCTTCCGATTGAATGGAACCCAGAAATGCACACAATATTCCAAAAGTGGCCTAACCAATATCCTGTACAACATTACCTCCCAACTCCAACACTCAGAGGATTGGGAAAGTTTTCAAAACCCACAAGAGACAACTGGGAAAAACGGAGGAACAAACCGATATGTTGAGGGTCAGAATGGAAGCATCAACACCTCGGGTTGGGGGGGTGGGGATGGGGGAAGGAAGCCGAATCTTGGAGCCAATGGGGAGGAAGAAGAGGATGCAAAATCATTGCAGCCGGCTTAATACTGCGATGAGGAATATTGCATGTGCTGTGGCATTCATTTGTGGAAATCAGGTGCATTTTAAAATTAAAAACAGAAAAGTTATCCACACCTCCCCCTTCCCAATCTCAATCCTTCTTGGATTCACTCCAGTTGCTACAAGTGAACAGATTAGATTAGATTACTTACCGTGTGGAAACAGGCCCTTTGGCCCAACAAGTCCACACCAACCCACCGAGACCCATTCTCCTACACTTACCCCTTCACCTAACACTACGGGCAATTTAGCATGGCCAATTCACCTAACCTGCACATTTTTGGACTGTGGGAGGAAACTGGAGCACCCGAAGGAAACCCACGCAGACACGGGGAGAATGTGCAAACTCCACACAGATAGTTGCCTGACGTGGGAATTGAACCCAGGTCTCTGGCACTGTGAGGCAGCAGTGCTAACCACTGTGCCACCGTGCTGCCCGGCATGGACCAGTTTGGGCCGATGGGCCTGTCTCCGTGCTGTAGCACTCTGACTCGTGTCTCTTTGTCGCTCCAACAGTTTGAGTTTTCAGATGTGCATCTCACTTTACCACACTGAATAAAATCCAATCTCATTATTTCACTCTGATGTGGAAGTGCTGGTGTTGGATTGGGCTGGACAAGGTCAGAAGTCAAATGGCACCAGGTTAGAGTCCAACAGGTTTCTTTGAACTCACGAGATTTCGGAGCACTGCTCCTTTGTCAGTGAAGTGACGAAGGAGCAGCATTGAAGAAGGAGCAATGCTTCTAAAGCTTGTGATTTCAAATAAACCTGTTGGTCTGTAAGCTGGTGTTGTGTGACTTCTGATGTCTTCAGCTGGGGTTTGCGTCAAACGTAATGGGATATTTTGTCCAACTCGGCATTTTTAAACAGTATCACTTGGAGGGATTCATTTGAAACCTTTCAAGAGGGGAGTTCAACAAGACTGAACTATTCAAAGTTACTTGGACTCCATTTTAAAACTTACATCAGGGCAGGTAGACATAGAGATGTACAGCACGGAAACACGGAAACAGACCCTTTGGTCCAACTCATCGATGCTGACAAGACATCCTAAATTAATTTGGTCCCATTTGTCAGTATCATCCTTCTAAACCTTCCTGTTCATGTCCGAAACCAGATGCCTTCTAAATGGTAGAGTTGTACCAGTCTCCACTTTCTCTGGGAGCTCATTCCATGCACGCACTACCCTCTGCGTGAAAACATTGCCCCTCTCACCCAGCCAAATAGCCTCTCCCTGCAGCTCAAACCCTCCAACCCCCGGCGACATCCTGGTAAATTGTTTCTGATACAGAAGTCAATGTTTCGGGAAGAATCCTTCTTCAGTCCTGAAGAAGGGTTAATACCTGAAACGCTAACTTCACCTCCTAATGCTACCTGGCTTGCTGCGTTCTCCCAGCCTCCTGCTTGCCTACTTTGGATTCCAGCAACCGCAATTTGTTTTGTTTCTAACAGACGCAATGGGTTGAATGGCCTAATGTCTGCTCCAGTTGTCTTGTGGTCTTAGATTTCTGTGGATTGTTTCAGTGGGAACGTGCAGTCCCAGACTCCGAGTAGCATCGCCCACTGATTAGATTAGATTAGATTACTTACAGTGTGGAAACAGGCCCTTCGGCCCAACAAGTCCACACCGCCCCGCCGAAGCGCAACCCACCCATACCCCTACCCCTACATTTACCCCTAACCTAACACTACGGGCAATTTAGCATGGCCAATTCACCTGACCTGCACATCTTTTGGATTGTGGGAGGAAACCGGAGCACCCGGAGGAAACCCACGCAGACACGGGGAGAACGTGCAAACTCCACACAGTCAGTCGCCTGAGGCGGGAATTGAACCTGGGTCTCTGGCGCTGTGAGGCAGCAGTGCTAACCACTGTGCCACCGTGCCACCCCTGGAAGCAAAGTTCATGGAATCACAGAACCCCTACAGAATGTAAACAGGCCCTTTGGCCCAACAAGGCAACACCAACCCTCCGTAGAGTTACCCACCCAGACCCATTCTCTTAACCCTATTACTCTACATTTATTTGGAGAAAGTGAGGACTGCAGATGCTGGAGATCAGAGTCGAGAGTGCGGTGCTGGAAAAGCACAGCAGATCAGGCAGTTTCCGAGGAGCAGGAGAATCAATGTTTCAGGCATCATTCCTGATGAAGGACTTATGCCCAAAACATCGATTCTCCTGCTCCTCAGATGCTGCCTGACCTGCTATGCTTTTCCAGCACCACACTCTCGACCAGTCTACATTTACCCCTGACAACTGCACCACACCTACACATCCCTGAACACTATGGACAATTTAGCTAGGCTAACTCACCATAACATGTACATCTTTGTATTGTGGGAGCAAACTGGAACACCCGGAGGAAACCCACACAGACATGGCAGGAGAACATGCAAACTCCACACAGACAGTCACCCCAAGAGTAGAATCAAACCCGGGTCCATGGCTCTATGAGGCAGCTGTGCTAACCACTGAGCCACCATGCCGCCCTGAGCCACTGTGGGGTTGCAGTTGGGGGTGCGAGGCGGTGTGCAGTCCAGAAAACTTTTTAAAAAGCCCACCAACTTTCCCACTGCACCCATTGTCAGAGTGGGGCAGAAGGTTTGGTCCACAGTAGCATCACTGGCAGAATCCGATTGTTGGGAGCACTGGTGCCCCCGCTGGGGTCTTCGCAAGTTGCTGGAAAATGTGAAGCTTTTGTTGCTTTCAGGGCAGTAGAACGGCCACTCCCCAGTGTGGACCTGCCGGCGGGTCAGTAGGTAGGAGGAGCAGTTAAAGCGTTTCTCGCACTCTGGGCAGGAGAACGGCTTCTCCCTAGTGTGGACCCACTGGTGCCTCAGCACGTGGGAGGAATTGCTGAAGGCCTTCCCGCACTCGGGACAGCTGAAGGGCCTCTCCCCCGTGTGGACCCACTGATGGGCCACGAGGTTGGAGGAGACCGCAAAGCCCTTTCTGCACACTGAGCAGGAGAATGGCTTCTCCCCGGTGTGGACCCGCCGGTGGGTCAGCAGTTGGGAGGGCTGGGTAAAGCCCTTCCCACACTCAGGGCAGGCAAACGGCCTCTCCCCAGTGTAGACCCACTGGTGTGTCAGCAGGGAGGAGGAACTGCTGAAGCCCTTCCCACATTCAGGGCAGGGGAACGGCTTCTTGCCTGTGTGGACCCACTGGTGCCTCAGCAGGGCAGAGGAATCGCTTCCCATACTCGGGCCAACTGAATGGCCTCTCCCCGGTGTGGACACGCTGGTGCTTCAGCGGGTCGGAGGATTTGCTGAAGGCCTTCCCACAATCAGAGCAGGGGAAGGGCCTCTCCCCGGTGTGGACACGCTGGTGCGCCAGCAAGTGGGAGGAGTGGGTGAAGCTGTTCCCGCACTCGGGGCAGGTGAATGATCTCTCCCCAGTGTGGACCCGCAGTGGTCCAGTAGGTGGGAAGAGCGGATAAAGCCTTTCCCACACTCTGGGCAGGAGAACAGCCTCTCCCTGGTGTGACTGCGCTGATGAATTTCCATGGTAGACGGGACAATGAAGCCTTTCCTGCAGTCGCAACACTTCCACGGTTTCTCCATGGGGCGAGATTCCTCTGGTTTCTCCATGGCCAAAGCTTCAGCTGTTCACAAATGCATGTACAGCCCCTCCCTGCCGTGAATTCCTCTTTCCAGGCCGTATAATTGTTACAGGCTCCACACTCAATGCGCTGCCACAGTAGCGTCTCTCATCCAGCTCCACTGATGCTGAAAATGTACCAAAGAATTTTGCTCCTTCTCACAGAATCGTAGTCAAAAATCGTTACAGTCCCAATGGATTGATTGACTGTCTGTCATTGACATGAAAATGAGGACTGCAGACGCTGGAGAGTCAGTCAAAATGTGTGGTGCTGGAAATACACAGCAGGTCAGGCAGCATCCAAGGAGCAGGAGAGTTGCTGTTTCGGGCATAAGCCCTTCATCTGTTGATTTTGAAACTTGAGTCTACAGATCTTCAAATGCACTGGAAAAAAAGATTATGAAAGTCATCAATGTCAGTCAGGGTAGAAATTCAGAACAAGCAATTCTACTTTATGTGGTACAGTCTTTTCTTTTGTAATTCCATGAACTTGAAAGCACCATTACCCTACTCTGACTGCTCTACATTTACACCTGATTAATGCATCTAACCTACACATCCTGGACACTATGGACAATTTAACATGGCTAATTCACCCAAACCTGCACATCTTTGGATAGTGGGAAGAAACAGGTGCACTGGAAGAAATCCGCCGCAAACACCAGACGGAGAATGTGCAATGTCCACACAGACAACGGCCCCGAGGCTGGAATCGTACCTGGCTCCCTGGTGCCGTGAGGCAGCAGCACTAACCACTGAGACACCGTACCTTCCTTTTCCAGTCCACCACCAAGTCACTCAGCTTGAGCTCAAGCAAAGCACTAAGTTTAATTTTCGCTTCACGCTCACTGAGCTTTCGTCCCGTCCCCACTTCCTCTACAGGAAATGCAAAAAGCTGGGGGATGCCACATAGAATCCCTACAGTGCGGAAAGAGGCCATTTGGCTCAACAAGTACAAGCCAACACTCCGAAGAGCAACCTATCCACACCCATTTCCCTACTCCTATAACTCTCCATTTACCTCCCACTAATATATCTAACCCACACATCTCTGAACACTATGGGGCAATTTAGCATGGCCAATTCACCCTAACCTGCACATCTTTGGACTGTGGGAGGAAACCGGAGCACCTGGATGAAACCCATGCAGCCACGGGGGCAGTGGGGGAAACAATATGCAAACTCCACACAGACAGACAGTCACCTGAAGCTGGATTCAAATCCTTGTCCCTGGTGCTGTGAGGCAGCACTGAGCCACCGTGCAGCCCCTGTGTGCTGAAAGAGATGCAATGTGGAACTTTATTGACTGTACCGCACGGTGGATTGTTGAGTAAGGTCGAGTCTCGAAGGATCTGCAAAGAGGTAGCCAACATTTCGGAGCGCATTGCGACAGATGCTGGAATCCGTCCTGAAAACAACAAATGCTGGAGATCACAGCTGGTCAGGCAGCGTCCACATAGAGAGAGCAAGCTAACATTTCAGGTTCAGGTGACTCTTGGAGATTTATAAAATCTTCCTGGATACAGAGAAGATGAATGTCAGGAGTCGTTTCCCTGGAATGAGGGATTTCAAGACGAGCGGACATATTTTTAAGGTGAGAATAGAAAGATTTAAAAACTAAATAAGGGGCAACATTTTTACACAGAGTGCTTCACGTGTGGAATGAATTTCCAGAGGAAGTGGTAGATGTGCTTACAGTCACAACATTTAAATGACATTTGGATAAGTACATGAATAAAAAATGTTTAGAGGATATTAGGCCAAGCACATGTAGGTGGGACTAGTTTAGTTTGGGATTATGGGAGACATGGACTGGTTGGACCGAAGGATCTGTTTCCGTGCTGTGTGACTGTGACTGGATACAGTGGATGTGGGGAAGATGTTTCCACCAGTAGGAGAAACGAGGACCAGAGGACACAGGCTCAGGGTGAAGGAATGCCCTTCAGAACTGAGATGAGGAGGAATTTCTGCAGCCAGAGGATGGTGACTCTGTGGATCTCATTGCTGTAGAGCGCTGTGGAGGCCAAGTCATTGAGGGCGTTTAAGATAGGGATAGATAGGTCCTTGATTAGTAAGGGAATCAAGGGTTACGAGGAGAAGGCAACAGAATGGGGTTGAGAAACATATTGGCCATGATCGACTGGTGGAGCAGACTCAATGGGCCAAATGGCCTCATTCTGCTCCTGTATATTGTAGTCTTAAAACTGGGCAGATTACTGAAGTGGTTTTCATGAACAATTTCAGAGTCCTGAAGTAAAGCCGTAGAGGTGTACAGCATGGAAACAGACCCTTTAGTCCAACTCGTCCATGCCGACCAGTTATCCTAACCTAATCTCGTCCCATTTGCCAGGACTTGGCCAATATCGCTCTAAACCCTTCCTATTCATATACCCATCCAGATGCCTTTTAAATGCCGTAATTGTACCGTCCTCCATCACTTCCTCTGACACTCGTTCCATACATGCACCACCCTCTGCATGAAACACTTGTCCCTGAGGTCCCTTTTAAAATCTTTCCCCTCTCACTCTAAACCTATGCCCTCTAGTTCTGGACTCCACAACCCAGGGAAAAGACCTTGTCTGTTTATAAAATCATGAGGATTATGGATAGAATAAACGTCTGGAAGGACACAGTCAAGTTCGTGAGACATGATTTCTCACGCACAAAGCCATGCTGACTATCCCTAATCAGTCCTTGCCTTTCCAAATACATGTAAATCCTGTCCCTCAGGATTACCTCCAACAACTTGCCCACTGGCAATGTCAGGCTCACTGGTTGATAGTTCCCTAGCTTTTCCTTACAACCTTTCTTAAATACTGGTACCACATTAGACAACCTCCAGTCTTTCATCACCTCATGTGTTACTATCGATGGTACAAATACCTCAGCAAGGGACCCAGCAATCACTTCTCTAGCTTCCCACAGAGTTCTAGGGTACAACTGATCAGATCCTGGGGATTTATCCACTTGCATGCATTTCAAGACACCCAGCACCACCACCTTTGTAGTATGGACATTTTTACATCTGTCAAGATATCATCATCTGTTTCCACACATTCTATTTCTTTCATGTCCTTCTCTACAGTAAACACTGATACAAAATACTTGTTTATTATCTCCCCCAACTCCTGCGGCTCCACACATAGGCCGTCTTGCTGATCTTTGAGGGGCCCTGTTCTCTCCCTAGTTACCCTTTTCTCAATGTATTTAAAAAACCCTTGGATTGTCCTTAACTCTACTTGTCGAAGCTATCTCATGTTCCCTTTTTGCCCTCCTGAGTTTACTCTTAAGTATACTCCAACTGCCTTTGTACTGTCAGGATTCACTCGATCTCTCCTGTCTTTACTTGTCATATGCTTCCTTCTTTTTCTGAACCAAAAGCTCAATTCCTCGAGTCATTCAGCATTCACTACACCTACCAGCCTCCCCTTTCACCCTAGGTTCTAGATTAGAGTGGTGCTGGAAAAACACAGCAGTTCAGGCAGCATCCGAGGAGCAGGAAAATCGAGTAAAAGCCCTTCATCTAATCTAGAATCTGGTTTCCAGCATCTGCAGTCCTTGTTTTTACCTAGTTTTTCTCCTTTCATCCTAACAGGAATATACTGTCTCTGGACTCTCAGTTTCTCCCATTTTCCAGCCATCCTTTGCCTGCGAACATCTTTCCCAGTTAGCTTTTGAAAGATTTTGCCTTTGAAAGATTTTGCCTAATACCATCAAAGTTAGTCATCCTCCAATTTAGATCTTGTATATACTTTATCATCTCTCTTTTATAGTTCATAGAATTATGGTCACTGGCCCCAAAGTGCTCCACTGACAGCTCAGTCACCTGCCCTGCCTTATTTCCCAAGAGTAGGTCAAGTTTTGCACCTTCACTAGTTAGAACATCCACTTACTGAATCAGAAACTTTTCTTGTACACATTTAAATTCCTCTTCATCTAAATCCTTAACATTATGGCAGTCCCAGTCTATGTTTGGAAAGTTAAAATCCCTGACCACAACCACCCTATTATTATTACAGATAACTGAAATCTCCTTACAAATTTGTTTCTCAATGTCCCTCTGACTATTAGGGGGTCTATAATAAAATCCCAATAAGGTGATTATCCCTTTCTTATTTCTCAGTTCCACCCAAAGAAGCTTCCTGCATGTATTCCCAGGAATATCCTCCCTAAGCACAGTAATATATCCCTTATCAAAAAAGCCACTCTCCCTCCTCTCCTGCCCCCCTTTCTATCCTTCCCTTAGCATGTGTGTTCTGGAACACTAAGCTGTTAGTCCTGTTCATCCTCGAGCCATGTTTCTGTAACTGCCATGATATCTCAGTCCCAAGTTCCTAACCATCATCTACTTTCCCTGTTCGGCCTCTTCTAATTGAAATAAATGCAGTTTAATTTACCAGTCCTACCTTGTTCTCTGCTTTGTTCCTTCCTGCTCTGATTGTTTGACTCAGTCCCATTCCCAACTGGACCAGTCACAGATTGATCTCTTTCCTCACTATTTCTCTGGGTCCCGGCAACCCCTGCTCCCCACCCACCCCCACCTTACTAGTTTAAATCCTCCCAGCAGTTCTCGCAAATCTCCCAGCAATATATTAGTCCCCTTCCAATTCAGGTGCAATCCATCCTTCTTGTACAGGTCTTTTCTACCCCAGAAGAGATTC
Source organism: Chiloscyllium plagiosum (assembly GCF_037043375.1). Taxonomy (NCBI): domain Eukaryota; kingdom Metazoa; phylum Chordata; class Chondrichthyes; order Orectolobiformes; family Hemiscylliidae; genus Chiloscyllium; species Chiloscyllium plagiosum. The sequence continues at coordinate 78,281,145 of NW_028270165.1, read as the reverse complement.
CAATATTCACATTTTTTGGATCCTTTCTCCCGTGCACCAGTTCCTCAGCCACGCATTCATCTGCCCTGTCCACCTATTCTCACCCTCACTAGGAACATTCCCCATTAACTGGTTAAGTCCTGGATTGCTTTTCTAAAATGCAACACCTCACGTTCGTCTAAATTAAACTCCATCTGCCAATCCTCGGTCCATCAGCCCATTCGATCGATTATAATTTATAGCAAACTCTCTTTCCTCCCTTATTCCCTAAAAGCTGAAAATCTCCATCCCACACACTCTCCTTTCATTCTCATTTTACTGAACCTAATCCCTGCTCTGCCTCATCCTGAAAAGTCTGGTTCATGCTGATTAACAGGCCTACACTCAGGGGGGATTTAATTGAAACATAAGAATGCTGAATGGCTTGAACAGAGTGCATGTTGGGGGAGATGTTTCCACTGGTAGGAGAGATGGGGACTCGGGGTCACAGCCTTCGAGTAAACGGAAGATGTTTTCAAACAAACAGAGATAAGGAGAAACTTCTTCAGCCAGACAGTGGCGAATCTATGAAATTCACTGCCACAGAAAGCTGCAGTAGCCAAGTCACTGAGTATATTTAAGACTGAAACAGATAGGTTCTTGAGTATCAAGCTGGAGAATGGGGTTGAGAAACTTATCAGCCATGATTGAATGGTGGAGCAGACCCACTGGGCGAATTGGCCTAATTTCTGCTCCTGTGTCTTATGGTCTCTTGCTGTCCTGGACACAGAAAATTGGGAGCAAGAGTAGGCCATTTGATCTTTCGAGCCTTCACCAGCATTCAACAGATCATGACTGGATATTAATCTAGGTGGATAAATTGGGGTTTTTGTTTTCACTGGAGCATGGAATGTTGAGAGGTGACCTTACAGAGGATTATAAAATCACGAAAGATAGCGATGTCCTTTCCCTCAGATGTGAGTTTCAAGATTAGGGAGAAAACTTTTAAGGCGAGGGGAGAAAGATTTTAAAAAGACATCAGAAGCACCCTTTTTTAAGAGAGTAGTTTGTGTGTGGAATGAATGTCCAGAGAAAGCCCAGAGGTCAGGTCAGTTTTCCTTTGTGTGAATCCAAGGAAAGCAATGGGACCAGACATTGGACCAGGCCGTGCACTCAGGGCATGTGCAGATCAACTGGCAGAGGTCTTCTCAGACATCTTCAACCTCTCCCTGCAGCAGGCCATTGTCCCTGCCTGTTTCAAGAGGGCCAACATCATCCCTGTGCCTCAGAAGACTCATGTAGTACATCTCAACAACTACCGCCCAGTTGCCCTAACTTCGGTAGTCATGGATTGCTTTGAAAGGCTGGTCATGGCAGTAATCAACTCCAGTCTCCCCACTACTCTTGCTCCAGTCCAATTTGCCTATTTAACAGATACGTAAGAATCCTACTTATTGACTATAGTTCAGGCTTCAACACTATTATCCCCTCGAGACTGATTACCAAATGTAGTGATCTCGGACTAAGCCCCACTCTCTGCAACTGGATCCTCAGTTTCCTGACCCACAGGCCACAATCAGTGAAGACTGGGGACACCATTTGATCCTCACTAACACTTAACACTGGAGCCCTCCAGGGGTGCATACTCAGCTCCCTACTGTACTCACTGTATACCCATGACTACGTCACCAAATACCAGACTAATGCCATTTACATATTCACTGGCACCACCATTGTCGGTCGAATCTCAGATGACAATGAAACAGACTACAGACGGGAGGTGGAAAATCTGGAAAAATGATGTACTGAAAACAAACTAGATCTCAATGCTAGCAAAACCAAGAAACTCGTTATTGACTTTTGGCGGGATGTTACTCATGCCCCCATACACATTAACAGCACAGAGGTGGAATGAGAGGAGAGTGTCAAGCTCCTGGGAGTGGTCATCCACAACAAGCTGTCTTGGATGTATCACTACCTGGTATGGCAACTGTACCATTCAAGATTCGAGACGGTTACAGAGAGTGGTGAACTCAGCCCGGACAATCACAAAGGCCAACATCCCATCTATAGAATCCATCTACCAAGCCTGCTGTCAAGGGAAGGCTGCCAGCATTCTTAAAGATCCATCCCACTCTGGCAATGTTTTTCTACAACCTCTACCATCGGGGAGAATGTACAGAAGCCTGAACACCAGCCAGTTTTGTAACAGTTCCTACCCTACTATTGTTAGAACAATGAATGGACTCTCAAACTCTCAGCATTCACCTGAACCTGTGTTTTTGTTTTTGCCGCTGTTTATCTATTATTTGCTATCTATGCTACTTAACTATGTGATCTGCCTTTTTGATCGCAAGACAACACTTTTCACTGTGCCTCAGTACATGTGACAATAAATAAATTCAAGTCAGTTCAAGTGGTGGATGTATGTCCAGTTAAAAGGCATTTGGATCAGCACATGAATAGGAATGGTTCAGAGGGATATGGGCCAAACACTGGCAGGTGCAACTAGTTTAGTTTGACAACATAGTCAGCATGGACTAGTTAGTGCAGAAACAGACTGTTCTGTCCGTCTGACTGTCTAACTGTTCTATACTGGTCTTAAATCCATTTTCTTGCCTCCCCCCCATAACCATCCACTTCCTTGTTGTCAAAAATTCAAATGAACTCAGCCTTGAATATATTCAATGACCACCTAACTGCAGGAAGGCATCTCCACTTCTGAACTCAATTCCTCTTGCTAATGTACCGCTTGCCTTGCTCATTGCTTGCTGGTATAGAAGGACGCTGAGGCCTGTTTGTACATCAACACATCATTCCTGATGAAGGGCTCGTGCCTGAAACGTCGAACCTCCTGCTTCTCAGATGCTGCCTGAACCTGCTGTGCTTTTCCAGCTCTACACTTTTCGACTCTGATCTCCAGCATGTGCAGTCCTCACTTTCTTCACATCCCAATATATCACCATTTAAGGAATGCGTCTCCTTTCTGCTTTTTTTAAAAACAGCAAACACATTGTGGTACTACATTTGCCAAGTGTTTGCTAATTGAGACACAATCTTGGACCAACTTTTCCAGAGTCTCTCCCCTCGCCGGGATTCACTCCCTTTCCTTTCAATTGCTGCAAAACAAAAATTGAATCCCAGAATGAAAAAAAATGGAAAAGGGGGTGAGAAAAGAAAGTGCCGTACTCACAGATGTTGGACAGAGGAAAGAAGTTGCAGTCTAGGGTGAAGCTCAGTCTTCATTCAGAGAGGAACAACAGCAGTAGCAGCTTCAGAAGCTCATGGTCAAACTTCCGTATTCAGACAATAGCAAGGCTCTGATTGACAAAGGAACCAGGCTCCTTCCGGTCATCCCGAGCTCCCCATTGGCCCATCAAAAGAAGATCGCGGTCCATAATTGCGGACAGCATGGGGCATGCGCAGTTCTTGTTGACACCCGCTGAACATGCGTAATATTTACTGACACCGAGGAGTATGCGCAGTGTGGTCTGTGGAGATGCCGGTGTTGCTGACAAGATTTTGTACCCGAACGTCAATAGTTTAAAAAAAAAGCTGAAGCCATATTTCTTTTTTTAACCTGTAGCTCGACATTTTATTGCGTTTGCATTTTGTGAGACTACTCAACTTTTGTATGTCTTTTCACCAGGGTAGGGGGAGTCCAAAGCTTAGATTTAGGTTGAGATGGGGAAAGATTTAAAAGGGACCTCAGGATCAGAAAAAAAACAGCGTGAAAGTTAATTCGCCTCAACAAATGCCCCCTCTTATGCCCTGAACAAGATAGATTGTTCACAGCCTATTAATCATGAGTAGCAATGATGGCGGGAAACTTGGAAGGGTTCAAAAACGATTTATAAATATGATTTGGAGATGCGGTGTTGGACTGGGGTGTACAAAGTTAAAAATCACACAACGCCAGGTTATAGTCCAACAGGTTTAATTGGAAGCACACTAGCTTTCGGAGCGACACTCCTTCATCCGGTGATCACCGGATGAAGGAGCGTCGCTCCGAAAGCTAGTGTGCTTCCAATTAAACCTGTTGGACTATAACCTGGTGTTGTGTGATTTTTATATTTATAAATATGTTGCAAGGGTTGGAGGGGTTCAGCTGCAGGGAGAAGCTGAATAGGCTGGGGCTGTTTTCCATGTAGCATTGGATGCTGAGGGTTTATAAAACCTTATAGAGATTTATAAAATCATGAGGGGCATTGATAGGTTAAATACACAAGGTCTTTTCGCTGGGGCGGGGGAGTCCAGAACTAGAGGGCATTCATTTTGGGAGAGAGGGAAAAAGATATAAAAAGGACCTAAGGGGCAAATTTTTCACGTAAAGGGTGGTGCATGTATTGAATTAGCTGCCAGAAGAAGTGGTGGAGGCTGGTACAATTACAAAATTTAAAAGGCATTTGGTTGGGTATATGGGCCAAGATTAATTTAATATACCTGGTCAGCATGGACCGACAGGTTTGTTTCCATACTTTACAACTCTATGGTTCTATTTCTGCATAGTCAGAATCAATTTCACAAGACGAGGAATAGGTCATACACAACTTACAGCCCGTCCTCAACTGTGCAAGTTTCAGAAAGATGTCTGCAGCTTTTCTATAAAGTTGAACATGCTTTCATGATGCTTCTGAATATATCATTTTAGCTATTCTCAATTTTAAAGACGAGACTCTGCAAAGGTGCTCAGATGCTCTCTGTCCCTCAAATGTATTTTCACTTTTTTCCTTAATTTGACACATTCATTTAAATACAATTTGCACCCATTAATTGTGTACATGAGGAAAGATTGCTTCTTTCCTCATGTACCCAATTAAAAGAGTAGCATGGAATTGAGCAGCATTTAAGGGATTAGCACATTGATATAAAAAGTACATATATGTTGCTTTATTTTTGTGTATATCTAATATTATTTGCTGTTGTAAAAGTTTAATGGCTAATATGTTTCACCTTCTAATAACATTCTATACTTCTTGTCATCTTTTTCATTAATAGGATAGAAGGAAGTCATTCAGCAACTTAAATGGCTTTCTTTTCTCAAGCGGCCTTGATATTTCATTTTCATGTCCTTGATTCAGCTCCATTTGCAGCATCTTTGACAGCATCTTGTTCCAGGTCATCGTGTATGGAGGAAAGCTTCACTGAAGTGATTCTTAAGGCTGGCTGCATGACAGTTTTCAGGTTTTGGTGCCCTGGATAACATGTGATCAGCAGGCATCTGGCAGTTTGCAGGAATTTGGTGCCTATGCTATGGTCATTTAACAGTACTTATTTTGTTAATTTTTCTGCAGGATATCAAGAGGAAGACATGCAAAAAGAAATCTGAAACCAAGTGTAATATCAACTTCTGACAGAGCCACTTGACTTATTGGAACTTGAACATCAGCAGCCATTTAAATCAAGAAGCAATGTTTGTTTCTGTGTGCTCCAGAGATTTTGGACACTGGTGTGACAGGAAGAACATTGCGGAATAGATACCCAAGTAAGGGAGATTCAGGGCACTGACTGAAAAGCACTTGACCGAATTACTCAGCTTGGGGGATCAAAATCACACCACCAGAAACTGTGAACCTGCTCTGTTTGCAATTGCAGCTGGCCGGCAAACCCAGAGCAACACCAGGAGAACCCAAGCTCAAAAATGAAAAAAACAACTATGGAAACGTGGGGACACTAGGAAAAGATTCCCTTCGCTTTCGGCACTTAAAACCCACAGACGCTTTCACAACGGGGAGAGGCTGTTCATCTGCTCTGTGTGCGTGTAGAGATTCATTGATTCTTCCGCCCAACTGACGCACCAGGGGGTTCATACCAGAGAGAGGCTGTTCACTTGCCCCGAGTGCGGGAAAGGCTTCAGTCAGATGTGCAACCTGTGAATACTCCAGCGGGTCCACTCGGGGAAAGAGGGCATTCACAGCCCTGCATACGGGAAATGGTTTGCTCAGTTAGCTGCCCTGCTGATCCACCAACAGGTCCAAACTAAGGACTGACCATTCACTTGCTTTCAATGTGGGAAAGGATTCATTGACTCCTCCTACCTGCGCAAGCACTGGTGAGTTCATGTGCCATCACAGAGGGATTGAAGTAGCGACAGTCTCGTGCTATTATTGACTGGACGATTAACCCAGTTCTGGGCACTCCCAGGTTCGAATCCCCGCCGTGGCAGCTGGTGAAATTTTAATCCAGTCAGAGGGCTGAAGCTTAGAATCTAACCATGAAATCATTTTCGGGGGAAGACCATCCGATTCACTAATGTCTTTTATAGGGAAGGTAAATGTCATCCTTTACCTGGTCTGCCCCACATATTTGAGCTTCAGATTGATATGACAGGTCGGCACAACACCGAGGGCCGAAGGCCCTGTACTGCGCTGTAATAGACAATAGGTGCAGGAGTAGGCCATTCTGCCCTTCGAGCCAGCACCACCATTCATTTTGATCATGGCTGTTTCTGCCTTATCCCCATAACCCCTGATTCCACTATCCTTAAGAGCGCTATCCAACTCTTTCTTGCAAGTATCCACAGCCTTCTGGGGCAGAGCATTCCATACACCCACCACTCTCTGGGTGAAGATGTTTCTCCTCAACTCTGTTCTAAGTGGCCTACCCTTTATTTTTAAACTGTGTTCTCTGGTTCAGGACTCACCCATCAGCAGAAACATCCGTCCACTCACCGAGCCTGTCCAGGTCACTCTGTATTCTCCTAACATCCTCCTCACATTTCACCCTGCCACCAGCTTTGTGTCATCAGCAAATTTGCTAATATTACTTTTAATACCCTCATCCAAACCATTAATGTACATTGTAAAAAGCTGCGGTCCCAGCACTGATCCCTGCTGCACACCACTTGTCACCACCTGCCATTCGAAAAGGGAGCTGTTTGTCACTACTCTTTGTTTCCTGTCAGCCAACCAATTTTCAATCCATGTCAGTATTTTGCCCTTAATACCATGTGCTCTAATTTTGCTCACTAACCTCCTACGTGGGACTTTATCAAAGGCTTTCTGAAAGTCCAGGTATACTACATCCACTGGATCTCCCTTGTCCATCTTCAGAGTTACATCCTCAAAAAAGTCCAGATTAGTCAAGCATGATTTCCCCTTCATAAATGCATGCTGACTCTGACCTATCCTGTTACTACTATCCAGATGTGTTGTCATTTCGTCCTTTATAATGGACTCCAGCATTTTTCCCCACCACTGAGGTCAGACTAACTGGTCTATAATTCTCTGTTTTCTCTCTCCCTCCTTTCTTAAAAAGTGGGACAACATTAGCCACTCTCCAATCCGCAGGAACTGATCCTGAATCTATAGAACATTGGTAAATGATCACCAATGCATCCACAATTTCTAGAGCCACCTCCTTCAGTACCCTGGGATGTAGACCATCAGGTCCTGTGGACTTATCAGCCTTCAGACCCAACAGTCTCTCCAACACCATTTCCTGCCTAATATAAATTCCCTTCGGTTCAGGTCCTTCAGCCACTATTACATCTGGGAGATTGCTTGTGAACTCCCCAGTGAAAACAGATCTAAAGTCCCAACTCAACTCTTCTGCCATTTCTTTGTTCCTTGTAATAAATTCACCCGTTTCAGTTTTCAAGGGCCCAATTTTAGTCTTAACCATTTTTTTTCTTTTCACATACCTAAAAAAGCCTTTGCTATCCTCCTTTATATTTTTGGCCAGTTTACCTTCGTACCTTATTTTTTCTTTGCGTATTTCCTTTTTTGTTATCCTCTGTTGTTCTTTAAATGCTTCCCAATCCGCCGATTTCCCACTCATCTTTGCTATGTGATACGTTTTCCCTTTTGTCTTTATATGGTCTTTAACTTCCCTCATCAGCCACAGCCACCCCTGCCTCCCCTTAGGATCTTTCTTCCTTTTTGGAATGAACTGATCCTGCATTTTCTCCATTATACCCAGAAATACCTGCCATTGTTGCCATCCCTGCTAGGATATCGCACCATTGAACTTTGGCCAGCTCCTCCCTCGTAGCTCCATAGTTCCCCTTATTCAACTGAAATATTGTCACTTCCAATTCTACCCTCTCCCTTTCAAACTGCAGATTAAAGCTTATTGTATTGTGGTCACTACCTCCTAATGGCTCCTTTACTTTGAGGTCCCTGATCAAATCCAGTTCGTTGCACAACACCAGATCCAGAATTGCTTTCTCCCTGGTAGGCTCCAGCACCAGCTGTTTTAAGAATCCATCTCGGAGGCACTCCACAAACTCCTTTTCTTCGGGTTCTGTACCATCCTGATTCTCCCAGTCTACCTGCATGTTGAAATCCCCCACAACTACTGTAGTAATATCTTTGCAACAGGCCAATTTCAGCTCCTTATTCAACTTACACACTACATCCAGGCTACTGTTTAGCAGCCTGTAGATAACTCCCATTAGGGTCTTTCTACCCTTAGAATTTCTCAGCTCTATCCATATTGACTCTACGTCCCCTGATTCTAGGTCCCCCTGCACAAGGGACTGAATATCATTCCTTACCAACAGGGCCACACCACTCCCTCTGCCAGTCAGTCTGTCCTTACGATAGCACGTATAGCCTTGAATACTCATTTCCCAGGATAACCCCACAACATCGTAACTGCCAATTTCCAAATGAGCTTCAAGCTCATCCACCTTATTTCTAATGCTTCGTGCATTCATATGCAATATTTTTAATTTGTTACTCCCCTCACCCTTCCTATCAATCCCTATTTCACTTGACCTTACGGCATGATCCTTTTTTGAGTTTTCTGCTCCACTGATTCCTTTGTCTTTCTTGACTTTTCTTGTTCTACCTTCCCCTTAACTTCGTTCTTAAACTTCCAGCTTGTCCCCTCCCCCGCTATTTAGTTTAAACGCAGCTGGGTTGCGGTGTCAAACCTACCTGAAGGTAGGCAGAATAGACCTACTTAAATAACCTTCCCAACAGCCTCTGCGCTCCGACGTCACTTCCGCCCAGCTCCCGCCGCTCTCTGCTGCGAGGTAAATATCGCTCACCCACCTTCCCAACAGCCTCTGCGCTCCGACGTCACTTCCGCCCAGCTCCCGCCGCTCTCTGCTGCAAGGTAAATATCGCTCACCCACCTTCCCAACAGCCTCTGCGCCCCGACGTCACGTCCGCCCAGCTCCCGCCGCTCTCTGCTGCGAGGTAAATATCGCTCACCCACCTTCCCAACAGCCTCTGCGCCCCGACGTCACTTCCGCCCAGCTCCCGCCGCTCTCTGCTGCTGTCATGTTCTGTGACTCCAGACCGCGGCGGTGAGTTTGACTCTTGACAGTCCCCTCTCCCGCCGGGCAATAAATGCTGCTCTAACCAGTGACGCCCTAATCCCACAGAGTCATGGGGTTGTACAGCACTGAAACAGATCCTTCGGTCCAACTCGTCCGTACTGACCAGAACTCCTAACCCAATTAGCTAAGATTTGGCCGCGTAAAATCTCCAAGGGGCTTACTACGCATGCTCCTCGGTGTCAGCAAGCACTGCGCATGTTCATTAGTGTTGGCAACTTAGTGCGCATGCGTATCGCTCGACGCGAAAGCGCCGCGCGACTTTCTTTTGATGGACCAATGGAGAATCCTGGAGGACCGGAAGGAGTCTGGTCCTCCTGCCAATTAGAGCCCCGCTATTGTCTAAATGCGGAAGTTGGACCATGAGGTTCTGCACTTGTTACTGTTGTACCTCTCTCTCCGAATGAAGATTGAGCTTTACCCCAGACTGCAACTTCCTTCCTCTATCCAACAACTGTGAGTACAGCACTCTCTTTTCTCACCCCTTTTTCATTCTGGGCTTTAGTTGTTTATTTGCAGCAACTGCATGGAAAGGTAGTGAATCCAGGGAGGGGACAGACTCTGGAAAATTTGGTACAGGTCAGTGTCTCAATCGGCAAACACGTGCCAAATGCAGCACCACAATGAGATGGTTTGTGTGAATGAATACCCTTTGCTGTGGAAAAAAAAGCAGAAAGGCACACTATTTAAATAGTGTTATATTGTCATGTGGAGAAAGTGGGAACTGCAAATACTGGAGATCAGAGCAGAAAAATGTGACGCTGCATTGCACAGTTGGTCAGGCAGCATCCGAGGAGCAGGAGAAACGACATTTCAGGCATAAGCAAGCCCTTCTTCATTCCAGGATATAAATGCTATAGGAAGGATAGAAAGTGAAGGAAGAGAGGAGGGGGAATTGCATTTTTGATAAGGTATAGTATTCCTGCTGTACTCTGGAAAGATATTCCTGAGTACATTCAGGAAGGTGATTTGTGTGGAACTGAGAGATAAGAAAGGGATGATCACCTTATTGAGATTGTATTATAGACCATGTAATAGTCAGCAGGAACTGACGAACAAATTTGTAAAGAGATTTCAGTTATCTGCAAGAATTATAGGGTGGCTATGGTAGGGGATTTTAACTCTTTAAACATAGACTGGGAGTGCCATTGTGTAAAGGGTTTAGGTGGAGAGGGTATTGTTACAAAGGGACTTAAGGGGCAACTTTTTCATGCAGAAGGTGGTGCATGCACGGAAAGAGATGGCAGAGGAAGTGGTGGATGCTGATCCAATTATGACATTTAAAAGACATCTGGATGGATCTGTGAATAGGAAGGGTGATAGGGATGTGGGCCCAATGCTGACCAAATGGGATTAGATTAGGTTAGATATCTGGGCGGCATGGACAAGTAGGACCGAAGGGGCTGTTTCTGTGCTGTATACTCTATAACTCTGGCTAGCCACTAACATTTGCCATGTGTGTTTATATTTAGTTTCTCTCTGGTTGTCGGTGTCAATATTTTGAGGTCTCATTTCAACTATCCCTCCCCATCCCCGGTCCAACCTCCCTATCCCAGATTGACAGCTATGACTTTTGTAATCTCTTTTTAGAGTATTTGAACATCTGAAGACGGAAGTTTCAAAATAAACAGATGAAGGGCTTATGCCTGAAACGTTGACTCTCATGCTCCTTGGATGCTGCGTGACCCGCTGAGCTTTTCCAGTGCCACACTCTCGAATCTGACTCTCCAGCATCTGCAGTCCTCGCTTTCACATCAATGTCTGACAGTCACTCAATGCATCGGGATTGCAACAAGTTTCGACTGTGATTCTGTGAGAAGGAGCAAAGCTTTTTTTTTTCTTTTTTCAGTCCATTTTTGGCATTTATGGGACTGGATGAGAGACCCTCCTGTTGCAGCGCACTGAGTGTGGAGTCTGAAACAGTTATACGGCTTGGGAAGAGGAATCACAGTGGTGAAGGGGCTGTACACATTTGTGTACAGCTGAAGCTTTGGCCATGGAGAAACGTGAGAAATCCCGCCCCGTGGAGAAACCGTGGAAGTGTGGCGACTGCGGGAAAGGCTTCCGTGTCCCGTCTGCCCTGGAGACTCATCGGCGCAGTCACACTGGAGAGAGACCCTTCAGCTGCGCGGAGTGCGGGAATGGCTTCACCCGCTTCTGCAACCTACTGGTCCACTGGCGGGTCCACACTGGGGAGAGGCCATTCAGCTGCCCTGAGTGTGGGAAGAGGTTCACTAGCTCCTCCCACCTGCTGGCCCACCAGCGGATCCACACAGGTGAGAGGCCCTTCCCCTGCCCCGAGTGCGGGAAGGCCTTCAGCGAATCCTCCACCCTCATAAAGCACCGGCGGGTCCACACAGGGGAGAGGCCCTTCAGCTGCCCTGAGTGTGAGAAGGCCTTCAGCTATTCCTCTGACCTGCTGGCCCACCGGCGGATTCACACGGGCGAGAGGCCCTTCAGCTGCCCCGAGTGCGGGAAAGGCTTTACCCAGTCCTCTGCCCTGCTGGGACACCGGCGTGTCCACACTGGGGAGAGGCCGTTCGCCTGCCTTGAGTGCGGGCGGAGGTTCACGGTGTCCTGCAACTTGCGGAAGCACCAGCGGGGGCACCAGCGTTCTCAACAATTGGATTCTGCTGGTGACGCTGCTGTGGATCACCCCCAGGACTGAACCTCCTGCCTGCTCTGACAGTGGGCGCCGTGGTAAAGTTGGTGGGCTTTTTCTTTGTGCTGGACTGCACAAAGGGTGGTGCATGTATAGAATGAGCTGCCAGAGGAAGTGGTGAAGGTTGGTAAAATTACAATATTTAAAAGGCATCTGGGTGGGGACATGAATGGAAAGGGTTTAGAGGGTATGGGCTGAATGCTAGAAAATTAGTATAGATTAATTTAGGATATCTGGTTAGCATGGATGGGTTGGACCGTTGAGTCCAAGTAACTTTGAAAAGTTCAATCTTGTTGAGCTCACATCCTGAAAGATTTCAAATGCTTCCCTCCAAGTGATACTGTTTAAATATGCTGAGTTAAACAAAGTATCTCATCAAGTTCGACACAAACCCAGAGTTGAAGATGTCAGAAGTCACATGCCACCAGGTTACAGTCCACAGTTTAGTTGAAATCCCAAGCTTAAGGAGCATTGTTCCTTCATCACTTCACCTGAGGAAGGAGCAGCACTCTGAAAGCTAGTGAATTCAAATAGACCTGTTGGACTCTCACCTGGTGCCGTGTGACTTCTGACCTTCGATCCAACACCAACACCTCTGCGTCAGAGTTATAGAGTCATAGAGATGTACAGCATGGAAACAGACCCTTTGGTCCAACCCGTCCATGCCGACCAGACATCCCAACCCAATCTAGTCCCACCTGCCAGCACCCGGCCGATATCCCTCCAAACCCTTCCTATTCATATACCCATCCAAATGCCTCTTAAATGTTGCAATTGTACCAGCCTCCTCCACATCCTCTGGCAGCTCATTCCATACACGTACCATCCTCTGCGTGAAAAAGTTGCCCCTTAGGTCTCTTTTGTATCTTTCCCCTCTCACACTAAACCTATGCCCTCTAGTTCTGGACTCCCTGACTTTGCCCATTTATCCTATCCATGCCCCTCATAATTTTGTAAACCTCTATAAGGTCACCCCTCAGCCTCCGACACTCCAGGGAAAACAGCCCCAGCCTGTTCAGCCTCTCCCTGTAGCTCAAATCCTCCAACCCTGGCAACATCCTTGTAAATCTTTTCTGAACCCTTTCAAGTTTCACAACATCTTTCCGATAGGAAGTAGACTAGAATTGCACGCAATATTCCAACAGTGGTCTAACCAATGTCCTGTACAGCTGCAAAATGACCTCTCAACTCTTGTACTTAGTACTCTGACCAATAAAGGAAAATATATGGATATTTTTCAGCATGATTTAGTGAGATGCTCACCTGGAAACTCAAAACTGTCGGAGCAACAAAGAGACCCGGGTCATAGAGTCCTACGGTGTGGAGACAGGCCCTTTGACCCAAACCGGTCCATGCCGACCAAAACATCCATCAACACTAACCCCATTTCCCTGCACTTGGCCCGTATCCTACTAAACCTTTCCTCTCCATGTATTTGTCCAAAAGCCTTTTAAATGTGGTTAATGTACCTGCCTCAATGTACTGGCAGCTCATTCCATACGAATACCACACACGGTGTTTAAAAAAAGTTACCCCTCATGTTCCCTGTTATTCTTTCCCCTCTAACCTTAAACTGATGTCCTCTCGTCCTCAATTCCCCAACTCCAGGAAAAAGACTGAGTGCACACACACTATCCATGCCTCTCATGATCTTGGATACTTCTGTAAGGTCCCCCTCAGTCTCGTATGCTCTAAAGAAAAGTCCTAACTTGTCGGACCTCTCCCTATAACTCAGACCCTTGAGTCCTGGCAATATGCTTGTAAATTTCTTCTGCACTCTTTCCAATTTAATACCATCCCTGTTATAGCAAGGTGACCCAAACTGAACACAATACTCCACGTGTGGCCTCACCAACGTCCTTGAAACTGCAATGTAACTTCCCGACTGTTATACTCAGTGCCCTGACTGATGAAGCTGAAAATGTGTTGCTGGAACAGCGCAGCAGGTCAGGCAGCATTAAGGGAACAGGAGAATCGACGTTTCGGGCATAAGCCCTTCTTCAGGATTCCTGAAGAAGGGCTTATGCCCGAAACGTCGATTCTCCTGTTCTCTGGATGCTGCCTGACCTGCTGCACTGTTCCAGCAACACATTTTCAGCTCTGATCTCCAGCATCTGCAGACCTCACTTTCTCCCCACCCTGACTGATGAAGGCCAGTGTGCCAAAAGCTGCCTTCACTGTCCTGTCTACCTATGTTGTCAGAAATATAGGACTTACTCCAAACTGGATCCACAATCCAGCTGATGGGACAGGAAACTGCTTCCTTTCTCGAGATTAGTCTCCCAGAGAGAGTTTGCTGGCTGACTGATGTACTGAACCTCACAGTCCCCACTGTCCTTAGTTATCTGGAAGGGGTTGTTTTAAAAAATTCTCAAGGTCAGGTTCGTAGGAGAGTAGTCTGACACAGAACAAACGACCAAGAGGCGAGTCTGCTAGAATATGAGCATTTTATTCCCCGCAGCGTCGCCACAACCAGGTCTCATACTTACAACGGGTCTGGCTTATACTCACTCTACATGTTACCGGAACTGGGAGCCGTCAGTTCTCGTAGAGCGGTTGCCAACAACCCACGCTCGGCGGTTAAACGCAACCCCGGAGCAGACTCACCGAACTGGAGACTTTTCCAGCTGATATACTCTTTTCCAGATGTAAACATTCATGTGAACAGCAGAGCAAGGCTAAAAAACACATTCCATTCTGGTTACATACAGATAAGAAGATTCACACGGGGAGGTGTGTAATAAGATTCACACGGGACTAAGCAACACCTCCATTCCGGTTAGATTCACACATGTATTGGGACATAATTTTTAACCGTTTCACCACAGGGGTCCACACACATGTGCCTAAGGTGGAAGCCTTTATCATCTCTTTGGGATTGATCCCCATTCATTTGATGCTATTGAGTCATACAGCCCGGAAACAGACTCTTCGGTCCAACCAGTCCATGATGCCCCACTAAACTAGTGCCTTCTGCATACTCCAGTATCCAGTAGTCTGTATCCAGTAGGAATAGTCATAGAGATGCACAGCACAGAAACAGACCCTTCAATCCAACTTGTCCATGCTGACCAGATATCCCCACCTCATCTCATCCCATTTGCCAGCACTTGGCTCATATCCTCTTTCTATACTTACATACATGAAGATGCCATTTACATGTTGACATTGTACCAGCCTCCACTGCTTTTGCTGGCAGCTCATTCCATACACACACCACCCTCTGCATGAAAAGATTGCTCCTCAGGTCCCTTTTAAAACTTTCTCCTCTCACTTCAAACCTATTCCCTCTCGTTCTGGACTCTTCTTTTTTTTCCCCCCACCTAAAGTCCTTGACTATTTACCCTATCTATACCCCTCATGGTTTTATAGACTTCTATAAGGCAACTGACACCCCAGGGTAAACAACCCCAGCCTATTCAGTCTCTCCCTTTCCCTCCAAACCTTCCCTATTCATGTACTTATCCAAATGTCTTTTAAATGTTGTAATTGTATCCGTGTCCACCACTTCCTCTTGAAGTTCATTCCACACACGAACCACTCTCTGCATAAAAGATTTGATCCACATGTCTGTTTTTCAATCTCTCTCATCTCACTGTAAAAACGTGTCCCCTGGTCTTGAAATCCCCCATCCTCGGGAAGAGACAACTACCATTAACCCTATCTACACCCCTCATGGTTTTATAAACATCGCCTCTCAATCTCCTCTGCTGTAGTGGGAAGGCATCCCAGCCTTCATTCCAATTTGATAATAGTGTCACAGTGAGGATTTTGGCTCTGTGTGTCAAGGATCTCTCAATTCTAAGCCAACACCGTGCTTCTTAAGTTCACCTGATCTTAAAATGAAAGGCACCCTATTCATTTAAAATGTCTGTTTTCTGTGCAAAGTCAGTCCTGGTCGGCAAATTGCCAGTGGTGTCTTATATTCCCATAGGCTACTTGTGACTGGGTCATATGCTCTGTTTTGAGATCTATGAGTAAAAATTCACAATAAAAGATGAATGGAGCCTTTATTCGTGACTCATTATTGAACACACTCTCCATTTACAGATGTGATTGAGAGGCTTCTCCGAATAAATATTTGACTGATAATGGAGTTTGTCAGGATTTTGAGAGTCACTGTGGCTCTGTCACAGCACAGGGGCGGGCTCTTTCAGACAGAATACTTCAAGCAGAAAATTCTCCCACATCAGCCAAGCAAACTCAATGTGTTTGTAACAAATTGTGAAACTTGAAAGGGTTCAAAAAACATTTACAATGATGGTGGAGGGTTAGAGGGAGACGCTGAATAGGCTGGAACTATTTTCCCTGGAACGTTGGTGGCTGAGGGCTAACCTCGAGGTTTATAAAATCCAGAGGGGCTTTGATAGCGTAAATAGGCAATTCTCCTCAAGGTGGGAGAATTTTGAATTAGAAGGCGCAGTTTTAGGGTGAGAGGGGAAAAGTTTAAGAGGGATCTCAAAGTGGTAAGTTTCTCACAGAGGGTAGTGTGTGTACAGGATGTGTCCAGAGGAAGTGTTGGAAGCTGGTACAATTACAACATTAAGATTAGATTAGATTACTTACAGTGTGGAAACAGGCCCTTCGGCCCAACAAGCCCACGCCGAAGCGCAACCCACCCAGACCCATTCTCCTTCATTTACCCCTACACCTAATACTACGGGCAATTTAGCATAGCCAACTCACCTAACCTGCACATTTTTTGGATTGTGCGAGGAAACCGGAGCACCCGGAGGAAACCCACGCAGACACTGGGAGAATGTGCAAACTCCACACAGAACCTGGGTCTCTGGCGCTCTGAGGCAACAGTGCTAACCACTGTGCTGCCTTTGATGCTGTGCATCTCTCCGCACACAAAGAAACTGTCAGTGACATTGCCTCAACCTAACTCTGAGACTGAATGTGGTAATTTTTGTACCGCAAGAAGACAGACCCTCAGAGGAAAGGGGCAGAGACACCTCTCCACCAATCACCAAACCTGCTGTCGGTGTGGCCTAATTGGAGAGCTAAAAATCACACAACACCAGGTTATAATCCAACAGGTTTAATTGGAAGCACACTAGCTTTCGGAGCAACGCTCCTTCATCAGGTGATTGTGGAGGGCTCGATCGTAACCAGGCATGGTACATTGGGGAAACCGAGCAAAGGCTACGACAACGGATGAATGGGCACCGCACAACAATCAACAGACAGCAGGGTTCCCTCCCAGTTGGGGAACACTTCAGTGGTCCAGGACATTTGACCTCGAACCTTCGGGTGACCATCCTCCAAGGTGGACTTCGGGACAGGCAGCAGAGGAAAGTGGCCGAGCAGAGGCTGATAGCTAAGTTCGGTACCCATAGGGAGGGCCTCAACTGGGACCTTGGGTTCATGTCACATTACAGGTGATCACCATTGCACTACACTCACATACACACGGACACAGGTACACACAGCTGCACACACACACCCACACACACCCTTATAGACATACACAATCCCACACATGCACCCCCTCACAGACTTAAGACACTCTGCACTCACTACACACACACACACACATTCTCACACTCACAACCCCCACCCCAGACAGACACAACACACACACACAGACAAAGACTCACATGCACACATATATTTTGTGTGATGAATTTGTACTTGCAGAGTTACATTGCACTTTGCTCAAAAACTGCATACATTCATGTAGAACTCTGAGCTCAAAAACTGCATGAATTTATGTAAAACTCTGTTATCTCACTTTTTAATTAGAATCAATCTAAACATCAGGTCATAGACATAGAACACAGGGGGCTAACACCTTCAACATATTGTCTAGCTATCACATTGTTAACAGCTAACCCGAGAATGCAACTTTAAAAAAAGGGTTTTGTGATTTACACATGAAAGAAGTGAAACTATCACTGTATTCTAACAGATGAAAGGCTTAACAGACAATCAATTCTTCAATGTATAATTTCAGTTACATCACACTAAATTTTTGCTATAAATTCTGTGTTACGATCGAGCCCCCCGCTATCACCTGATGCAGTTGCGTCACTCCGAAAGCTAGTGTGCTTCCAATTAAACCTGTTGGACTATAACCTGGCGTTGTGTGATTTTTAACTTTGTTCACCCCAGTCCAACAGCGGCATCTCTGAATCATAATTGGAGAGCGACATCCACAGGGCGTGTCTATGAACGCCAGCTGCCATTGGTCAGGCGGAGTAAGGTGCGCTCTGATTGGAGGGGGCGCGGATGACGCGCGTCACTGAAGGAGGAGACGGAAAGAAGAAGAAAAACAAAGATGGCGGCGCGAGGCTGCGGTTTTCTCATCGACTCAGCGGGCGGTTTCTGACGGAGGGAGGGGGCAGACAGGCATCGTTTACCTCAGAAAATACCTTTAAAATACATTTCAAATTAAAGTCGGAACTTTTCAAACAAAAGTTGTGAAGAAAAGGAGACAGTCCCCGGTGGGGTTTATTGTTTATTTGTGTATAATTCCCGGGGCCCGGGAAGGGGGAGGTGACGGTTACCGGGTGAACGAGAAAACAAATTAAAAATGTCGGCGGTGGAGGAGAGAGAGCCGGCGCCCGCGGCTTCTTCGGCGGCGGCCGGAGCCCAGGAGCTCAACAACCCCCCGGAGCTGGAGGAAGGTCCGAGCTCCAAGAAGCGGGGGGTCCGGCTCGAGGCTGGATTTGCTCAAGGCTTGTATCTATTAACTTATTTAAATGGTACCTCCTGTATGGGGCTATGGTTTACATTAAAACCGGAGGGTCATGTCAGAGTGTTTGTTTATATTGAGCAGTTGTAGTTGGTAAAATACACTCCGTGGAGGAGCACCTTCTGTGATGCTGCATTTCTTGCCTTCTGCCCTTCCCCTATTTGTTATCTCCCAAATTTAATTTCATATTAATGAGACTTGGTATTCACTGAGTGCTATTAATTTGTTTGTTGGATTATTGTAAGACAAAAATAATGGTGTAATTTCATTTCTGATGTCAGAGTTTGACATTGAATGTGCAGGTGTGAATACCAGTTAGGTTGTGAAAATAAATCAGCAACTTGTAGTTTTTAATAAAAAGAGCAGTTCACCACTATCAATGGCATTGTCTCATTTGAAGGTGATGAGTTAAGCCTGACCAACAAACTGTTTCATGCAGTCACCCAATTTAATTAAAATTTTCTTTAACTTATTTAAAGAAAATAACTCTGGCAGGTGAAGATTTATACAATTTGTTTATAAGATTTATTTATATGTTCACTGCTCTCTATGTGGTCTCTGCCACATTGGGGAGACTGGATACCATCTTGCAGAACAGTTCAGGGAACAGCTCTGGGACACCAAAACTAAACAACCCCACTGCCCTGTGACTGAACACTTTAACTCCCACTCTGTCAAGGACATGCAAGTCCTGGGCCGCCTCCCCCTCCAACTCTAGCTATCTGACGCTTGTAGGAAGAACACTTCATCTTCCACCTTGGGACCAACCAACTTCATGGGATCAATGTAGATTTCACCAGTTTCCTTATTTCCTCCCACTCCCACACCACACACCTTGTCCCAGATCCAACCTTCTAATTCTGCATCGGCCTCTTGAGCTGTCCTACCTGTCCATCTTGCTTACCTATCCATCTTGCTTCCCACCTATTCGCTCCACCCTCCTGTCTTACCTATCATGATCAAGTCCCACCTCCATCTACCTATTTCATTCACACCTGTCCCCCCATCCCCATCCCCAATTATCTCTCAGCCCCCTTGGACCACCCCTCATTTCTGATGAAGAACTTATGCTCTAAACCAAGACTGTGATGAAGCAACGTCCTCAACAAATAAGAAAGAGCTCCCAATTCAGATTTATTTCCCCATACTTTTAGAAATAAGAAATGTGTTTTTCTTCCACTTTGTGCTGTCTGAAGTGTTATGCCACACCACTTCTTTGCCCACCTTTTAAGAATCCTTTCAACTTGTTTTTCTGACAATGGTGGTGGTGACCAATAGCAATCGTTTCACTCCTCCTCAATGCCCCATTTCTCCTCTTATGAACCACTTTGACATGTTGTCTGAGTGTACTTGGTTTTCAAAATGCAGTTTGGCCATTGAAGTGAACAGGATTAATCTTTATCGATCGCTAGCTGTGTTTACACAAACTGTAATTATCCACCGATTTGCTGTCTTTTATTCCACCAAAGCTGGAAACAATGATCTGTATTTATATTGCACTCAGGTGTAGAAAATCATCCCAAGGATTATCACATTATTATAGTTGACTGAAGCCATAACAGGAGGCATTGCGTGGCAATTTGAGGCTAAAAACTTGGCTGGAAAGAATGTAGATTGATGAGAGAAGTCAAAAGACAGAATCTCTGGCCACAGTCTATCAGTCTGGCTTGATTAAGTGGTGGATCTTCAAAAGCATCTTCCAAGCCATCACCTCAACCACCAAGAGCAGGTAAGTGTGAACATTGCATTCCTTTGCTTCTTTGCGTGGGTTTCCTCCGGGTGCTCCGGTTTCCTCCCACAGTCCAAAAATGTGCAGGTTAGGTGAATTGGCCAAGTTAAATTGCCCGTAGTGCTAGGTGAAGGGGTAAATGTAGGGGAATGGGTCTGGGTGGGTTGCACTTCGGCAGGTCGGTGTGGACTTGTTGGACCGAAGGGCCTGTTTCCATACTGTAAGTAATCTAATCTAATCTAAAAGTCCTGGAATTTGCTACTGAACATTATTGTAGACCGCATCATATTTGTGTAGCAATTTGAGGCAGCTCAGCACCACTTTTTCAAGGACTGTTAGGGAAGAGTTGTTAGCAGAGCCATTGATATTCACATTTCATGAAATAATAAGCAAAGAGGATTGGCTAACCAATGATACAATTGGGATAAGTGGCATGTTTAGGATGGCAAATTGTAACTAGTAGTGTGCCACAAGGATCAGTGCTGGGGCCAAAATTATTTACAAAATATATATGAATTCCTTGGATAAGTAAAGTGAATATACTATTGCCAAGATTGCAGAAGAGATGGTTGATGGGAAGGCAGGTGGTGAAGATGACGTGAAATATCTGCTGAGGGAAATAAACAGATTAAGCAAATGAACAAAGCCCTGGCAGATGGAACAGAATGTGGGGAAATGAGGTTGTGCACTTTGGCAGGAGGAAAAGTGTTGAATGTTAAATGGAGAAAGCTGTTGAATAGAGGGATTTGGAAGCTCACCTCAGCCATGATTGAATGGCGGAGTGGACTTGATGGGCCGAATGGCCTTACTTCCACTCCTATGTCTTATGGTCTTATGCATCTCTTCATCCAAGTTCAGTGAGTAATAGGGAAGGTAAATGGGAGGTTTTACTTAAATAGAGTATAAAAGTAGGGAGGTTATAGTGAACCTATGTCAGGCACCAGTCAGGCCACAACTGAACACTGGGAACAGTTTAGGGCCCTTTAAGGAAAGATATACTGGCATTGGAGGCAGTCCAGAGAAGGTTTACCAGGATGATATCAGGGATGGAAAGAATATCATATGAAGAGAAGTGAATAGGTTGGGCCTGTACTTATTAGAAGTTAGAAGATTTAGAGGTAACCTTATTTTCACATAAAAGATTCTGAGGAGGCTTGACGGGCGTGATGTGGAAAAGTTTACCTTTGTGGGTGAGTCTAGCACCAGAGGGAATAACTTGCAAATGAGGGATTGCATGTTGAAGACAGATAGGAATTTTTACTGAGGGCAGTTAGTCTGTGGAACATGTTACTACAGAGTGATGTTGAACCTGGGTTGTTAAGTGCATTCAAGGCTGACAGATTTTTTTTCAACCAGTGAGGGAATTGAGGATTATGGGACAATGGCAGGGAAGTGGAGTTGATGTTTACCAGAGCAAGTGTGATCTGAATAAATGGCAGAGTTGATTCAATGGGCTGAATTGAATATTGAATAGTAAATAATAAAGGGGAAAAGGACACAACAGGCAACTACAGGCAGTGTTGGAAAGTTGGAGATTGTACAGAGTTGGTGGCGTTTTGGCATTGTTACGGGATTTTAAAATCAATTAATATATCTGGAATATAAAGCTTATCACTGCTTTGGTGATCTTAGCAATTGATATAAGGACCTTTCTTGAAAAATGTTGTGCTGGAAAAACACAGCTGACCAGGCAGCATCAGAGGAGCAGGAGAATCAACATTTTGGGTATAAGCCCTTCTTCAGGAATCTTTTAACGGGTGGTGCGGGGTTGTGGGACTATGAGGTTGGAGGCGGTGGATGGGAGATCCCCTGAGGTGATGAGGTTATGGATGGTCTGGGAGATGATGGTTTGGTGGGAGGTGGGGTCATGGTCAAGGGGGCAGTAGGAGGAGGTGTCCGCGAGTTGGCCTCTAGCTTCAGCAGTGTAAAGATCGGTGCGCCAAACTACCACTGCACCTCCTTGTCTGCCAGTTTGATGGTGAGGTTGGGGTTGGAGCAGAGGGAGTGGAGGGCTGCGTGTTGTGAGGGTGAGAGTTTGGAGTGGGTGAGAGGGGTGCACAGGTTGAGGCGGTCAATGTCGCGGCGACAGTTGAATATGAAGAGATTGAGGGTGGGTAAGAGGCCAGCACGGGGCGTCCAGGTGGATGGGGTGTGTTGGAGGCGGGAGAAGGGGTCGTCAGAGGGTGGGCAGGAGTCCTGGTTGAAGAAATAGGCGTGGAGGTGAAGGCAGCGGAAGAAATGCTCTGTCTAGCCACGTGTCGAACTCATTGATCTGGGAGCATAGGGGGATGAAGGTGAGGCCTCTGCTGAGGACTGATCATTCATCCTTAGAGAGGGGGAGGTCTGGAGGGATGGTGAAAACACGGCAGGGCTGGGAGTTAGTCGTGGGGGCGGCGTGGCGTACAGCGTGGTCCTTGAGCAGGTGAGTGACGTCACTGGGGGCGGAAGTTGCTGCGGCAACAGCAACTCCGGGGGCAGAAGTGGCGCATCGGGCAGAAACGGCGCTGGTCCCGGTGGCCGTGTATCTGTTGGCAATGGTCTTCCTGGCGATCGTGGAGGCGGTTGTCTGGGCATCGATCGCGGAGGCTACATGGTTGGTGGTGGCTGTTGTCTGTGCGGCACTGGGGGCGGAAGTGACGTCACCGTTTGCCGCGGCGATGGTGGCTGCAACGGCCAAGTGGGCAATGGCGCCTGAGCGGCTCCGGAGGTCGCGAGAAGGTTCAGGAACGGTCGAGGAATTCGGAGTGTGGGGGTGAGTACGTGAAAGTGTTTTGTACTTACTTTCTTTGATGTTCGATATGGCTCGGAAAAAGCATTTGTTCAGTGTATGAATTCTTCTGAGGTTGAAGAACAGCAGAGGTCCTTTGCAGGTCTGGGAGGCTGTTGTCCTGAGCTTGGGCAGGGCTGACTGCAGGGAGTGTAGGTGGCGGCGCATGGCTGTGAGCGTGGAACGGAGGATCCGGAGGGAGGTCTGTTGCTGGAGGCTTCGGGTTTGTTGCAGGTACTGGTTGTCCTGGTTGAGTCCAAATTGTGTTGGACTCAAATCTGAACGTAGTCCGGAGTCCATGCGGGGTCAGTCGGTTCCGTGGGCAGGTGCTGAGGAAAGAGATCTGGCTGTAGTAGCAAGTTTGTTTCAGGATGTGTCTGAAAGAGCTTCAGGGCAGAGGAGATGGGGGGTGCAGTGAGAGAGGGACTCACTGAGATCCTTGTAGAGGGATGAGGAGAGCTTCTTCAAGGAAGGCATCCTTGCAAGAGGATTCGCAGTAGGTTAAAATCAACTAGGAGAAAGTGAGGATTGCAGATGCTGGAGACCAGAGTTGACAATGCGCAACAGAACCAGAACTTTATTGGGATCAAAGACATTTAAATGACAGGAGACATTGTCCCTGAAACGATCTGAATGTGAGCTGAAAAATTTTCACACTCGAATCGGTTTCTCTGGGGATGCAGTGTCTGCCTCACTGCAGCCTGGTCAGTTCCTCTGCTCCCGTTCAGAGCTGAGTTGTGGGTGACCACATGCTTACCTGGGGTCAAGATGTAAGAGGGTAACGGTGAACTTGGATTGAGGGCATCCTGTGTCATGTCAGTGAGGTCAAGGGTCGCTGCTTTACTCAACTTATAATCGGGGTCAAGGGAATATTGGGCTGGGCTTGTATCAGTTTGAGCTTCAAAGAATTAAATGATCTGATGGAGATGTATGACATTCTGAGAGGACTTAACAATGTGAATGTATGAATCCCTTTGTGCCAGAGACTAGAAATGAGTGGACACAGTTAATAAATAAGTGGCCTCTCATTTAAGATGGGAAAGTTTTGCTTTTCTCTCAAAGGTTCCCGAGTCTTTGAAATTCACTCCCTCATAGAGCAGCACAGGGTGGTGACTCAATGGTTAGCACTGCTGCCTCACAGCATCAGGGACCCAGGTTTGATTCCACCCTCAGCCAATTGTTTGCGAGGTGTTTGCACACTCTCCCCATGTCTGTGTGGGTTTCCTCCTACAGTCCAAATGATGTGCGGATTAGGGTGGATTGGCCATGGGAAATGCAGGGTTACAAGGATAGGGTAGCTGGATGGGATAGTTAGTGTCAACTTGATGGGCTGAATGGCCTACTTGCATGCTGTAGGGATTCTAGAACTGCCTGGAGGCTGTAACTTACCAGATGATACGTGGACACTTTTCGTACACTGCTTTTATTCAAGCCTGCAGAGCCACTTCGGCAATAAACCCCCCCAAATGATCAAGGTCATCTGTTTGATATACCGTTTTTTTATTTTAAGAGCAGCTTATCTATACCAATCAACAGTGTACACTTGTCTTTGGGATATCGACATCCAATTATGATTAGTAGTTCTGGTTATTTTATTTGTCTTACCTAATTGTATTTAACCAACTACAGCATAGTCATAGAGATGTACAGCATGGAAACAGACCCTTCGGTCCAACCCGTCCATGCCGACCAGATATCCCAACCCAATCTCGTCCCACCTGCCAGTGCCTGGCCCATATCCCTCCAACCCCCTTCCTATTCATATACCCATCCAAATGCCTCTTAAATGTTGCAATTGTACCAGCCTCCACCACTTCCTCTGGCAGTTCACTCCATACACATACCACCCTCTGTGTGAAAAAGTTGCCCCTGAGGTCTCTTTTATATCTTTTCCCTCTCACCCTAAACCTATGCCCTCTCGTTCTGGACTCCCCAACCCCAGGAAAAAGACTTTGCCTCTTTACCCTATCCATGCCCCTCATCGTTGCCTAATTACAATTTCTAATGTCTATACAGTACATTTTTTTTGTCATGACTGTTATCTTGAACACTGACTTGTGATCTCTGCATTGTTCTCAAAGTTCCTTATTTGTCCCTACATTGTCAAAGTTTTACTTTGCCGAATGTCTTCCTGGCTTTTTGCAGTTAGCATCCTATATTCTGCTCTTGTCAACATTTTCCCTTCCAAGTCTGTACTGAGAAACTTCAAGAGTGTGGTGAGACTGTGGAACTCACTACCATAGTGAGTGGTTGGGGTGAAAGCAAAGGTAAGCAAGCCAATACAAACGATTGTCATTCTCACCAGATTCACAGCACAATGAAATTAAAACACGCAATGTCCCTCAGAATTTCTCAACTCTTCCTAGTCAGACTTGAAGAACAGATCTTGCACACCAAAAATTATAATTTAAACAAAAATTAACAATTATAAATGCTGCAACTTTACTCAGGCAAAATTAAACAAGATAATCTAATTAATAGCAATGATTTAAGCTCTTTGATCATGCCCCCACCATCTCACAGACAGAGACTTAAGGGGCAAATTAAAAAAGAAAATAAAGAAATGACCAATTCAACCAGTTTCCAACAATCGATTTCCAAGCTTTTGTGCAATTCTTGGACGATGAGTCATTCACATGCACATAACCATTTTTCTAATTTCAGTCACTGCCGAATGCGAATGGTTGTCCCGATGCGTTCAGCTACTTCTTACAGACTGCGACTCATTCCCAGAAAAAGCCAACAGTTCTTTAACTGGACAGAAAAAACTAGAGAGTAGCAGCTTCTGGGCTCAACATGCTGCAGCTCCCACTGGAAGCAAAGTTGGATGGAGGGAAGTCCAGCAGAAAACAAAAATAGCTCACCGACTGTCCCACTGCACCCACTGCCAGAACGGGCGGGAGTTTCAGTCCTGGGGGTGACCCACAACAGCATCACCGGTGTAATCTGATTGTTGGGAGCACTGGTGCCCCCGCAAGTTGCAGGTCAACAAAAACCTTCACCCGCACTAGGGGCTGGCAAATGGCCTCTCAACAGTGTGGATCCGCCAGTGCCTCAGGAGATGGGAAGAATTGCTGAAGGCCTTCCTGCACTTGGGGCAGGTGAACGGTCTCTCACTAGTGTGAACCCGCTGGTGCCTCTGCAGTACATAGGAATTGCTGAAGTTCTTCCCACACTCAGGGCAGGAAAACGGCCTCTCACCGGTGTGACTGCGCCGATGAGTCTCCAGGTTAGGCGGGGCATGGAAGCGGGATTCCTCGGGTTTCTCCATGGCCGAAGCTTCAGCTGCACACAAATGTGTGTGCAGCCGCTGCCGTGAATTCCTCTTTCCAGGCCGTATAACTGTTAAAGGCTTCACACTCAGGGCGCTGCAAAGATAAGGTGTCATCTTGTCCCACTGATGCTGAAAATGTACTGAAACAGGGACCAAAAAGCTTGGCTCCTTCACACAGAATCATAGTCGAAAATTGTTGTGGTCCAGATGGGTTGATTGACCGTCAGACATTGACATGAAAGTGAGGACTGCAGACGCTGGAGAGTCAGAGTCAAAAGGTGCGACGCTGGAAAAGCACAGTGGGTCAGGCAGCATCCGAGGAGCAGGAGAGTCTAAGTTTTGGGCATTAGCCCTTCATCTGTTGATTTTGAAACTTCTGTCTTCAGATCTTCAAATACTCTGTACAAAGAGATTACAAAAGTCATCAGGTTCAGTCTAGGGCAGAAATTCTATTTTCTGCAGAACTTTTTTTTTTGCTTTTGCACAAAAGAAAGCACCATCCTACACTCCCCTGACTGTGATACTTCAGGATCTTCCAGGAACAGAAAAGCCAAACGTCAAGACTGACATCTCTTTGAATTTTGGATAATTCCACCTGAGAGTTAATATCTTTCACGACATTGGAATAATGCTGAGAGTGAGCAGGTCTGATTTTGTGAAGCAAAAACAAAGTGTGTTAGTTCAGGATGAACCTACAATGCAGCTTCTTGAGAAATAACCAGACACAAAATGGTTAATGTCTGGGGTGCAGGATGTGTGTGGTGGAGATGAGACATAAAGGCATTGACACCAATACCAGAGAGAAACGGAATATACAGATATAGCAAGTTGGAGACATAGAGATATACAGCATGGAAACACACCCTTCGCTCCAACTTGTCCATACCGACCACATATCCTAACCGAATCAAGTCCCATTTGCCAGCACTTGGCTGATATCCTTCTATACCCTTCCTATTCATATAACCATCCAGATGCCTTTTAAATGTTGGAATTGTACCAGCCTCCATCACTTCCAGGGGCATCTCATTTCTTATACGCACCACACTCTGAATGCACCTTCGGTCCCTTTTAAATCCCCCTGCCTCCTCACCCCTAACCTTTTCCCCGCTGGGGCAGCACAGTGGCTCAGTGGTTAGCACTGTTGCCTCTCAGCAGCAGGGACCCGGGTTCAATTCCTGCCTTGGGCGACTGTCAGTGTGGAATTTGGACATTTTCCCTGTGTCTGCGTGGGTTTCCTCCAGGTGCTCTGGTTTCCTCTCACAATCCAAAAATGTGCAGGTTCGTTGAATTGGCCATGCTAAATTGCCCGTAGTAAACCTCCACCCACACCACCTCCCTCACCTCCATCCAAGGCTCCAAAGGAGCCTTCCACATCCATCAAAGTTTTACCTGCACATCCACCAATGTCATTTATTATATCCGTTGCTCCCGATGCGGTCTCCTCTACATTGTGGAACTGGATGCCTCCTAGCAGAGCGCTTTAGGGAACATCTCTGGGACACCCGCACCAATCAGTCACACCGCTCTGTGGCCCAACATTTCAACTCCCCCTCCCACTCAGTCGAGGACATGGAGATCCTGGGCCGCCTCCACTGCCGCTCCCTCACCACCTGAAGCCTGGATGAAGAAGGCCTCATCTTCCGCATTGGAACACTTCAACCCCAGGGCGTCAATATGGACTTTACCAGTTTCCTGACTTCCCCACCTCACCCCAGTTCCAAACTTCCAGCTCACCACTATCCCCATGACTTGTCCTACCTGCCTATCTTCCTTTCCACCTATCCATTCCACCCTCCTCTCTGACCTATCAACTTCATCCCCACCTCCATTCACCTATTGTACTCTATGCTACTTTCTCCCCACCCCCACCCTCCTCTCATTTATCTCTCCACCCTGCAGGCACTCTGCCTCTATTCCTGATGAAGGGCTTTTGCCCAAAACATCGAATTTCCTACTCCTCAGGTGCTGCCTGAACTGCTGTGCTTTTCTAGGACTACTCTAATCCAGAATCTGGTTTCCAGCATCTGCAGTCATTGTTTTTACCTAAATTGCCCATAGTATCCAGGGATGTGGAAGTTACGTGCATTAGTCTGGGATAAATGTAGAGTCGTGGAGGAATCGGTCTGGATGGGTTACTCATCAGAGGGTCAGTGTGGACTGTTGGGCCAAAGGGCCTGTTTCCACACTCTAGGGACTCTAAGTAGTTTTGGACTCCCCTATCCCAGGGAATATACCTTGCCTATCATACCCTATCCCCATGCCCTTCATGATATTATAAACATCTGTAAGGTCACCCCTCAGCCTCCAGTGCCCAAGGGAAAACAGCCCCTCCCTACTCAGCTCAAACTCTCCAACCCTGGCAACATCTTTGTAAATATTTTTTGAACCCTTTCAGGTTTCGCAACATCCTTCTGATCGGAGGGAAACCAGAATTACAAACAATATTTCAAAAGTGGCCTAATCAATGTCCTATGCCACCACAACATAACCAACTAACTCCAATACTCAGTTGAAGGATTGGGCAAGTTTTCAAACCCCACAAAAAGCAACCACGAAAGAATGGAAAGACAAATGGAACTTTTGAGGGTCAGCTTAGAAGCATCAATGCCTCGAGGCATAGATCCTTTTGTTACACAATGATTGTTCAATTCTGTGACCAAAATAATTGGATTCGTAATTATACCAGATATTCTCATTATCTCATGCAAGAACCCAGCCAAATTGTTTCAGACAGTACATTTACGTGATTTTATACAATTCCCTATTCCCAGGATGTTGCCAGGAATGGAGGGTTTGAGTTATAAGGAGCCTGGATAGGCTGAGACGATCTTCTATTGGAACTGAGGAAATTGACAGATGACTTTACAGAGGTTTATAAAATCATGGGGGTATAGATAAGGTCTTTTTTCCTTTGGTTGATAGACAGGATGCTCATAGAATCCCTACACTGTGGAAACAGGCCCTTTAGCCTAACAAGTCCACACCGACCCTCCGAAGAGTAACCCACGCAGACCCATTCCCCTGTATTCACCCCTGATTAATTAACCTAACCTACACATCTATGGGCAACTGAGCATGGCAAATTCATCTAATCTGCACATCTTTGGATTGTGGGAGGAAACCAGAGGGTTTTGTTTTGTTTGGTCTCGTTATTAGACTGTTAATTCCAGATTTATATTGAATTCAGATTCCATCATCTGCCGTGGCAGGTTTTGAACCCAGGTCCCCAGACCATTACCTGGGTGAATAGTCTGGCGACAATTCAAGTCGGCCATCGCCTCCACAGAACACATTGGCATATTATGTTTAGAGGTAACAAAGGAGCAAGGGACTTCAGCAGCTGCTGAGCTGTTGATATTACACAAGGGAAAATCAGCATTCTCAGTAATGGCACCTTCTGAAGCCAGGGCCTCACATCAGAGGTAAGGCCATGGGAGTCATCAGGAAAAGGAACAGCAGTCAGCCATTCGACCCCTTGAGCCTGGTCCTCCATTCAATAGGATCATGCCTGACCTGACATCCATGTCCACTTTCTGGCCCTTTCCCTGTATCCGTGGACCCCTGACTGATCGTGAATCTATAGTTCCCAGTTTTAAATGCTAATTTTCTAAAACCTGATCATTTGGTTATGCAGAAATTTGAAGGGCTTATATTGAGGGGAGTATATTTGAGGGGACGTGGGATGAGTATATTTGAAAGGATGAGCAAGGAAGTACATTTGAGAGGGTGCAGGGGGAGTATATTTGAGGGGATGTGGGGAAGTATATTTGAGGAAGCGTCTGCTCTCATTCAGATGGTGGCCTGGGGTCTAGAGAGCAAAGGTCAACATTGGATTGAGAGCTTCCTATGTCATGCCAGTGAGGTAAAGGGTCGCTGATTTACTCAACTTATAAATTGGGGAGAAGGGGATGTTGCGATGGGCTTGTATTAGTTAGAGCTTAGAAGAATTAGATGAGGTGTATGACATCCCGAGAGGACTTAACAATGTGAATGTAATGTCCACACATTTCTAGCTAGAGGCCAGAAATGAGTGGACACAGTTAACAAATAGGTGGCCTCTCATTTAAGAAATGAGAGTTTTGTTTTTCTCTCAAGGGTTCCTGAGTCTTTGAAATTTACTCCTTTAGAGAGTAGCATGGGGTGGTGGCACAGTGGTTAGTAATGCTGCCTGACAGCATCAGGGACAAAGGTTTGATTTCTCCCTTGGCCGACTGTGCAGACTCCACACACACATTCTCCCCGTGTGTGTGGGGGGGTTTCTTCTGGGTGCTCTGGCTTCCTCCCACTGTCCAAAAAATGTGTGTGCTGGGGTGGATTGGCCATGGCAAATGCACAGTTACAGGGATAGGGTAGCAGAGTGGGTCTTGGTGGGACAGTCAGTGTCGACGTCATGGGCTGAATGGCCTGCTTGCATGCTGTAGTGATTCTAGAACTGCCTGGAGCCTGTAATTGACCAGATGACATGTGGACACTTTTCTTACACTGCTTTTATTCAAGGCTGCAGAGCCATTTCCACAAGGCGGCAACAAACTCTCCAATTAAAAGAAAACATCAGTTTTATATACTGTTGTGCTATTTTAAGAGCAGTTTACATATATGGATCAATAGTATACACTTGTTTTATGGTTATCGATATTTGATTATAATTAGTGGTTCTGGTTATTTCGTCTGTCTTACCTTATCATATTCAACCAACTACAGCATCTAGACATTTGCCTAATTACAATATCCAATATCTGCAGAGTACATTTTCTTTTTGTCATGATGGTTATCTTGAACACTGACTTGTGACCTTGTTGCTGTCAGAATGAGCCAAAAATTGATTAACTGGACAAAAAAAACTATAGAGAGTAGCTCCTGGGCTGAACGCAGCAGTGCCCACTGGAAGCAAGGTTGGGGGGGGTGGAGGCAGTCCAGCATAAAATACACTAAGCCCACTGACTCTCCCACTGTCAGGATGGGCAGGAGGTGACCCAAGGCAGCCTATACTCCTATTTGGTTTCATTTTTGTTTTCTCTAAATACATTGATTTCCTTGAATTGGCTTTTGAATGGTAGGTATTCGGGATCCTCACATTTCACCCATCGTTAAAGGTTACAATTTGGGATTAACCTTTCAAAAATCTATATTCTTTATAGTATATTGTAAATCGTATATCTGCATATACTTTCTGTCAACAGAATCTGACTGACCTTTGCTAGGGGAGGAGAGTGCAGCACTTCTACAGTGCCTTGCAAGCTGGTGAGTGGTCCGCACATTTTAGTGGGAACATTGGTTTGGGGGCAATTCTATTGATATGCATCTATTCATAAGAAAAGCAGTGAGTGACAAAGTAGCAGCAGTATTTTTGCATTCAACTTAAAATATATCAGGAAGATAAATAGTGCCATAGAGCAAATGAGATGGACAGTTAATGTGATTCCTATATTTGGAAAGAGAATTGGAACAAATCTATGGAACTATTGATTAATTAACTGAATATTGATGGTGGCAGTAAAGATAATGAAACCTTTACTTAAAAAATGTAATTCATAAACGTCTAGAAACGAAATAGATAATAGGAGTTACCAGCACAGATTTCCAAAAAGAAAGTTGTGCTTGATCAATCGTGTTGTATACTGTGAAGAAGTAACAAACATTAGACAAGAATAATGCAATAGATAGAATATATTTGGATTATTAAAAGGTCAATGTTGAAATATTCATGAATAATATATACAGCATGCAAAGTTGGAAAGAAACAGCAGAATGGACAGCAAGCTCACAACAAAATACATGAAATGAACTCATTAAGATTTGTTGATCTTTAATCTTAAATCCACTTTCCTGCCTTAATGCTGTATTTATTAATTCCTGTACTGTCTCTGTATCCTTTGTTTCACAACACATTTTTTTTCTGACAAAAAGGAATTAAGAAACCATCTGCTTTAGGTTAAGGAAATGCAGAGTTATAAATAATGTAGCCAATGCTAAACTTTTACACTACATTTACATGTGCAGAATTAGAAGGTACAAATATAAAATTAACATGTTTTAAGGATTCTACTTTTGAAAATATTTATTTGCATTGAGGGTTTCAGGGGAAGTGATGCTAATAAAACCTCCTCCAAGTATTATTTTAAATTTGCTACTGTTCTCCTCTAGATCTATCTGAAGTTAATAGGCACATGTGTGCGTAGGTTGCCCCATCCACACAGTAACAATTCCATACACTAAGACCAAAGGCCACTATTGCTACTATGCTGCGCCTGTGCAAATTTAAATACGTATCCAAATGGAAGCGTGGAACTAACTCCACATGAAATCAGCAGATCATGGGTCAGTGAAGGTGAGTGTTCACTGTATTGAAGCCATGTTATCTTTGTTTAGTGAATCAAAACTCAAAATTGCTGGAGAAACTCAACAGGTATGGAACATCTATGGAGATACTCCACAGCCAGAGTTTGTTTTTGTTTCAGATTTCCAGTATCTACAGTTATTCATTTTATTTTTATGTTGATTGAATGCTTTCCACAACTCAAAAACAATGACTCTAAATCAAAGCAATAAAGATGAAAGTGCCTTAAAGGTCTTTCCTCTTACAAATTATGGGAGTTTGTGAAATACAGCTGCAACGAAAGTAGTTAATTGACCCATGTTTGAGGTGAAATCATCTCATGGTATATGATATCAGTTAGTACTTGTCTAGTACCTGCAACACAAATGTTATTGTGGTGCAACTTGCTGAAAGTATGAGTTGACAACACATTGGGAGGCCAATTGAAACCTCAGTGAGTAGTGAACCAACTACTCAATGGAATTTGTGACTGGGAAAAGAACAGGACAACTGAGAAGGAAAATAAGTTGTAATCAGATTATGCACAGAGAGAAATTAAGAAGGGAAGTAAATATTGAATTAAGGGGGAGAAAAAGAGACAGAATGAAAAGAAAAACATTAAAACATTTTAATTTTTTAAAAAATCATGTATTTTTCCAGTCGAATAAATGAAACTTCATTGTTTCTGTTATTAGTTTTAAAGGAATAAGCACTGTTAGTATGAGAATTGACTTTCCGTTGTGAAGTTAATAGGCAATTAATATGCACAAGCCATTTCCAAAATGGCATAACCAGATTCCCAAAATTCTCAACAGCGTATCTAATTACTTAAATTTGCTCACAATGGTGTATGTTGTTTATAGAGCATTATTTTTTCCAGCAAAGTTTAGCTTAAAAAGCCTTACTTTTATATTGTTGAAAAATCATAATCATTTAACACGCTTCTGGAGCAGATGTGGCTTGAATCCGGGTCTCTTGCTCAGAGGGAGGGACACTACCACTGTGCCACAAGACCCCCTTTCAGACACACTGTGGGAGCAGGTGGGACTTAACCATTGCACCTCAAGAGCTCTTAACGTCACATTATAGATTTTTTCATCAACCTGTTTCAAAATGTTATTGCATACCTCTACAATGGGCGAGACTTGAACCCAAACCTCCTAGCTCAAAAGTAGGTACACTACAACAGTGCCTCAAGCACCTTTAAATTTTTCTTTTAAAAGCCATATAAAAACATGATTAGATACAGGACCAAAGTCATGAGCAGTTGTTAATTTGGGCAAGGGAAATTAAGAGTCATAATTAAATAAAAAATCACGGAAGTAATGTATAGAAATCATGTATGTTACTTTGATGTCAGAACATATTTCTTGAAAGAAAAGTCTAATGTTGGCGTCTGTGTAAAGGGTGAATTGAGGGAAGATTAGTCTGGCTCAGTCTAAAACTAAATGTTCATATTTTATATAACTATCTCTAAATGTTTTTCACTGATTAAAGCAATGTTGTTTGATAGAGAGAAAATTGACACAGCTGGTTCAAGAATTAAAGCATTCAGTGATTTGTTCACGAACAAACCTCTTTCAATTAACTTCTACTGTGGGCTATAGTGCCTGATGGCCAACAAAATAAGGGCACCTGGTAAAAAGAGTCACATTTTTTCATCAATATTAAAAGCAAATCACAATTACAAACATTAACTTCATGCGAATTTATTTGCTGTTTTCTTTAATCCAAGACTCCTTAATAATTATCTCCCATGCCCACCATGTTTTCTGAAGATACACTACCTAAACACCATGACTTACACTGCTTTGTGATGGATGAGGAAAATATTTGTAGAAATTTTTGCCATTGGCAAACTCAAGTTGAGTAATGAAGTATGAAAGTCATGGAAATTCATTGTTACATAACCTGACAGCTGGCTTTTTTTAAAAAAATAAGAACACCTATACATAGACATTTACTTCTAATTACTTTTCGCCTATAGTTTTTTCACTGGCATAATGGGAGTGTGTTGACTAATATGCAAGAGATAAATGTTTCAAAAACAAGTTTTGACTCCTCCTGTGAAATGCCTCAAGAAGTAATCCGATATTAAAGCCCTCTTATCAGTGTAGATCATGAAAGGGTTTTAAAATGCCAATCAAAACCTCCATGAGTCCTACAGGTATTCTGTCATTTTCAGTACCACTATTGTAGGAGTGAGTCATGTTTTTATACTGACATTTTTTTAAACATTAAGATTCAAGTCTTAGAATCATAAAGGCAAGTGATGAAAGTTAAAATGTTCTTCACATGCTTAACCTTATGTTGAGTGACTAAAATATTATTCGGTGACGCAGATGACTTCAAATATCCTTGGCTGTTCTTTGAATGTATTTAGATCTTACTAAGTAAAAATACCAGAAAATATCTGAATGTGTGTATTTCCTTCTTGTCTATATCCTTCTACTTCCATCTTCTACTCTCCCTGACTGACCACATTGGAAATAATCTGCTAAAATATTTGGTGGACATGTTCTCTTGTTGGAATATAGCTCCTCTGGCCTAGCAAATGCTACCAAACACTGCCCAATGAAGATACTCCTAAAGGATAGGGACCTAGTATACTCATAGTTAAGAAACCATTGATTAGGAGTTATCGCCCATAGCAAACCACTCTTACCTCTCTTACAACATGATGGCAAAGGCAACAGTGAAATCAGTTGAAAAGACAGACTGCCATGTCAATAGCACTTGACCTCATACCTTTGAAATATTTCAAAATCAACTACAAACAAATTGACTTAAAAATGCAGTAATATTGTTTGGTAGGTGATCAAGAATTACCAAAGTATGGCTCCAGCTATGGATTCTTGACCAACTGAATTCAAAGGATGATGGTGAAAATTTGGAAAAAGAACACAACAAAAGCAAGGATGAGACAAGCTCTAGGCCTGGTCTTCCAAAAAAGTCCCCTCCATTACAGACACTAAATGTAATCATTCATCTTCTTAGCAAAAATTCTACAAATTTCTCATTGACTTAAAGGATAGGGACCTAGTACACTCATAGTTTAGATGCTGCCTGACCTGCTGTGCTTTTTCCAGCGCCACACTTCATCGACTCTGACTTCTCTAGCATCTGCAGTCCTCACTGTCTCCATTGACTTAAAATGAAAATTAGATGATGATAATACAGGAATTCATGTCTGTATGAGTAGCCTGAAAGGTTAGATCACTTTGACTGCCACTAGTACTAATGCATTTTTAATCGACTGGTCTGTGGATGGAATAACGCATCTTTGGAGCAGGTAGGGCTCGAACTCTGGCCTCCCAGCTCAGATGTAGGGACACTACCAGTGCTTCACAAGAGCCCTCTGTCACTAGTACTAATTGCAAACCTCATTGCAACAAACAGTGGTGGTTTGCCACTCCAGGGCTAGTGATACAGAACTCACACAAGCAATTATAGAAATGGCAGATAAGCATGTATTGGTATTTAGTCTCCTTTGATCTGTTTTAACTTATATGAAAATCTACAATGAAACACTCAGATTCTATCATGTCTACCTTGTTGACCTTGTTGCAATCAATACAGATTTGTTTTTTGAGTGTTTTTTGAGTTCCCTGAATGGACCAGATTAACAGCCCCAATCAGGGAGCCTTGGCTGGCAGATATAAATAGGCATGCCAGATATTCTGCTCACTCTGAGAGCTGGCTCTGAGGGAGCTAGATCAGTGTCAAGGACTCTGTGTGTAAATAAAGAGTGACTTGGTGATGAGATACCAGCCCCTGTGGAGTTATTTCAAAGTCCTTACAGTTTGCAAAGATATTTTAAAAGAATGCTAAAATGTCCTTCCTGGCTAGAAGCATATTGATTTTTAATGGGCAGATTTAATGTCAGTTAGTACACTACACAAAAATGCAGAAAATTATAATATTGCTTTAATTGCACAACTTCTCCATTTACAGTGGCAGAGCCTGCGAATTCAGAGAAAGAGGAAATTGATTGGAAGATTTCACGTGGTCCATATCAAAATAAAAAGCCTATGAGTTCAAGAACTCATGATTATCAGGAACCCACCCACACATTTCTATTTTGACTTTTAATGGAAAGAATGTCTATATTAGTTATCCTCAGCCATAAGAAATCTTACAATCATCATGACTATTGGTATAGAAGGTAATGGCTAATTAATGGCAACATATTAGAGGTTGATATTGATAGTTTTGATCCTTATATTTATGACTATTTCTGATACAGAATAAAATTGTCTTTATTCAATAACTTGCACAAAGCCATCAATGCCTTTTGTTCCTTCCAGAAGATGTTTCAATTCTAGGATCTAGGAACAATGTCCCGATTTGAATGGATGCAATTATATATGAATATAAAAGATAAGAATGCGTCATCAGATATGTTTCCATTACACTCCGAAACATTTTTGTGATCCATAGAGCAGAATTTTCCCATCCACACAGTGATGTGGACAACGATGAGTCAGTTGAGAAAATATGATTGGATCAGCAGAAATTAGATTCTCAATGTCGAAGAAACAAGGTCTGTTTCTGCAGCCACATTCTGAACAGTAAGACAAGAATCGCATTAATGAGTGCCAGAAAGCCTATTTACATGCGTTTGCATGCTGTTAGTAGAGCTGGGAAATTATTAAGGAATTAACTAAGAAGCACCAGAGACAAGTAAAAGTCAGAGAATAAAAGAAGGTGACTAAAGTATTGATGTTGACACTCTTCCCCCTTTAGGATGCCTTGCAGCTGCTCAGTGACCCTGACCCTGGCATCAGGGAGGCAACACACCATTCTGCAGTCACATCTGCAGCCACAGAAATGCATGTCTGATTCCTAACAAATGAATCTCCAATCAGCATCACTTCTGCTTTCTTCTTCCTTCCCTCCTGTACAGTCAGGTAACTTGTGGTATCAGAAGATTGGTTCTCTCTGCACTTCCTTGAGGAATCAATGTCCTCATCAGTTTCTAAATGTGGAAAACTGATTTGTGAGCGGCACCCCAGGGGAGTCCTGCACTACCTGCCTGATTCTCTTTGACTGCCTGGTGGTCATCCATTCCATTGTTTCCTCCAGTCCCTTCAGCTGTGGTGTGATCACTTCTTCAAATGTGCTAACCATATACTAAAGTATCAGCACTCTAAGACTACGTTAATGATTGATCACATGTATAATCTTCTCAAATCACGAGAAGGGGAGTAGGGATAACCCTAGTAACTATAGGCCAGTGAGTCTCACTTCTGTTGTGGGCAAAGTCTTAGAGAGAATTGTAAGGGATAGGATTTATGCACATCTGGATAGGAATAATGTGATCAAGGATAGTCAGCATGGTTTTGTGAAGGGCAGGTCGTGCCTCACAAACCTTATTGAATTCTTTGAGAAGGTGACTAAGGAGGCAGACGAGGGTAAAGCAGTAGATGTGTATGTGGATTTTAGTAAGGTGTTTGATAAGGTTCCCCATGGTAGGCTACTGCAAAACATATGGAGGTATGGCACTGAGGGTGAGTTGGAGGTTTGGATTAGGAATTGGTTGGCTGGAAGAAGACAGATGATAGTAGTTGATGGTAAAGGTTCATCTTGGAGTGCAGTTACTAGCGGTGTTCCGCAAGGATCTGTTTTGGGACCATTGCTGTTTGTCATTTTTATAAATGACCTGGAGGAGGGGTTAGAAGGTTGGGTGAGCAAGTTTGCGGATGATACGAAAGTCGGTGGAGTTGTTGACAGTGAGGAAGGATGTGTCAGGTTACAGTGGGATATAGATAAGTTGCAGAGCTGGGCAGAAAGGTGGCAAATGGAGTTCAATGTAGCTAAGTGTGAGGTGATTCACTTTGGTAAGAGTAACAAAAAGATGGGGTACTGGGCTAATGGTCGGATACTTGGTAGTGTGGATGAGCAGAGGGATCCTCGTGTCCATGTACACAGATCTTTGAAAGTTGCCACCCAGGTAAATAGTGCGGTGAAGAAAGCATATGGTGTACTGGCTTTTATTGGTAGAGGAATTGAGTTCCGGAGTACTGAGGTCATGTTGCAGTTGTATAAGACTCTGGTGTGGCCGCATCTGGAGTATTGTGTGCAGTTTTGGTCGCCCTACTATAGGAAGGATGTGGAGGCACTGGAACGGGTGCAGAGGAGGTTTACCAGGATGTTGCCTGGTATGGTAGGAAGATCGTATGAGGAAAGGCTGAGGCACTTGGGCTGTTTTCATTGGAGAAAAGAAGGTTTAGGGGTGATTTGATAGAGGTGTACAAGATGATTAGGGGTTTAGATAGGGTTGACCATGAGAACCTTTTTCCACGTATGGAGTCAGCTATTACGAGGGGGCATAGCTTTAAATTAAGGGGTGGTAGGTATAGGACAGATGTTAGGGGTAGATTCTTTACTCAGCGAGTCATGAGTTCATGGAATGCCCTGCCAGTAGCAGTGGTGGACTCTCCCTCTTTATGGGCATTTAAACGGGCATTGGATAGGCATATGGAGGATAGTGGGCTAGTGTAGGTTAGGTGGGCTTGGATCGGCGCAACATTGAGGGCCAAAGGGCCTGTACTGCGCTGTATTTTTCTATGTTCTATGTTCTAAGGCAGCATCACTGGGGAAATCGGATTGTTGGGAGCACTGGTGCCCCTGCTGGTGTTTCTGCAAGTTGCAGGACGACAAGAACTTCTGCCCACACTCAGGGCAGATGAACGGCCTCTCCCCAATGTGGACCTCCAGTGCCTCAGCAAGACGGATGAGTCAACGAAGCCCTTCCTGCGCTCGGAGCAGGCAAACGGCCGCCTGTCTGTGTGGACCTGCTGGTGGACAATGAGATGGGATGCTTGGGTAAAGCCCTTTCCACATTCGGAGCAGCTGAAGGGCCTCTCCGTGGTATGGAGCCACTGGTGCCTCAGCAGGGCGGAGGAATTGCTGAAAGCTTTCCCACACTCGGGGCAGCTGAAAGGCTGCTCGCCAGAGTGGGCCAGCAGGTGGGAAGAATGGCTGAAGGCCTTTCTGCACTCAGGGCAGGTGAATGGCCTCTTGCCCGTGTGAACCCACTGGTGCCTCTGCAGTGCATTGGAATTGCTGAAAGCCTTCCTGCACTCCTGGGCAGGAGAAGGGCCGCTCGCCTGTATGCACATGCCGATGAGTCAGCAGGATGGAGGCATCGCTGAATGCTTTCCCGCACTCAGAGCAGGAGAATGGCCTCTCTCCCGTATGGACCCACAGGTGGGTCAGCAGGTTGGAAGAATTGCTGAAGGCCTTCCCGCACTCTGGGCAGGAGAACAGCCTCTCCCCGGTGTGACTGCGCCGATGAGTCTCCAGGGCAGGCGGGAAACGGAAGCCTTTCCCACAGTCACCACACTTCCACGGTTTCTCCATGGCCAAAGCTTCAGCCGCACACAAACGTGTGCAACTCCTCTCCACTGTGAATTCCTCTTTCCAGGCTGTGTAACTGTTTCAGGCTCCACACTCAGTGCACTGCAACAGTAGGGCTTCTCATCCAGTCCCACTGATGCTGAAAACATACTCAAACAGGAACCAAAAAGCTTTGCTCCTTCTCGCACAGACATAGTTAAACGTCATTGCCATTCCGATGGACTGAGTGACTGTCAGACATTAACATGAAAGTGAGGACTGCAGATGCTGACAGGGCTACTTCTGCATCGTGATGTCAAAAATGGGAAGAAGGTTCGCGGCGAGTCTGACAGTGGAGTCTGCGCTGTTCCTGCTCTGGACAGTCAGCTGCCTGGCCCATACTGTACCTTCGCTATCCTGAAGCAAAGGGCAGGAGAGTTGCAAATATCTCTTCCCTTCATAGAGTCCTTACCGTGTGGAAGCAGGCCACTCAGCACAACAAGTCCAACCCAACCCTCCGAACGGCAACACACCCAGACCCATTCCCCTACTCCCATTGCTCTACATTTACCCGTGACTAATGCACCTAACATAAACATCCCTGGGCACTATGGGACAATTTAGCATCGCCAAGACACCCCAACCTGCACATTCCTGGACACTATGGGTAATTAGGCACAGCCATTCCACCCTAACCTGCACATCCCTGGACACTATGGTTAATTTAGCATGGCCAACATACGAATAACCAGAACATCCTTGGGCATTGAGTAATTTAGCATGACCTGCGCATCGCTGGACAGTATGGGTAATTTAGCTCGGCTAAGGCCGAGGCTGCCACAAGGTTGGAATTCTCTCCCAGAAATGACAGTTAATGGTGCCCTCACAAAGATGGCCGCCCACCCCAAGACAACATGCGCCTTACCCTCATAAAGATGGCGGCCGGTTGCCGGGCAACCCGAGAGGTCCTTCCCCAGTGAAGTAAACACTGGGGCTGTGGAGCTTTTATTTCTCCCCCTAGGAGTTTATAAACTCCCCAGTCTCTCTCCCTCCCGCGGTTTTCAATCCTACCC
Organism: Chiloscyllium plagiosum; assembly: GCF_037043375.1. Lineage (NCBI taxonomy): Eukaryota > Metazoa > Chordata > Chondrichthyes > Orectolobiformes > Hemiscylliidae > Chiloscyllium > Chiloscyllium plagiosum. The sequence goes on along the minus strand of NW_028270165.1, from coordinate 78,240,036 downwards.
TGTCTCACTGTCTCCTCCCCCCAGGGTAGGAGCGAGGTCATAGAATCATAGAGATGTACAGTAGGAAAACAGACCCTTCGGTCCAACCCGTCCATGCCGCCCAGATATCCCAACCCAATCTAGTCCCACCTGCCAGCACCCAGCCCATATCCCTCCAAACCCTTCCTATTCATATACCCATCCAAATGCCTCTTAAATGTTGCAATTGTACCAGCCTCCACGACATCCTCTGGCAGCTCATTCCGTACACGTACCACCCTCTGCGTGAAAAAGTTGCCCCTTCGGTCTCTTTTATATCTTTCCCCTCTTACCCTAAACCTATGCCCTCCAGTTCTGGACTCCCCGACCCCAGAGAAAAGACTTTGCCTATTTATCCAATCCATGCCCCTCATAATTTTGTAAACCTCTATAAGGTCACCCCTCAGCCTCTGACGCTCCAGGGAAAGCAGCTCCAGCCTGTTCAGCCTCTCCCTATAGCTTAGGTCCTCCAACCCTGGCAACATCCTTGTAAATCTTTTCTGAACCCTTTCAAGTTTCACAACATCTTTCTGATAGGAAGGAGACCAGAATTGCACACAATATTCCAACAGTGGCCTAACCCATGTCCTGTTCCGCCACAACATGACCTCCCAACTCCTGTACTCAATACTCTGACCAATAAAGGAAAGCATACCAAACGCCTTCTTCACCATCCTATCTACTTGCGACTACACTTTCAAGGAGCTATGAACTTGCACTCCAAAGTCTCTTTGTTCAGCAACACTCCCTAGGACCTTACCATTCAGTGTATAAGTCATGCTAAGATTTGCTTTCCCAAAATGCAGCACCTCGCATTTATCTGAATTAAACTCCATCTGCCACTTCTCAGCCCATTGGCCCATCTGGTCCAGATCCTGTTGTAATCTGAGGTAACCCTCTTTGCTGTCCACTACACCTCCAATTTTGGTGTCATCTGCAAACTTACTAACTGTACCTCTTATGCTCGCATTCAAATCATTTATGTAAATCACAAAAAGTAGAGGGCCCAGCACCAATCCTTGTGGCACTCCACTGGTCACAGGCCTCCAGTCTGTAAAACAACCCTCCAACACCACCCTCTGTCTTCTACATATGAGCCAGTTCTGTATCCAAATGGCTAGTTCTCCCTGTATTCCATGAGATCTAACCTTGCTAATCAGTCTCCCATGGGGAACCTTGTCGAATGCCTTACTGAAGTCCATATAGATCACATCTACTGCTCTGCCCTCATCAATCTTGTTTGTTACTTCATCAAAAAACTCAATCAAGTTTGTGAGACATGATTTCCCACGCACAAAGCCACGTTGACTATCCGGAATCAGTCCTTGCCTTTCCAAATACATGTACATCCTGTCCCTCAGGATTCCCTCCAACAACTTGCCCACCACCGAGGTCAGGCTCACTGGTCTATAGTTCCCTGGCTTGTCCTTACCACCCTTCTTAAACAGTGGCACCACGTTAGCCAACCTCCAGTCTTCCGGCACTCCACCTGTAACTATCGATGATACAAATATCTCAGCAAGAGGCCCAGCAATCACTTCTCTAGCTTCCCATCTCGGGTACACCTGATCAGGTCCTGGGGATTTATCCACCTTTAACTGTTTCAAGACATCCAGCACTTCCTCCTCTGTAATCTGGTCATTTTTCAAGATGTCACCATCTATTTCCCTACAGTCTATATCTTCCATATCCTTTTCCACAGTAAATACTGATGCAAAATATTCATTTAGTATCTCCCCCATTTTCTGTGGCTTCACACAAAGGCCGCCTTGCTGATCTTTGAGAGGCCCTATTCTCCCTAGTTACCCTTTTGTCCTTAATATATTTGTAAAACCCCTTTGGATTCTCCTTAATTCTATTTGCCAAAGCTATCTCATGTCCCCATTTTGCCCTCCTGATTTCCCTCTTAGGTATACTCCTACTTTCTTTATACTCTTCTAAGGATTCACTCGATCTATCCTATCTGTACCTGACATATGCTTCCTTCTTTTTCTTAACCAAACCCTCAATTTCTTTAGTCATCCAGCATTCCCTATAGCTACCAGCCTTCCCTTTCACCCTGACAGGAATATACTTTCTCTGGATTCTTGCTATCTCATTTCTGAAGGCTTCCCATTTTCCAGCCGTCCCTTTACCTGCGAACATCTGCCTCCAATCAGTTTTTGAAAGTTCTTGCCTAATACCGTCAAAATTGGCCTTTCTCCAATTTAGAATTCAACTTTTAGATCTGATCTATCCTTTTCCATCACTATTTTAAAACGAATAGAATTATGGTCGCTGGCCCCAAAGTGCTCCCCCACTGACACCTCAGTCACCTGCCTTGCCTTATTTCCCAAGAGTAGGTTAAGTTTCACCTTCTCCAGTAGGTACATCCACATAATGAATCAGAAAATTGTCTTGTACACACTTAAGAAATTCCTCTCCATCTAAACCAGTAACACTATGGCAGTCCCTGTCGATGTTTGGAAAGTTAAAATCCCCTCCCATATTATTCTTACAGATAGCTGAGATCTCCTTACAAGTTTGTTTCTCAATTTCCCTCTGACTATTGGGGGGTCTATAATACAATCCCAATAAGGTGATCATCCCTTTCTTATTTCTCAGTTTCACCCAAATAACTTCCCTCGATCTATTTCCAGGAATATCCTCCCTTAGCACAGCTGTAATGCTATCCCTTATCAAAAATGCCACTCCCCCTCCTCTTTTGCCTCACTTTCTTTTCCTTCCTGTAGCACTTGTATCCTGGAGCATTCAGCTGCCGGTCCTGCCCATCCCTGAGCCACGTTTCCGTAATTGCTATGATATCTCAGTCCCATGTTCCTAACCATGCCCTGAGTTCATCTGCCTTCCCTGTTAGGCCCCTTACATTGAAATAAATGCAGTTTAATTTATTAGTCCTGCTTTGTCCCTGCCTGCCTTGTCTGTTTGACTCACATCTGTTCTCAGCTGTACCCGTTTCAGATCGATCTCTTTCCTCACTATCTCCCTGGGTCCCACCCCCATCCCACCTTACTAGTTTAAATCCTCCCGAGCAGTTCTAGCAAATTTCCATGCCAGTATATTAGTCCTCTTCCAATTTAGGTGCAATCCATCCTTCTTGTACAGTCACTTCTACCCCAAAAGAGATTCCAATGATCCAAAAATGTGAATCCTTCTCCCATATACCAGCTCCTCAGCCGTGCATTCATCTGCTGCATCCTCCTAATCCTGCCCTCACTAGCTCGTAGCACTGGGAGTAATCCAGATATTACTACCCTTGAGGTCCTCCTTTTTAAATTTCTACCTAACTCTCTGTAATCTCCCTTCAGAGTCTCAACCTTTTCCCTTCCTATATCGTTGGTTCCAATGTGGACAATGACCTCTTGCTGGTCCCTCTCCCCCTTGAGAACATTCTGCACCCTCTCTGAGACATCCTTGATCCTGGCACCAGGGAAACAACACACCATTCTGCTTTTTCTCTGCTGGCCACAGAAACATCTGTCTGTACCTCTGACTTCAGAATCCCCTAACACAATTGATCTCTTGGAAGCCGACATACTCCGCGTTGCATTAGAGCCAGTCTCAATACCAGAAACTTGGCTGTTCGTGCTACGTTCCCCTGAGAATCCATCACCCCCTACATTTTCCAAAACAGCATTCCTGTCTTGGTCTTGGCACTCGAGCCTGGCAACCTCCCCGGGATGTTTCTGAAACCTCTTTCTGTTCTGAAGAAGGATCACCAGACCTGAAATGTTTTCTCAGATTTCTCTCTTCACGTGCTGCCAAACCTGCTCAGCTTTTCCAGTCGTTTCTGTTTCTGTTCCTTCAGCCGCCGGCACCATTCCTCTCCCACACTCAGTAACATTGCCTCTGTCCCGCTGCGGGACCTGCACTGCACATGTGCCAGCTCACAAGGAGCGATGTCCTGGTGTCTGACATCATTGCAGATGAGGGGGCGCGGATGGGAGGACCTCCAAACAATCGCTGACGATGGGGGCGGGGCGATCGTTTTGCCAGCCCCCAGCCTCCTGAAAGGTGTCTTTAAAAATGTTTCAACGTAATTTTTAAAAAACTTTTCAGCCTGTTGAGAAATGTTATTCTAGACCTCTAGAAGGAGAAAACATGAGGTAACTCTCAAACATAAACAAAGGAATACTAAAAAAAACTTAATAAAAATAGGTAAGGTAACTTACAAAAAAAACCTCACACTAAATATCAAAAAGGATCGAAAAAGGTTCTGTTGTTTATGCTAATTGGGACATAGTCGCTAAGCTAAGTGTGGTACGTTGGAAGATGAAAACTGAGAGTTCATGGGGGAACACTGAAATGGCAGAGATGATCTGAGTTTTTACGTTGGCGGACAACAGAACTATTCCTGTTAGAACGGGCAAGTGAGAGGCTATAGAAAGGGTAGAACTGAAACAATCACCATCGATAGGGAAAAGGTACACAGCAAACTATTAGGATTGAGGACAGACAAGTCCACTGGGCCCGATGGCCTACATCCTCGGGTCCTGAAGGAAGTGGCAGTGGAGGTGATGGATTAATTAGTTACAATATTCCAAAAATCTCCAAACATGCGAAAGGTTAATTGAGTTTATTTAAGACTGAGATATATATGTTCTTGATTGTCAAGGGGATCAAAGGTTACAAGGAGAAAGCTGGAGAATGGAGTTGAGAAACTTATCAGCCATAAGTGAATGGTGGAGCAGACTCGATGGGCTGAGTGGCCTAATTACTGCTCCTGTGTCGTATGATCTCATGGTTCCATTGGATTGGAAAAATGCTAATGTAACACCTGTATTGAAAATGGGAGGGAGGCCATATGTTGGAAATTGCAGTCCAGTTCGTTTAATATTTGTTATAGAGTCATAGAGATATGCAGCACGGAAACAGACCCTTCGGTCCAACTTGTCCACGCCGAGCAGATATCCTAACCTAATCTCGACCCTTTTGCCAACACTTGACACATATCCCTCTAAACCCTTCTTATTCATCTATCCATCCAGATGCCCTTGAAATGCTGTAATTTTACCAGCCTCCACCACTTTCTCTGGCAGCTCATTCCATACAAGCACACTCTCTGCATGAAAAAGTTGCCCCTTAGGTCCCTTTGATATCTTTCCCCTGTCACCCTAAACCTATGCCCTTTAGGTCTGGACTCTCTCACCCATTGAAAAGACCTTGTCTGTTCATCCTAGCCATGCCCCTCATTGTTTTATAAATCTCCAAAAGGTCAACCCTCACCCTCTGAAGCTCCAGGGAAAACAGCCCCAGCCTATTAAGCCTCTCCCAAATCCTCCAGCTCTGAAAACATCAGTGTAAATCTTTTCTGAACCCTTTCACAGGTTATGGGAAGAAGGCAGGAAAATGGGGGTGATGAGCAGTCTTGATCGAATGGCAGAGCAGACTTGATGGGCTGAATGACCTAATTTTGCACCTCTCTTTGTGAACCTTTGAACTCTGGAGCAGGCAGGACTTGAACCCGATCCAGGGTTAGGGTCACTACCTCTGTGCTACAAGCCATCCGTAAAAATATCAAATCCTCCCCGTCAGGGAATTGCACCTCGGTCTCCCGAGTCATAGGTGGGGATACTAACCACTATACTACTGAGGATGCTGGACAGTTGCAAGAAGCTGGCAATAGGGGTGGAGAATGGGTGGGTGTTTCAGGAACTATTATCGACATGAAAGTGTGAATGGCCTCCTTAAGTACTGTAACATTCTAAACCAGTCAATGATCTGACCTGTGCCACGCAAGCACAATCCCTCTGGGAAGTTACCAGAGGTATGCAGGGGCTGTAGGAAGATATCCAATTCCCTGTTTGACCTGGAATGTAATGCCCTCATGCACACCAGGGAGCGGTGATCCACTTCTCCAATGTGGGAAAGGATTCACTGAGTCATTCAAACCCAAATACATCATTGACTTCCTACTGGATAGAAAGGATTAAACTTCTCAGCAACAACCGCTTTAAAAAAAATGTTCCAAATTTGTAGTCATAGCGAGAATCACAGTTTTCCAAACTGTGGGCCAGTACTAGTGATGTTGAGAGACCACGTTTTGAATACATGACTGTCCAGGTAACAATGGTTGCTGTGGGCTCACAGTGATGACTGAAGGGCCGCCCCTTTAGATGCTCAGTTGTTTCTGTTGTTGATGGGATTGACCTCATGGACTGCTCTCTGAAGCCGGATTTAAAAGAAGTTTTGAAATTCATGAGGAAAACCACACCCAGAAAAGTCAGTGAAAAACTCTTCACCATGGTAAAAGCATTGAGAATAAGAACACAAATTTCAAATCCATTACAAGAAAGAAAATGTGATGTGAGAAAGAAATTTCACACAGTGAGTAAATAGATCTGGAAGACATTGCATGGAACAATGGTTGAAGCAGGTTCAGTTAAGGGCATTGGATAATTATTTGATGACAAGCAATGTACCAGTTTCCAAGGAAACGTCAGGAAAATGGCACAAGGTCAGAAAGCTCATTTAGAGAACTGCATGGACACAATGGGCTGAATGGCCTGCTTCTGTGCTTTAATAATTCAGTGGTTCATAATTGCTCATCGGATCTCAGTCAGTTATGAACATCAGGCTAACATCTGCTATTTTGTACGGTCAGTCAGGGAGGATCCGTCAGATCGATGTTGTATAATGATTCATGATTGGGGAACTGCAGGGATTGGGACTAGGACCCCAGGTATTCACAGTATATGTCAATGATTTAGATGAGAAAACTAATTGGAATATGTCACAAATTGCAGATGACACAAAGCTGGGTGAAAGGGTGAGCTGTGAGGAGGATGCAATGTTATTTGGACAGGCTGAGTGAGTGGGTAAATGTATGGCAGGTTCAGGTTAGTGTGGATAAGTGTGACGTTATCCACTTTGGTAGTAAAAATAGAAAAGCAGATTATTTGAATAACTGTAACCTGGGAGATGGGAATGTTCACCAAGAACTAATCCAAGATGGAGGACGGGAAAATGTGTGTCTAAGAGCTGCTCCTTTTTGGAGGTATTTTCAGTGTTGGAGGCGATTTGTTTGAATTCCAGGAGCAGCAATTACTGTTTTATATACTGTTGCATTGTTTTGGAACTTCGGAGTAAAAAAATCAAGTCAATAGTACTTTTGAAAGGGAGAAAGACAGCCGTAGGCAGCGAGCACATGGTCTGAAAGAGAGAGAGAGAAACCTACACTGCTAGCTGACACAGCAGTGAATCTATGTAGTTACTGCCTTTGCTGTTTGAAATCATGTATCTCTGGACATTGGAGTGCGTCTAGGAAAAAATTAACAAACAGCAAAATTCACAACTGGTCTTGGAGGAATCTGTGTGGGAGAGCTCACAGCACAGGGACAGATAAGTGCATAGTTTTTAATGTGTAACCTTGCTGTAAGTCTGCAGTAGTGAATAGAGTGGATTCTTTCCCAATTATATGTTTTGAGATTTTAGAAGCTCACCAGCGGGTCCACAACAGGGAGCGGCCAATCACCTGCTGTCAGTGTGGGAAGGGCATTACCCCCTCCTCCCACCTGTGGAGGCCATTGCAGGGTGATTGAAGGAACGACAGCTGAGTGCCATTATTGACTGGACTATCAACCCAGTTCTGGGGACTCCTCGGGACTCCTGGGTTCGAATCACACTGTGGCAGACGGCAGAATTGGAATTCAGTCAGAAATCTGGAGTTCAGAATCGAATGATAAAACTATTTTCTAGGGAAGAAATACCCCATCAGATTCACTCATGTTAGAGTCTGTCTGTATCCCAATCTTGAGTCAGACGGGTTCTATTTCCATTGTAGAATTTATAACATATTATGTGGATAGACTGCCTGAAGATTTGTGCGTTTTTTGAGCAAAATAGAATGTACTTGCAAATAAAATCCTACAATTGCAAATTCACACCATAGACTGATATATGTGTGTGTGTGCATGAGAGAGTGTGTGTTTCCGTATATGCATACTTGGTAAAGTGTGTGAGTATAAACCTGTGAGAGGCTGTGGGCATATGTCTGAGAGCGAGCATGAGTGTGTGAGTATGTACGAGTGTGTGAGAGAGAGTGTATAATGTCATCTGTAGTGTAACATGAACCCAATGTCCCAGTTGAGGCCACCCTCATGAGGTTCCAAATTTGGCTATCAGCCTCTGCTCAGCCCTAGAAACGTTTTAAGCAGTTACACAACACACATTGGAGAGAGCAGAGTGGGGCTTGTCTTTTGATTTGCAGAAGGTGGGAGGCTCTGGATGCTGTGATCCAGGGCAAACACAGGCTGGAGGACCTTCGGCTCAGAAAGATGCAGCTGGAAGCCGGACTGCAGACACGTTGGGGGAAAAGGGGAAAGTTAACTGGACATTTTATTCTGGGAGATGGTCATTCCTCTCCAGACAGAGCCTTCTGACTGGGTCAGTGAACAGGGTCAGGAGCATGTCATCACAGATCAGACAGATAAAGGGGATCGGAGAGAGGTCTACATGAGCGAGGAGCTAACTGACTGCGTGGTGGAAATAAGAACAATGTTGGGGAGAGACAGTGGTGGTCAGGGACAGAATAATGACAGGGATTGTTACTGTTCTCTGCAGTTGGCAGCAGAAGACCAGATTGCATCAGTGTCTGCCTGGCGCCAGGATTTGGGAACCAGTGTGCTCAGGGCTGCAGAAACAGGAAAAGGGAAGTTGCAGTGGGTATGGTCCAACAATGTCAGGAGGAGAGAGCCTCTGCAGAGGGCTCATGAGAAGTTAGAAGCTACAAAGACACAGCAGAACTTCAAAGCTCTGGTTGGAATGGTGGCTCAGTGGTTAGCACCACTGCTCACAGTGCCAGGGACTTGGGTTCAATTCCACTCTCATGCGGCTCTCTGTGTGGATTTTGGCATGTTCTCACCCTTGTGTCTGCGTGGGTGAACTCTGGGTGCTACAGTTTCCTCCCACATTCTAACCATCTGAAGTTTAGGGTGGATCGGCCATGCTGAAGTATCCAGGGATGTGCAACCTAGGGTGGGTTTACTGTGGGGAACTGCAGGGAAAGTGGGTGGGATGCTGTTTGGAAGATCAGTCTTAAATTTATGGGCTGAATAGCCCGTAGGGATTATATGAATCTACTGTCTTAGCCACGTGTCTATTGAGAAATGATTGCCCCCAAGTCTGCTGTGGATGGAGTGGGTTCCAGTTTATGGGACACTGACACCATTCCTGGGTAAGGTGGGATTTGTGCTGTCACTCCCCCAACCCAGGTCCCCCTCCATTCTCTCTCTCTCCTCACTGTCTGCACTCACCAATCTCTCTGCCCAGCCATTCCCTCTCCCACTCATTTTCTGCCCCCCATTCTCTGGCCCCAAGTCTTTCTCTTCCCCTCCACCCTCTGTCCCCTGTCCATTTTCTCTCTCTTCTCTCCCCTCCTCCACCCTCTGCTCCCCTGTCCATTCTCTCTCTCTCCCCTCTCACCCTCTGCTCCCCTGTCTATTCTGTCTCTCTCCCCCCCCCTACCCTCTGCGCCTCTGTCCATTCTCTCTCTTCCACCCCCCACCCTCTGCTCCCCTGTCCATTCTCTCTCCCTTCTGCCTTCTCCCCATCCTTTCTCGTACCTCGAGCCCTCTTTGATTGCTGTATATAGCCCTTCTCAGGGAAGACATGGGGGTAGAGAAAAAGGGAATGGTGTGGAGTGCAGAGTGTGGGGAGAAAGAGAATGGATGACTCAACCTGGAAGACAGTGGTGCACAAGAAATGGCTGATCTTTAAATTTGAGAACAGCTAAAATGATATATTCGGAAACATTGTTAATGTCTAAAAGCATAATCATTTTTTATAAAAGCTGCAAGTTTCAGGAAGATTTCTGCAGCACTTTTAAAAAAATTGAATGTGCTTTCAGACTTCAGTGATGTTTCTGAATATACCATTTTAGCTATTCTCAATTTTAAAGATCAGCCATTTGTCACCCCTCCTGACTCGCAGGTAGAGTCATCATCATCCATTCTATCTCTCTCTCTCCCTATTCTGAGAAGGACTTGATACAGCGATCAAAGAGGACTTGAGGCTCAAGAAAGGATAAGGGGTGCTGGGGAGAAAAGAGAGAATGGATGGTGGAGGGCAGAGGGTGCCGTGTAGAGGATGGAGGGGCAAAGAGAGAGAATGGGGGCAGAGAATGGGACACCAGAGAATGGTGGAGGGGGGCGAGAGAGAATGGGATGCAGAGCATTGGGGGTAGAGAAAAAGGGAATGGTGTGGAGTGCAGAGTGTGGGGAGAAAGAGAATGGATAAGAGGCAGTGGGCAGGGGGGAAGAGAGAATGGACGGGAGTCAGTGGATGGCAGGAGAATGGACAGAGGGCAGAACGTGGGTGGAGAAAGAGAATAGATGGGGAACAGAGGGATGGAGAGCAGAGGATATGGGGAGAGAGAAAATGCATGGGGAGGCAGAGGACGGGAAGAGGGACTGGACAGTGTGTAGAGGATGGGGGACAGTGTGTAGAGGATGGGGGACAGAGAGAGAGAGGATGGAGGGCCGTGGGTGGTGGGGGAATGGACAGGGGGCACTGTGGGTGGCATGGGGGAATGGACAGGGAGTGCGGTGGGAGGTGGGTGTTAAGGCCAGGGACCACTGTGGTGGTGGGGGAATGGACAGGGGTGCTGTGGGGATCTGTGTGTCTTGGAGGGAGGGGCTGGTGGTGAAAGCAGCCCAGCCACTCCCAGCATCCCCTTCTGTTGGAGACAAATGTTGGAGAGAAAGGAAACTGCCAAGATCAAAAAGGTTGATCAAAGTCAACATTTATCAGATTGTTTTTAGAACAGAGAAATTTTCACTGGAGACACCCATAAGAGTGTCAATTAGTTTTGAAATATTGTTTGTGTGTCTTAATTATTAAGTCATACCTAGCACATGGAAAGATGGCAATGGTCGTTGGAGTTCAGTCATCTCAGCTCCAGGACATCTCTGCAGGAGTTCATAGGGTAGTGTCCGAGGCCCAACCATCTTCATCAATGACCTTCCTCCATCACAAGTTCAGAAGTGTAGGTGTTCGCCACTAATTGCACAATGTTCAGCACGATTCACATATCCTCACAAACTGAACAGTTCAGTTTGAAATGCGACAAAGTCTTAACCATTTCAATGGGCTGATGAGGAGCAAGTAACATGTATGCTACACAAAATGCCAAGCAGTGACTCATCTGCAAAAGAGATAATCTGACCATCAACCTGTGATATCAACAATGTTACTGTCACTAAATAGCCCACAATCAACATCCTTGGGGTTTATGATTGAGCAGAAACTCAACTTGACGAACACAGTGATGAACAAGAGCAGGTCAGAAGCCAGGAATACTGTACTGAGTAACTCACCTCCTGACTCCCCAAAACGTGTTCCATCTTCTACAAGGCACAAGTCAGCAGTGTAATGGAATACTCTTCCATCAGCTTGGATGGGTGCAGCCTCAACAGCATTCCTTTTTCCATCCCGGACAAAGTAGCCTGCTTGATTGGCACCATCTTCACATACATCCACTCCCTCTGCTCCACTGTTCAGAAGCAGTCGTGCGTACTATTTACAAGACGCATTGCAGAAATTCACCAAAGATACTGAGAAAAAACCTTCCAAACCAACAACCACTTACATCTAGAAGGACCAGGATAACAGATACTTGGGAACACAACCTCTTGCAAGTACCCCTCCAAGCCACTCACCATCTTGACTTGGAAATATATTACTGTTCCTTCAGTGTTGCTGGGTCTAATCCTGGAATTCCCTCCCTAAGGACATTGTGGGATATCGTACAGCATGTTGACTGCAATGGTTCAAAAAGGCAGCTCACCACCACCTTCTCAAGGGGAACTAAATGCTGGCCAGCAAGCGACACCATGTATCATGTGTAACTTTTAATAAATTATCGAAAAAGAGTGTTGCAATCTGGATCCCGATCTTTTACTTCACCAATTAGGAGTTGCTGTTTGACAGCTCACATAATTATAGAATCCCTACAGTGTGGGAGCAGGCCATTTGTCCCATCAAATCCACATTGACCCTCCAAACAGCATCCCTTCCAGACTCACAAAAATGTGCACTGCATGTGTGCAGAGAAGGGGATGCTGGGAGTGAGTGGGATGCTTTCACCACCGCCCCCTCCCTCCAAGACCCAAACATCCCCACAGTGCCTCTGTCCATTCCCCACGACCACAGTGGCCCCTGGCCTTAACACCCACCTCCCACCGTGTCCCCTGACTATTCCCCCCTGCCACCCACAGCGCTCCCTGTCCATTCCCCATCCTTTCTCTCTTGCTCTCTCTCTCTCTCGTTCTCTCTCTCTGACCCCCATCCTCTGCACCCCTGTCCAGTCCCTCTTCCCATCCTCTGCCTCCCCATGCATTTTCTCTCTCCCCCACACCCTCTGCTCTCCATCCCTCTGTTCCCCATTTATTCTCTTTTTCCACCCACATTCTGCCCTCTGTCTATTCTCCTGCCATCCACTGATCCCCGTCCATTTTCTCTTTCTCCCTGCCACTGCCCCATCCATTCTCTCTTCCCCCCCATCCACTGCCCCCTATCCATTCTCTCTCCCACACTCTTTCTCTACCCCACAATGCTCTGTCCCCCATTCTTTCTTAGCCCCCTCCACAATTCTCTGCTGCCCCCCATGCTGCCCTGCATGGCTTTCTCTCCCCCCCCCACCCTCTGTCCCCCCAGTCTTTCTCTAACTCACCCTCTGCACCCTGTCCATTTTCTGCTTCTCGACACACCACCTTCTGCCCCACATCTATTCTCTCTCCTTTCTCCCCATCACCCTCACTTCCTTTCTCATGCCTCGAACCTTCTTTGATCACCGTATCAAGCTCTTCTCAGAAGAGAGCGAGAGAGAGAATGGATGGTGTTGACTCAGCTGGGAGTCGGGAGGGGTGACAAATAGCTGATCTTTAAAATTGAGAATAGCTAAAATGATATATTCAGCAACATCATTGAAGTCTGAAAGCACGTTCAATTTTTAAGAACTGCTGAAATCTTCCTGAATCTTGCACTGAAATGTGCGCAGTTAGGCCACAGCTCAGGACAGGCTATATGGGGTGAATAGTCTCTTCGTAGTCTCATGAAATTGGTTCTGACTCTGTTGAAATAATGTCATAGATTTGTAGAGCACAGAAACAAACCCATCGGTCCATGCCAACTAGCTATCCTAAGTTAATCTAGTGACCCATTTGCCAGCATTTGGCCCATATCGCTCTGAATCCTTCCTATTCATATCTCTATCCAGATGTATTTTAAATATTCTAATTGTACCAGCCTCCACCACTTCCTCTGACAGACCATTCTTTACACATACCACCCTCTGTGCGAAACCATGGCCTCTTAGGACCCTCAGAAATCTTGTCCCTCTCACCCTAAACCTGTGCCCTTCAGTTCTGGACTCCACTATCGCCCCCCACATTCATCCGCCAATAGGGGAAAAGACACACGGGTTGAGCAGCCAGACAAAATGCAATAAAATGTCGAGCCACAGGGGAAAAAAAAACTTGTGGCTCTACCCTTTTTTTTTCTCCTATTGGCATTTGGACACTAAATATCTGTCAGTAACACGACCATTCTATGTACGTTTGCAGGTGCCAGCAACGCAGTGCGCATGTCTGCCGGTGTCAGCAAAACACTGGGCATGCTCACCGCTATCCACACAAAAAAACGGAATGATACCTTCTTTTGACGAACCAATAGAGAGCCCTGGAGGACCGGAAGGAGATCGGTCCTCCTGCCAATCAGAGCCACCCCATTGACTGAATGCGGCGGTCTGACCAGGAGCTTCTGAAGCCGCGACTCCTGCACCTCTCTCTCTGAATGAAGATTGTACTTCACCCAGACCGTAAATTCCTTCCTCTGTCTAAGATCTGTGAGTATGGCACTGTATTTTCTCGCCCCCCCCCCCCCCACTTTCCATTTCTTTTTCATTCTGGGGTTCAATTGTTGACTTGCAGAAACTGAGAGCTTAAAAATGTGTTGCTGGAAAAGCGCAGCAAGTCAGACAGCAGCAAAGGAGCAGGAGAATCGACGTTTCGGGCATAAGCCCATTCTCCTGCTACTTTGATGCTGCCTGACCTGCTGCGCTTTTCCAGCAACACAGTTTTAAGCTCTGATCTCCAGCATCTGCAGTCCTCACTTTCTCCTTGCAGAAACTGAGAGGAGAGGGAGTGAATCCGGGAGTGGACAGACTCTGGAAACATTGGTCCAGGTCTGTGTCGCAATGGGCAAAATAGACAGGCAGGAGGCTGGTAGAACACTTCAAGCCAGGCAGCATCAGGAGGAGAAGTCGACGTTTCGGTTTCTTCATGACGGGGGTGTGGGTTTGGGGAGCGATGCAGATAAAGGGTGTGCTGGGGGCAGGGTGGTGAAGTGGGGATAGGTGAAGACAGGTGGGGATAGGTGAAGACAACCTGGTTGTCAGTGGGAGGAATGAATCTGGTTGGTGGCAGGGAGGAGGGCAGGGCTGGGAATGGAGTCAGGGGATGGGAGATTTTGTTTTGAAATTGGAGCACTCAATGTTGAGTCCTCCGGGCTGTAGGCTGTCCAGGTGGAAGATGAAGAATTTGCGGTTTAGTTCATTGTGGCAATGGAGGAGACCTATGATGGTCATGTCAGAAAGGGAGTGAAAAGGGGAATTAAATTGGATGGTGACTGGGAGGTCTGTTTGGCCTCTGTGGACTCAGCTGCGATGCTCAGTGAACCGTTCCCTAAGTTTATACTCTGTCTCCCTGACGTAGAGAAGACCACAATTTGCAAACAGGTGTCAAATGCAGTACCACAATGAGAAGTTATAGCTTTTGCTGTAAAAAAAAAAGCAGGAGGTGTATTGTTTAAATGTTGACATATTGGGATGTGGCGATGCTGGAGATCAGAGTCAAAAGTGTGGTACTGGAAAAGCACAGCATGTCAGGCAGCATCCAAGGAGCAGGAGAGTTGATGTTTCGGGCACAAGCCTTTCATCAGGAATGATGTGTGGATGTACAAAGAGGCCTCAACGTCCTTTGAAACCAGTCAATACCAGTTGTCAGACGATGCAGCAAGCAATCAGCAAGGCAAGTGGTATATTAGCAAGAGAAATTGAATTCAGAAGTGGGGATGTCTTCCTGCAGTTATTAGATTAGATTTTGAATTAGATTACTTACAGTGTGGAAACAGGCCCTTCGGCCCAACAAGTCCACACCGACCCGCCGAAGCGCAACCCACCTATACCCCTACATTTACCCCTTACCTAACACTAAGGGCAATTTAGCATGGCCAATTCACCTGACCTGCACATCTTTGGACTGTGGGAGGAAACCGGAGCACCCGGAGGAAACCCACGCAGACACGGGGAGAACGTGCAAACTCCACACAGTCAGTCGCCTGAGGTCTGCCTCACAGGTCTCTGGCGCTGTGAGGCAGCAGTGCTAACCACTGTGCCACCGTGCCGCCCACAATGGGGACATTGAATATATTCAAGGCTGACTTCATCTGATTTTTGAACAACAAAGAAGTGGATGTTTATGGGGAAAGGCAAGAAAATGGTTTTAAGACCGGTACAGAACAGTTACAGAGTCTTACAGCACAGAAACAGACCCTTCAGTCCATCTAGTCCATGCTGAATAGTCACAAACTAAACTAGTCCCACTTGCCAGTGTTTGGCCCATATCCCTCCGAACCGTTCCGATATATATACTTACCCAAATGTCTTTTAAATGTTGTTACTGTACCTGCATCCACCACTTCCTCTGGACCTTCATTCCGCACACAAACCACTGTGTAAACAAAAAAAGGTGCCCCTCATGCCTTTTTAAAATCTTTCTCCTCTCACCTTCAAATTTGCAGTCATCTCATCTATGCCACGCATGATTTTATAAACCTCTGTAAAATCACCTCTCAACAGATGCTCCAGTGAAAACTTCCCAGCCTATCCACCTCGACATTGGTAGATTCATGTTGAGTCATGATCTTTTGAATACTGGTGCAGGCTTGAAAGGCCAGTATTCAAAAGATCTGACTCTTGCTCCCAAATCACTCAGTCTGTGTCCAGGACAGAAAGAGACCAAAAGACATAGGAGCAGAAGTTAGGCCATTCAGCCTATCGGGTCTGCTCTGCCATTCAATCATGGCTAATAGGTTTCTCAACCCCATTCTCCAACTGTCCCCGTCACCCTCAATCTCCTTGATACCCTAGAACCTATCTATCTCAGTCTTAAATATGCTCAGTGACCTGTCCTCCTCAGCCTTCTGTGGCAGTGAATTCTATATATTCACCACTCTCTGGCTGAAGAAGTTTCTCCTTATCTCTGTTCTGAAAGGTCTTCCCTTTACTCTAAGGCTGTGCCTACTGGTTCTCGTCTCTCCAACTAATGGAAACATCTTCCCAATATTCACTCTGTCCAGGCTGGTCAGGATTCTTTATGTTTCAATTAGAACCCCCTGAGTGTGGCCCTGTTAATCAGCATGAACCAGACCCTTCAGGATTAGGTTCAGCAAAGTGAGAATGGAGGGAGAGTGTGTGGGACAGAGATGTTCAGCTTCAAAGGAATGAGAGAGGAAAGAGAGTTCACTATAAATTAGAATTGATCTGATGGGCCAAGGAGTGGCAGATGGTGTTTAATTTAGAGAAGTGTGTGGTTTGCAGTTTGGTCAAGCAATCCAGGCAAGACTGACACAGTTAAGGGGAGTGTTGCAGAACAAAGAGACCTTGGAGTGCAGGTTCATAGTTACTTGAATGTGGAGTCGCAGGTAGATAGGATAGTGAAGAAGGCTTTTAGTATGCTTTCCTTTATTGGCCAGAGTATTGAGTGTAGGAGTTGGGAGGTCATCTAGTTGCGACTGTACAGGACATTGGTTAGGCCACATTTGGAAGACTGCGTTCACTTCTGGTCTCCCTGTTATAGCAAAGATATAGTGAAACTTTGACTGGGATTGGAAAAGATTAATAAGGCTGTTGCCAGAGTTGGAGGGCTTGAGCTTTAGGAAGAGGCTGAATAGGCTGGGGATATTTTCCCTGGAGCAACGGAGGTTGAGGGGTGACCTTATAGACGTTCATAAGGGGCATGGATAGGGTGAATACCCAAGGTCTTTACCCCAAGGTCGGGGAGTCCAAAACTAGAAGGCATAAGTTTGAGGTGAGAGGGGAATTTTAAAAGGCATCTGGATGGGTACATGAATGTGGACCACATGCAGGCAAATTGGACTAGATTAATTTAGGATATTTGTTTGGCACAGACGAGTTGGATTGAAGGGTCTATTTCCGTGTTGCGTGACTTTAATTGCTGGCTGTGAAAGCAAAAGGGTCGTTGTGAAGACTGGACTTTCAGAGCTGCTTTCAAGGATGTTTTGCCCTGACTGGGAGTAGAAAAGTTTGACTGAAGTGTGTCGGTGTTAATGCCTTGATGTCTCATTTTGCTCCCACCTTTCTGGGGATGCTAACCATTTAATGTCTGGTTGTTCATCAAGAAGCTGAATTGCAGGTTCACCCTGAATTGACACTTTTTTTCTCGCTTTCCAAAATCAGACCTGTTCACGCTCAGCAGGAGCCGAATGTTGTGAAAGATATTAACTTTCAGGTGGAGTTACCCAAAATTCAGTGAGATGTCAGTCTTAACTTTTTTGCTTTTCTGCCCCTGTAAGATCCTGAATCAGCACCTTCAGGAGAATTAGTTAGAGCGGAGGAAGAACAGAACGAGAGAGAGAGAGTGGAATGGTGCTTTCAATTTTGTGGAATAACAAAAGAAACAAATATTTTGCAGATAGTAGAATTGCTTGTTCTGAATTTCTACCCTACACTGTTAGTGATGATTTTTGTAATCTCTTTTTGCAGAGTATCTGAAGACACAAGTTTCAAAATCAACAGATGAAGGCTTTATGCCCAAAATGTCGACTCTCCTGCTCCTCGGATGATGCCTGACCTGCTGTGCTTTTCCAGCACCAGACCTTTCGACACTGACTGTCCAGTAACTGCAGTCCTCACTTTGACATCAATGTCTGACTCAATCCATCGGGACTGCAACAATTTTCGGCCAAAATTCTGTGAGAAGGAGCAAAGCTTTTTGGTTTCTGGTTCAATAGATTTTCAGCATCAGTGGGACTGGATGAGAAACCCTACTGGTGTAGCGCACTGAGTGTGGAGCGTGTAACAGTGATATGGTCTGGAAAGAGGAACTCACGGCAGAGAGGGACTGTACACACGTTTGTGCGCAGCGGAAGCTTTCAGCCATGGAGAAACCTGAGGAATCCCGCCCTGTGGCGAAACCATAGAAGTGTGGCGACTGCGGGAAAGGCTTTCACATCCAGTTTGTCCTGGAGACTCATTGGTGCAGCCACACTGGGGAGAGGCCATTCTCCTGCTCAGGCTGCAGGAAGGTCTTCAGTGGTTCCTCTGCCCTGCTGAAGCACCGGAGTTCCACACTGGGGAGAGGCCCTTCAAATGCCCCGAGTGCGGGAACGCCTTCAGTGATTCCTCCACCCTGCTGAAGCACCAGTGGGTCCACATGGGGGAAGAGGCCGTTCTCGTGTCCCATCTGCGGGAAGGCCTTCAGCAATTCCTCTAACCTGCTAAAGCATTGGTGGGTCCGCACTGGGGAGAGGCCTTTCAGCTGCCTGAGTGTGGGAACGCCTTCAGCAATTCCTCCACCCTGCTGAGGCACCAGTGGTACACACCGGGGAGAGGCCAATCACCCACTCTGTGCGGGAAGGGCTTCACCCGCTCCTCCTACCTGCGGAGCCACCAGCGAGTTCATGTGCCATCGCAGGGGGATTGAAGGAATGATGGCCAAGTGCCATTATCGACTGGACTACCAACCCAAGCGGAATTGGAATTCGGTCAGAAATCTGGAGGTTAAAATCTAACCATGAAACCATTTTTTGGGGGGTTGGGGATACCCCATCTGATTCACTCATGTCCTTTTTAGGGAAGGAAACTGCCATCGTGGGAAAGGATTCACTCAGTTGTCCCAGCTGTATCCTTTACCCGGTCTGGCCCACAGCAGTGTGATTGACTCTTCTCTCTGTCTCCCCCGCCCTGGCAGATGAGTGGGGAGAAACTTACTTGGATACAGGGTGTGGGTTGAAATTGCTGAGTGAGGCAATACTTCCTCCGGGTTAAGGCTGTACCAAGGATCCAAATACAAAGGAACAACTCTGTGGTGACCAATAGTAAAGCAAGTGAGGTGGAGTGGAGGGAGAGTGTGTGCACTTTGACCTTCAACTGTTTAAAAAGTAGCTACTTTTTCTGCACCTTTTTGCTGGGGAGATCTGAAGCTGTAACAAAGTTGGGTCACAATAAAGGTTACCTGAACTTACATCTGCTCAGACTGTCACTGAAAGCTTTGAGCTCCAAGAGGTTTTTGTTTTAAAGCTACTCATCTCTGTCAGCCTCCTGTACTAAGTTTCCAATGTCACGTATCAGGTGGAGCAGTGAATGAGTAGCTAGTATCATTAGAAACCGAAAATTTTTCAGGAGTGCATAGTGCACCGTTTCATCAGCATTGTAAACTTTACTGGCAATGCTGAGAGATGAGAGCTGTGTTCACTAGAAACGATATGGAGGAGCTGGTGTTGGACTGGGATGGATAAAGTTAAAAATCACACAACACCAGGTTATAGTCCAACAGGTTTATTTGGAAGCACTAACTTTCGGAGCAGTGCTCCTTCATCGGGTAGCTGTGGAGCAGGATCAAAAGGCACAGTTCAGCCAAAGTTATATAGCCAAAGTTCAGTGTCATGCAACTGATAGGATATATTGAACAAACCTAGATTGCTGCCAAGAAATTGTACAAATCCGATGACATGATGTAGTACCTGCACTCCTGAAAAATTTACAATTTCTAATAATGCTGGCTACTCATTCACTGCTGCAACCGATACACAACATTGGAAACATAGTACAGGAGGCTGTAAGAAATGAGCACAGCAGGTCAGGCAGCGTCCAAGGAGCAGGAAAATCAACATTGCCTGAAATGTCGATTTTCCTGCTCCTCGGATGCTGCCTGACCTGCTGTGCTTTGCCAGCACCACTCTAATCTCCAGCATCTGCAGTTCTCACTTTCACCTGTAAGAAATGGGCAGTTTTAAAACAAAAACCTGTTGCAGTTCAAAGCTCTCAATGAGAGTCTGAGCTCAGCGTGAAGTTCAGGTAATCTTTATTACGACCCAACCTTGTTACAGCTTCAGAAGCTCCCAGCAGAAAGGTGGAGAAAAAGTAGCAATTTTTAAAAAACAGCTCGAGGTCAAAGTGCACACACCCCCTCCAACCCCTCGCTTTCTTCATTATTGGTCACCACCGAGTTGTCCTTTTGTAATTGGATCCTTGGTACAGCCTTAACAGCCTCACTCAGCGATTTCAACCTGTATCCAAGTAAGGTGGATGGGCAGTATAGGGTCAACCACACTGCTGTGGGTCTGGAGTTATGTGTAGGCCAGACCAGGTAAAGGGTGCAGCTGGGATGGCTGAGTGAATCCTCTCCCACAACGACAGTTTCCTTCCCTAAAAGGAACTGAGTGAATCAGATGGGGGTTTTCTTCCACCCCCACCCCACCGAAAATGGTTTCATCGTTAGATTCTGAACACCAGATTTCGGACCAAATCCAATTCCACCATCAGTCGCGGTGGGAATGGACCCCGGGATCCCCGGAACTGGGTTGACAGTCCAGTTGATAATGGCATTCGGCCGTCGTTCCTTCAATCCCCCTGCAATGGCACATGAACACGCTGGTGGCTCCGCAGGTAGGTAGAGCAGGTGAAGGCCTTCCCGCACTCGGGGCAGCTGAAGGGCCTTTTTCCCCCATGTGGACCCGCCGGTGAGTCGGCAGGTTGGAGGAATTGCTGAAGCCCTTCCCGCAGACAGGGCAAAGGAATGGCCTCTCCCCGGTTTGACTGCGCCGATGAGTCTCCAGCGCAGACGGGAAACTGAAGCCTTTCCCGCAGTTGCCACACTTCCATGGTTTCCCTACTGTGCAGGATTCCTCTGGATTCTCCATGGCCGAAGCTTCAGCCACACACAAACACATGTGGAGCCTCTCCCCACCATGTAATCCTCTTTCCAGGCTCCACACTCAGTGCACTGCAACGGTAGAGTTTCTCATCCAGTCCCACTGATGCCGAAAATGTACTGAAAAGGAATCAAAAAGCTTTGCTCCTTTTCACAGAATCATAGTTGAAAACCGTTGGATTGAGTGACTGTCAGCCATTGACGTCAAAGTGAGGACTGCAGGCGCTGGAGAGTCAGAGTCG
The DNA here is from genome assembly GCF_037043375.1 of Chiloscyllium plagiosum. NCBI lineage: Eukaryota > Metazoa > Chordata > Chondrichthyes > Orectolobiformes > Hemiscylliidae > Chiloscyllium > Chiloscyllium plagiosum. The sequence continues at coordinate 78,218,825 of NW_028270165.1, read as the reverse complement.
AAAAGTACAGCGCTGGAAAAGCACAGCAGGTCAGGCAGCATCCGAGGAGCAGAAGAAACGACATTTTAGGCATAAGCCCTTCATCTGTTGATTTTTGAAACTCCTGTCTTCAGATCTTCAAATACTCTGTAAAAAGAGATTATAAACTTGAAAGGGTTAGAAAAGATTTACAAGGATGTTGCCAGGGTTGGAGGATTTGAGCTATAAGAAGAGGCTGAACAGGCTGGAGCAACGGAAGCTGAGGGGTGACCTTAGGAGATGAGCCAAGTGCTGACAAATGGGACTAGATTAATTTAGGATATCTGGTTGGCATGGACGGGTTGGACAGAAGGGTCTGTTTCCATGCTGTACATCTGTGACTAAATAATAAAAAGTATACTTTGAGAAATAACAAACTATATCCATGTTAACAAAGCTTAGTACACCACATGCTTTACTAACTATTCTCAGCAGGTCCTGTCCCTTCAGTGACTGAGGAACATATACATGCTGGTGCATAGTCTCCTTCACTAGTGTTTACATACTAGCCTCAGCAATTGCACAAGTAACAGCGAGAGTATAAAAAAAACAAGGATTTTTTAAGAGAGAAGGTAAAAAGCAAAAGCAGATGGAAAGTCAGTGTAAAATGTCACTATGACAGGACAGGCCACAGAACGCCCCTGGTGCTCACCTTCCACCCTACCAACCTTCGCATAAACCAAATCATCCGCCGACATTTCCGCCACCTCCAAACACCCCACCACCAGGGATATATTTTCTTCCCTACCCCTTTCCGCCTTCTGCAAAGACCGTTCCCTCCGTGACTACCTGGTCAGGTCCACGCCCCCCTACAACTCACCCTCCCATCCTGGCACCTTCCCCTGCTACCGCAGGAACTGTAAAACCTGCGCCCACACCTCCCTCACCTCTATCTAAGGCCCTAAAAGAGCCTTCCACATCCATCAAAGTTTTACCTGCACATCCACTAATATCATTTATTGTATCCGTTGCTCCCGATGCGGTCTCCTCTACGTTGGGGAGACTGGGCGCCTCCTAGCAGAGTGCTTTAGGGAACATCTCTGGGACACCTGCACCAATCAACCACACCGCGCCGTGGCCCAACATTTCAACTCCCCCTCCCACTCCTGCCGAGGACATGGAGGTCCTGGGCCTCCTCATCTTCCGCCTCAGAACACTTCAACCCCAGGGCATCAATGTGGACTTCAACAGATTCCTCATTTCCCCTTCCCCCACCTCATCCTAGTTCCAAACTTACAGCTCAGCACTGTCCCCATGACTTGTCCGGACTTGTCCTACCTGCCTATCTCCTTTTCCACCTATCCACTCCACCCTCTCCTCCCTGACCTATCACCTTCATCCCCTCCCCCACTCACCTATTGTACTCTATGCTACTTTCTCCCCACCCCCACCCTCCTCTAGCTTATCTCTCCACGCTTCAGGCTCTCTGCCTTTATTCCTGATGAAGGGCGTTTGCCCGAAACGTCGATTTCGCTGCTCCTTGGATGCTGCCTGAACTGCTGTGCTCTTCCAGCACCACTAATCCAGAATCTGGTTTCCAGCATCTGCAGTCATTGTTTTTACTTCTAATTTAGGATATCTGTTCAGCTTGGACAAGTTGGGCCAAAGGGTCTGTTTGTGTGCTGTATGACTCTAGTCATCTTCGGTGGAAGCAGAAGTGTGGTTGTGAAGACTGGACTTTCAGAGCAGCTTTCAAGAATCCTTTGCCCTTACTGGGCACAGAAGTGTTTGACTGAAATGTGTCGGTGTTAATACCTTGATGTCTCATTTTGCTCCCCCCTTACTGGGGACGTTAACCATTTCATGTCTGGTTGTTTCTCAAGAAGCTGCATTGCAGGTTCATCTTGAATTGCATGCTGTTTTTGCTTCCTAAAATCAGGCCTGCTCACGCTCAGCAGTATCCCAGTGTTGTGAAAGATATTAACTTTCAGGTGGAGTTATCCAAAATTCAGACAGATGTCGGTCTTGATGTGTTTGCTTTTCTGCTCCTGTAAGACTCTGAATCAGCACTTTCAGGAGAATGAGAGTGGAATGAAAACAGAGGAGGAGAGAGAGTGGGATGGTGCTTTCAATTTTGTGGAATAACAAAAGGAAAGAATGTTCTGTAGAAAGTAGAATTGCTTGTTCCGAATTTCCACGCTGATCTGTCAGTGATGACTTTTGTAATCTCTTTTTGCAGCATATTTGAAGATCTGAAGAGATGAAGGCCTTATGCCCAAAACATTGACTCTCCTGCTCCTCGGATGCTGCCTGACCTGCTGTGCTTTTCCAGCGCCGCACATTTTGACACTGACTCTCCAGCCTCTGCAGTCCTGATTTTGACATCAATGTCTGACAGTCACTCAATCCATCGGGATCGCAACAACTTTTAACTATGATTCTGTGAGAAGGAGCAAAGATTTTTGGTTCCTGTTTGAGTACATTTTCAGCATCAGTGGGACTGGATGAGAGAGCCTACTGTTGCAGCTCACTGAGTGTGGAGCCTGAAACAGCTTACGGCCTGGAAAGAGGAATTCACAGTAGGGCGTGATGGTGAGGCTCCACCTGCCAAGCCCTATCCCCAAGCTGATGTCACACGGGGGTGAAGTCGCTCGAGTGAGGAAGCGGCGGGAGGGCGGCTGTTAGGAAAATGGCACCGTGAGGTCGGGCAGACACCCGTCACTGGGCACCGCCGCCTTCCTGGTGCAGCTGCTGTGTCACGGCCACACCGGCCGGCTGTACAGCAGGCAGGAGCCGGTGAGCATTCTGGAGGCGGATGGGGTTAAGGGCCTGCTTGGGAACTCGTCGGCCGCCTGGGTGGTGGAGTTCTACTGGTCGTGGGGCGGCCCCTGTGTCAACTATGGGGCCACCTGGAAGGTACTGGGCCCGGGAGGTGAAAGGTGAGGCAGGTTGGGGGGTACGGAGGGGAAGGAATGTGGGGCCTGTCCTGTCATAGTGACATTTTACACTCACTTTCCATCTGCTTTTACTGGCGCTTGTGATTTTCACCCTCACTCTGTTTTTAAAAAAAAAATCATTGTGTTTTTTTACTCTCGCTGTTACTTGTGCAACTACTTAGACTAGTGTGTAAATACCAGTGAAGGAGATTATACACCAGCATGTATGTGTTCCTTGGTCACTGAAGGGGCAGGATCTGCTGAGAATGGTTAGCAAACCATGTGGTGTACTAATTATTGTTAACATGGATATAGTTTGTTATTTGTCAAAGTATACTTTTTACTATTTACAGTCACAGATGTACAGCATGGAAACAGACCCTTGGGTCCAACCCGTCTATGCCAACTAGATATCCTAAATTAATCTGGTCCATTTGTCAGCACTTGGCTCATCTCCCTCTAAACCCTTCTATTCATATACCCATCCACATGCCTTTTAAATGCTGTAATTGTACCACTTCCTCTGGCAGCTCATTCCAGACACTCACCCCACCTCACCACGGCCCTTGGGTACCATTTATATCTTTCTGCTCTCACCCTAAACCAATGCCCTCTAGTTCTGAACTTCACCCTATACTGCAGAAAAGACAAAGTTGAGCAGCCAGACATAATGCAAAAGCAATAAAATGTCGAGCCACATGGCAAAAAAATATTGTGGCTCTACCCTTTTTTCACTCCTATTGGCATTTGGACACTTAAGATCTGTTAAAAACACCAGCAGCACCACAGAGCATATTGTGTCTGCTTCTCAGTGCGGACAAGCAGCGCACATGTTTGCTGATGTCATCAAAACACTGCGCTGTTGGCAGAAAAGGCGACATCGCTTATCTCTGTTCTAAAAGGTCTTCCCTTTACTCTTCAAGCTGTGCCCTCTGGTCCTAATCTCCCCTACCAATGGAAACTTCTTCCCACCGTCATTGCACTGTGGGGATGAAGTCCTACCCTAACCAGACATTTCTGATGGTGGGTGAGACTAGGCCTTAATGTTGGGGAATGTAGCTTTTGGACTGAGATGAGGAGGAACTGCTTTTCCCAGAGGGTAGTGAATCTATGGAATACTCTGCCCAAGGAGGCAGTAGAGGCAGCTTCATTACGTATATTCAAGACACAGTTGGATGGGTTTTTGCCTGGTAGGGGAATTAAGGGATTACTTGTGACAATGCAGGGGGGAGGAGCTGAGACGATGGATAGATCAGCCATGATCTTAATGAATGACGGAGCAGGCTCACTTGTAGCAACTGGAGTGAATCCAGAGAGGGGCAAGAGAAAGGGGTGGGGAGAAATCTGTTCACTTGTAGCAACTGTTGTGAATCCAGGGAGGGAGCAGACTCTGCAAACTCAGGTATGTGTCTTAATTACCCGAGTGAGGCGAGGTGGAAGGACAGGGTGGGACTGTTTTCCCCATCGTGCCAGAGTCTGACGGGTGACGTAAACTTTTATAAAATCACGAGGGGCATGGATAGGGTAAATAGACATGGTGTTTTCCTTTGGAAGGGGGAGTCCAGATTAGAGGCTTAGCGTTGAGAATGTGGTGCTAGAAAAGCACAGCAAGTCAGGAAGCTTCGAGGAGCAGGAAAACCAATGTTTAGGGCAAAATCCCTTCATCTGCAAAGTGTGTGTGTGTGTGTGGTGCATGCTTGGTAAAGTGTGATTGTGATGGAGTATGAGCCTGTGAGAGGGTGAGTGTGTTGGGGTGGGGGGGTATATGTGTGTGTCTGAGAGAGGTATGGATAAAGGCGAGGAGTTGCATTTTGCTAAAATAAAGAAGGGCAAGATTTGTACAGGTAATGGTAAGGCCCTGGGTCATGTTGTGGAACAGAGACCTGGGGGTATTCAGGTTCATTGTTCTTGAAAATTACATCACTGGTAGACGGGGTAGTGAAGAAGGTGTTAAGCACACTTGCTTTCATTGTTCACACTGTTGAGTATAGGAGTTGAGACATCAAGTTGAGGTTGTACAGGATGTTGATGAGGCCACTTTTAGAGTACTGAGTACAGTTCTGGTCACCCTGTAATAGGAAGAATACTAGGAGAGAGGATTCAATAAAGATTTACCAGGACGTTGCCACAGGAGGGTTTGAGTTATAGGGAGAGACTGGAACCTTTTTCATGGGAGCAGAGGAGGTTGAGGGATTATTGAGATTATCATATTGAGATTTGAAAAATCATGAGGGGTGAGGGTAAGGAGAATAGCGAGGAGCATGCACGGTTATGTTGAGCCACAGCAGGGGTGAAACAAAATTGTGGCTCTACCCTTTTTTTTTTTCTCCTATTGGCATTTGGATGGTTGAATCTGTCAGAAACACCAGCATTTCTACAGAGCCTACTGTCACCAAGCACTGCGAATGTTCGCTGGTGTCAGCAAAAAACCATGCATGCTTTTATCTATCCGTAAAAATAGTGCATGAATTTCTTTTGATGTACCAATGAGGATCACTGGAGGACCGGAAGGAGACCCCACTATTGTCTGAATGTGGAAGTTGGACCATATGCTTCTGAAGCTGCTGCTGCTCTTGTCTGTCTGAATGAAGCTTAAGATTCACCCAAGACTGTAACTTCTTTTTTCTGTCCAACATCTGTGAGTACAGCACCCTCTTTTCTCACTCCTTTTTCTATTTTTTTTTCCATGCTGGGATTCAATTGTTGACTTGCAGCAACTGAAAGGAAAGAGAATGAATCCAGAAAGGGGCAGACTCTAGAAAAGCTGGTGCAGGTCTATGTCTCAAACACATGGCAAATGGGGTATCAGTGTGAAGCTATAGCCTTTGCTGTGAAAAGAAAAGCAGAGAGGAGGTGTACTGCAAAGTGGAGAAAGTGAGGACTGCAAATGCTGGAGATCAGAGTCGAAAAGTGTGGTGCTGGAAAAGCACTGCAGGTCAGGCAGCATCTGAGGAGCAGGAGAGTTGACGTTTCAGGCACGAGCCCTTCATCAGGAATGATGTGTGAATGTACAAAGGGACCTCAGCGTCCTCCTACACCAGTCACTGCCAGTTGTCAGACAGGTGCAGCAAGCAATCAGCAAGGCAAGTGGTATATTAGCAAGAGGAATTGAGGTCAGAAGTGGGGATGTCTTCCTGCAGGTGAATATATTCGAGGCTGAGTTCATCTGATTTTTGAAGAACAGAGAAGTGGATGGTTACTGGGGAAGGCAAGAAAATAGTTTTAAGACCATTATAGGCAAGTTAGTCATACAGCACAGAAACAGACCCTTTAGTCCAACTAGTCCATGCTGATTATATTCACAAACTAAACTAGTCCCACCTAGTTTGGCCCAAATCTCTACGAACCTTTCCTATTCAAGTACTTATCCAAACATCTTTTAAACATTGTTACTGTACCTGCATCTACCACTTCCCCTGGACATTCATTCCACACACAAGCCACTCTGCGAAAAAGGTGCTCCTCGTGTCTTTAAAATCGTTCTACTCTCACTTTAAAAGTTTGCTGCTTCATCTTGAAATGACACCTGCCATTCACCTCATCTATATCCCTCATAATTTTTTAACCCTCTCTAAGGTCACCTCTCAGCCCCCATTGCTCCAGTTAAAAAAGTCCCAGCCTCTGCACCTAGATGTAGGGAGATCCATATCCATTTGTGATCTGTTCAATGCTGGTGAAGGCTTGTAAGTGCAAATGGCTGACTCCTACTTCCAATTCTCACTGTGTCCAGGACAGCAAGAAACCATAAGACATAGGAGCAGAAAGTAGGCCATTCAGCCCAATAGGTCTGCTCTTACCATTCAATCGTGGCTGATAAATTTCTGAGCCCCATTCTCCTGCTTTCTCCCCCTAACCCTCAATCCCCTTGATATTCAAGAAGCTAGCTATCGCAGTCTTAAATATCCTCAGTGACCTGGCCTGCGTAGCCTTCTGTCCCAGTGAATTCCATAGATTCACCACCCTCCTTATCTCCATTCTAAAAGGTCTTCCCTTTATTCCAAAGCTGTGGGCCTGTTAATCAGCATGAACCAGACCCGTCAGGGTGATGTGCAGCAGGGATTAGGTTCAGCAAAGTGAGAATGGAGGGAGTGTGTGTGGGATGGATATTTTCACCTTCTAGGGGATAAGAGGAAAGAGAGTTCACTGTAAATTAGAATTGATTGGATGGGCTGATGGGCCAAGGAGTGGCAGATGGAGTTGAATTTGGCGAAATGTGAGATGTTGCATTTTGGTCAAGAAATGCAGGTAGGACTTACAAAGGGGGAATGTTGCCGAAGAAAGAGACCTTGGAGTGCAGGTTCATAGTTTCCTTGAAAGTGGAGTCGCAGGTAGACAGGATAGTGAAGATGATGCTTTCCTCTATTGGTCAGAGCACTGAGTGAAGGAGTTGGGAGGTCATGTTGCGGCTGCACAGGACCTTGGTTCGGCTACTTTTGGAATATTGTGTGTAATTCTGGTCTCCATCCTATGGAAGGATGCTGTGAAACTTGAAAGTGTTTGGAAAAGGTTTATAAGACTGGTGCCAGAGTTGGCGGGTTTGAGCGAGAGGGAGAGGCTGAATAGGCTGGGGCTATTTTCCCTGTAGTGTCGGAGGCTGAGGGGTGACATTATAGAAGTTTATAAGGGTCATGCAGAGGGGAGAATAGCCTAGATCTTTTCCTCAGGTAGGGGATTCCAAAACTAGAGGGCAGAGGTTTGAGCTGAGGACAAAGATTTAAAAGGGACCTGAGGGGCCACTTTTTCCACACAGAGTGCTGCACAAATGGAACGAGCTGACAGAGGAAGTGGTGGAGACTGGTACAATTACAAAATTTAAGTAGCATCTGGATGGATACATGAATAGGAAGGGTTTTGAGGAATACGGGCCACATGCTGGCAAATGGGAATAGATTAATTTCGGATATGTGGTTGGCATGGACAAGTTGGGCCATAGGGTCTGTTTCCATGGTGTAGGACTCTAATTGTCTTCGGTGAAAGCAGAAATGTGGTTGTGAAGACTGGACTTCCAGAGCAGCTTTCAAAGATGTTTTGCCCTTACTGGGACCGGAACAAGTTACAATGAAATCTTTCATTATGAGACAGCAAGCAACAAAGTGAGTACATCCGGGATTTTGGTGGAAAGTGGGAATTCGTTGCACTGTGGGGATGAAGCCCTACCCTATCCAGTCATTTCTAGGCCTCAAGCTTAGGGGGAGTTGGTTTAGGACAGAGATGAGGAGAAGGAAGTGAGAACTGCTGCTTTTACCAGAGAGTAGTGTATCTGCAGAATTCTCTGCCCAAGGAAACAGGCTCCAGTATGCCCCGGTCCTAATTCTTTGCTTGACGTACCCGTGAATGTAAACTTTGAATTGTTTTGGTTAACTGATGCAAATATTTCTCATTTGTCCAATACTATAGTGGCAGCTGCTTCAGTCATTGGGATGGTTTTGATTCATCTACTAAATACATCTACTCTTATTAGACAATATTCATAACAATGTACGCGAGGTGATTCTATAAAAGCAAGTTGTACATAAGTAAAAAGGCTGACCAGGCAAGGAGGTGGTTAACAAACACAGGGCATCCTCTTAGAGTATGCATCTTGTTTGTTTACAAATTAAGCACGATTCATATCTTTTCCTAGCTGCTTTCCGAAAATCTGTGTGCCACCATGTTTGTGAGTGTGTACAATAATGTACATTATCAACTGAAATAGGCAGCAGCAAAGAATGAACACAGTCTAGCAGGGGGTCTCCCACATCTTGGTTTGAGTATCGAGGGAGTACCGTTTTTGCGGTCATTGTTTGTGCACTTCAGCAGGGGCTTCCCCTGTGACTTCAGTACCATACCCAGGTAAATGTACATTTAAACCAGACTTCTAAGTGTTAACCTTTCTGCAAACTTCTGTCAGTGTGTCTCTCTGTAACATTCTCCAACTTTCTTCATATCTCAGTTTGGAGAAAGTGAGGGCTGCAGATGCTGGAGATCAGAGCTGAAAAATGTGTTGTTGGAAAAGCGCAGCAGGTCAGGCAGCATCAAAGGAGCAGGAGAATCGACGTTTTGGGCATAAGCCTGAAGAAGGGCTTATGCCCGAAACATCGATTCTCCTGCTCCTTTGATGCTGGCTGACCTGCTGTGCTTTTCCAGCAACACATTTTTCAGCTGTCATATCTCAGTTTGTCAGCTTTTGTTTATTCCTTCCTTCCAAGGTAATGAAGCACACACTTTCCAGAACAGCCAAAGTTAGTGAGTTGAGCCTCATAAATCCTGGCTGTGACACATAGCTGCTTATGTAAGTTGAGTGTCTCTGCATTCGTCCACAACCCAGGGGAAATACAACAGAGTCTTTTATAGTTGCCCAATGTGTCCTGTATGCCAAATTCATCCAAGTCTGGATATCCTGAAGCGAGCAATTATACTTCGGATTTCTACTACCCAATTAAAAGTAATGCTGGGCACTCGATCAGATCGGGGGATGTTTTTCAAATAAATAATTAAATATTCCCTACAGTGTGGAAACATGCCCTTTGGCTCAACAAGTCCACACCGACCCTTCGACGAGCAACCCACCCAGACCCATTCCCCGACATTCACCCCTGACTAATGCACCTAACACTATGGGGCGATTTAGCATGGCCAATTCACCTGACCTGCATATGGAGATGCCGGTGTTGGACTGGGGTGTACAAAGTTAAAAATCACACAACACCAGGTTATAGTCCAACAGGTTTAATTAGAAGCACACTAGCTTTCAGAGCAACGCTCCATCAGGTGATAGTGGAGGGCTCAATCCTAACACAGAATTTATAACAAAAATTTACAGTGTGATGTAACTGAAATTATACATTCAAAAATTGATTGTCTGTTAAACCTTTCATCTGTCAGAATACAGTGATAGTTTCACTTCTTTCATGTGTAAATCACAAAACCTTTTTTAAAAAGTTGCATTCTCGGGTTAGCTGTTAACAATGGTGATAGCGAGACAATATGTTGAAGGAGTTGGCCCCCTGTGTTCTGTCTATGCCATGATTAGATTGATTCTAATCTAAAAAGTGAGATAATGGAAATTTACATAAATTCATGCAGTTTTTGAGCTCAGAGTTCTACATGAATGTATGCAGTTTTTGAGCAAAGTACAATGTAACCCTGAAAGTACAAATTCACCCCACAAAATATGTGTGCATGTGGGTCTTTGTCTGTCTGTGCGCGTGTGTGTTTGTTTGTTTGGGTTGGTGGTTGTGAGTGTGAGAAAGTGTATGTGTTTGTAGTGAGTGCAGAGTGTTGTGTGTGTGATGTGTGTATGTGTGTGATGTAATGGTGATCACCTGTACTGTGACATGAACCCAAGGTCCCGGTTGGGGCCCTCCCTATGGGTACCGAACTTAGCTATCTGCCTCTGCTCAGCCACTTTTCTCTGCTGCCTGTCCCGCATTCCACCTTGGAGGATGGTCACATACACACGGACACACATAAACACAGACGTGCACACAGACACCCATAGACACACTCCCACACTCTCACATGCACCCCCTCACAGACTTAAGACACTCTGCACACACATACACTTTCTCACACTCACAACCCCCAACCCAAAATGTTTTGTGATTTACACATGAAAAAAGTGAAACTTTCACTGTATTCTAACAGATGAAAGGCTTAACAGACAATCAATTTTTCAATGTATAATTTCAGTTACATCACACTGCAAACTTTTGCTATAAAGTCTGTGTTAGGATCGAGCCCCCCGCTATCACCTGATGAAGGAGCGTCGCTCCGAAAGCTAGTGTGTTTCCAATTAAACCTGTTGGACTACAACCTGGTGTTGTGTGATTTTTAACTTTGCACATCTTTGGACTGTGGGAGGAAATCGGAGCACCCGGATGAAACCCACGCAGACACGGGGAGAATTGCAAACTCCACACAGACAGTCACCTGAGGCGGGAATTGAACCCAAATCACTCCAAAGGTTACTGCTTCCAAAGAAGCTTGTTGGACTACAACCTGGAGTTGTGTGATTTTAAACTTTGTCCAGGTTAAAGTGGATTTCCTATGCTAAATTACCCATAGTGCCCAGGGATGTGCAGATGAGGGTGGATTAGTACATAGAACAGTACAGCACAGAACAGGCCCTTCAGCCCACGATGTTGTGCCGACCACTGATCCTCATGTATGCACCCTCAAATTTCTGTGACCATATGTATGTCGAGGAGTCTCTTAAATTCCCCAATGACCCTGCCTCCACAACTGCTGGCAACGCCTTCCATGTTCTCACAACTCTGTGTAAAGAACCCGCCTCTGACATCCCCGCTATATTTTCCTCCAACCAGCTTAAAACTATGACCTCTCGTGTTAGTCATTTCTGCCCTGGGAAATAGTCTCTGGATATCGACCCTATCTATGCCTTGTATACTTCAATTAGGTCCCCTCTTCTCCTTTTCTCCAATGAAATAAGTCCGAGCTCAGTCAACCTCTCCTTATAAGATAAGCCCTCCAGTCCAGGCAGCATCCTGGTAAACCTCCTCTGAACCCGGTCCAAAGCATCCACATCTTTCTTATAATAGGGCCACCAGAACTGGATGCAGTATTCCCAAGTGTGGTCTAACCAAAGTTTTATAGAGCTGCAACAAGATCTCACAGCTCTTAAACTCAATACCCCTGTTAATGAAAGCCAAAACACCATATGCTTTCTTAACAACCCTGTCCACTTGGGTGGCCATTTTAAGGGATCTATGTACCTGCACCCCAAGATCCCTCTGTTCCTCCACACTACCAAGAATCCTATCCTTAATCCTGTACTCACCTTTCAAATTCGACCTTCAAAATGCATCACCTTGCATTTATCCAGGTTGAACTCCATCTGCCACCTCTCAACCCATCTCTACATCCTGTCAATGTCCCGCTGCAGCCTACAACAGCCTTCTATACTGTCAACGACACCTCCAACCTTTGTGTCATCTGCAAACTTGCTGACCCATCCTTCAATCCCCTCATCCAAGTCATTAATAAAAATTACAAACAATAGAGGCCCAAGGACAGAGCCCTGTGGAACACCACTCACCACAGACTTCCAGGCAGAATATTTTCCTTCTACTACCACTCGCTGTCTTCTGTTGGCCAGCCAATTCTGTATTCAGACAGCTATGTTCCCCTGAATCCCATTCCTCCTGACCTTCTGAATGAGCCTACCATGGGGAACCTTATCAAATGCCTTGCTAAAGTCCATATACACCACATCCACAGCTCGACCCTCATCAACTTTTCTAGTCACATCCTTAAAGAACTTGATAAGGTTTGTGAGGCATGACCTGCCTCTCACAAAGCCGTGTTGACTGCATTTAATCAAGCCATGCTCTTCCAGATGGTCATAAATCCTATCCCTCAGAATCCTTTCTAACACCTTGCAGACGACAGACGTGAGACTTACTGGTCTGTAATTGCCGGGGATTTCCCTATTTCCTTTCTTGAAGAGAGGAATTACATTTGTTTCTCTCCAGTCCTCAGGTACAACTCCAGTGGAGAGCGAGGATGAAAAGATATTCGCAAGTGGTGAAGCAATTGCATTTCTCGTTTCCCAAAGCAGCCGAGGACAAATCTGGTCCAGGCCTGGTGACTTGTCAATCTTAATGTTTGACAAAATTTTCAGCACATCAGCTTCCTCTATCTCTATCCATTTCAGCATGCACACCTGCTCTTCAAAGGTTTCATTCACTACAAAGTTCGTTTCTTTCATAAAGACAGAAGCAAAAAACTCATTTAGGGCTTCCCTTACTTCCTCAGACTCCACACACAAATTCCCTATACTATCCCTGATCGGGCCTCCTCTTTCTTTGACCATTCTCTTATTCCTCACATAAGTGTAAAATGCCTTTGTGTTCTCCCTAATCCGTTCTGCCAAGCCTTTCTCGTGCCCCCTCCTGGCTCTCCTCAGACCATTTTTAAGCTCCTTCCTCGCCTGCCTGTAATCCTGTAGAGCTGAGCTTGACCCTAGCTTCCTCCACCTTACGTAAGCTACCTTTTTCCTTTTGACGAGAAGCTCCACCGCTCTCGTCATCCAAGGTTCCTTTATCTTACCACTTCTTGCCTGTCTCAGAGGGACATATTTATTCATCACTTGCAACAACTGTTCCTTAAACAGTCTCCACATGTCTATAGTGCCTTTACCATGGGACAATTGCTCCCAATCCATGCTTCCTAACTCATGTCTAATCGCATCATAGTTTCCTCTTCCCCAATTAAATATCCTCCCATTTTGCTTAATCCTCTCCTTCTCCATAGCTATGTAGAATGTGAGGCAGTTGTGGTCACTATCACCAAAATGCTCTCCCACCACAAGATCTGATACCTGCCCCGGCTCATTGCCAAGCACCAAGTCTAGAATGGCCTCTCCCCTCGTTGGCCTGTCAACGTACTGAGTTAGGAAACCCTCCTGAACACACCTTACAAAAACAGCTCCATTCAAATCTTCTGCTCGAAGGAGATTCCAATCAATATTGGGAAAGTTAAAGTCACCCATTACAACAACCCTACTACGTCCACACTTTTCCAAAATCTGCCGAGCTATGCTTTCTTCCATCTCCCTGCTGCTACTGGGGGGCCTGTAGTAAACCCCTAAAGAGGTGACTGCTCCCTTGCTGTTCGTAATTTCCACCCATACTGACTCGGTAGGCAGATCTTCCACGACAATGGAAGCTTCTGTAGCAGTGATACCCTCTCAGATTAGTAGTGCTACACCCCCTCCTCCTTTTTCCCCCCTCCTCTTTTTTCCCCCCTCCCTATTCTTTTTAAATGCACTAAACCCTGGAACATCCAGCAACCATTCCTGCCCCTGAGAAACCCATGTCTCTGTTATGGCCACAACATCATAGCGGAGAAAGTGAGGACTGCAGATGCTGGAGATCACAGCTGGAAATGTGTTGCTGGAAAAGCGCAGCAGGTCAGGCAGCATCCTTATGCCCAAAATGTCAATTCTCCTGTTCCCTGGATGCTGCCTGACCTGCTGCACTTTTCCAGCAACACATTTTCAGCACAACATCATAGCACCAGGTACTGATCCATGCTCTTAAGTTCGTCACTTTTATTCCTGATACTCCTTGCGTTAAAGCAAACACACTTTAACTGATACCTTGGTTCCTTGCCAGGAAAATCCTTCCCACTAGCTGGTCTACCTCTTGCTCTTGCCTCATCTGCATCAACTCTCATCTCCGGTATACAGCTCAGGTTCCCACCCCCCTGCCATACTAGTTTAAACCCTCTCGAACTACTCGCGCAAAACTTCCACCCAGGACATTGGTCCCCTTCCAGTTCAGATGCAACCCATCCTTCTTGTACAGGTCTTGTACAGGATTGGCTGTGCTAAAGTATGCATAATGTCCAGGGATGTGCAGGAAAAGTGCCTTAGGGTTACATGTAGAGCAAATGGGGTAGGGGAATGGGTGGGTTACCCTTGGGAGAGTCGGTGAAGCCGAGCGGCCTGCTTCCACACTGTGGGGAATTCTCTGAAGGGAAGGGGTTTTTGGAAAGTGCATTCTCCTACCCTTCTGCCGCAGGGCAACGCATGCGCAGTGTGGGGGCCCGCTGACAATCTTGCCCCGCCCCCTTGACGTCACTTTTCCTCGCCCCGCCTTTCGTTTCTTTAAGACGTCACAACGCGGACGTCGCCCTGTCAGTTTCAAAGTGAATCTCCCTCCCTCTGGGCAACTCCTCATCCTGGTAGGGAGCCAGAGATGGGAGGAGGGGAAATTGTTCACTTGCAGCAACTGGAGTGAACAGACTCCCCAAACTCAGGTATGTGTCTTAATTATCCGGGTGAGGAGGAACAGAAGGATCGACTTTGGGAAGGCGGAGGGGTAGATGGCTTTTCTGTTTTTATTTTTAAAATGCACCCGATTCCCACAAGTAACTGCAACATGCAATATTCCTCATTCCGCCTTGGTTTAACATATTCAGCTTCCTTCCCTCATTCCCACCTCTCTTCTCCCCCCCCCACCCCCGGCTCTAATGTTCAAGCTGACCCTCAAAAGATTGGTTTGTCCCTCCATTCTTTCCTGTTGTCTTTTGTGGGTTTTGAAAACTTTCCCAATCCTCTAAATTTAAGAGTTGGGAAGTTGTGTAGCTGCACCAGACATTGGTTAGGCCACTTTTGGAATATTGTGCAGTTTACAGTGTGGAAACAGGCCCTTCGGCCCAACAAGTCCACACTGACCCACCGAAGCGCAACCCACCCAGAAACCATTCCCCTACATTTAATCCTTCACCTAACACTACAGGCAATTTAGCATGGCCAATTCACCTAACCTGCACATTTTTTTGGAATGGATTGTGGGAGGAAACCCACGCAGACACGGGGAGAATGTGCAAACTCCACACACAGTTGCTTGAGGCGGGAATTGAACCTGGATCTCTGGTGCTGTGAGGCTGCAGTGCTAGCCACCGTGCCGCCCAGTTCTGGCCTCTCTGCTGGAGGAAGTATGTTGTGAAACTTGAAAGGGTTCAGAAAAGATTGACAAGGATATTGTCAGGGTTTGAGCTAAACAGGGTGGGGCTGTTTTCTCTTGAGCACTAGAGGCTGAGGGGTGACCCTACAAACTTTTATAAAATCATGAGGGGCATGCACAGGGTAAATAGATAAGGTCTTTTCCCTCAGTGGGTCATAGGTTCAGGGTGAAGGTGAGATTTAAAAGGAACCTAGGGGCAACTCCAGCAGGTGGTGGGTGCAAGGAATGAGTTGCCAGAGGAAGTGGTGATGGCTGGTACAATTACAACATTTAAAAGGCATCTGGATGAGTATATGAATGGGAAGGGTTTAGAGGGACATGGGCCAAGTGCTGGCAGATGGGACTAGATTGATTTAGGATATCTGGTTGGCATGGACGAGTTGGACTGAAGGGACTATTTCTGTGCTGTATATCTGTGATTCTGGCTTGCCACTAATGTTTGCCACATCTGTATGTTCAGTTTCTCTCTGGTGTTGGAGTTAATGACTTGATGTCTCATTTTGCTCCCCACATCCTGGGGACATTAACCATTTCCTTTCTGGATGTTCTGATGATCCGGGTCATCGGGTTTCTGCGATTGGTCAATAAACACATTTGGAAATAACTTTGTCAATCACGCAAGCAATAGTTTATTCTTTGATACGGCCGGGTCGGTAGACTCTGATCAGCCCAGAAGGATGAGTACTCCGAGACCACCAAAAGAATCAGCCAACTTTTACAGAGTTTGCATAGAGCTTATGTACATTGTTTATAGTCAGACATGGAACATGATCACAAATTCACAACCAATCAGATCCCACGATGTCCTCATCCACTATTGACTTAGTCTATCACAATTTCTTGTAAACAACCTGTTCTTGGAATTGTATTTGTCCTGTCCGGTGGTTAGGGCTAAGCCGTTACTTCTGCGATTAATGGTTAAGTTCACATTGTTACTTCTGCATTTGCCATTTTTTTTCACCAGATTTAAGTCAGTCTGTGGTTTCTTGTTCTGAGTCACCAGTATCTGCCTGACTCAGGTCAGACCAAGTTAGCCAAGCAGAAGCCATTTTGTGCAGCTCCTTCAGCCATTTTGTCCTACCTCCCAGATGCCCACATTCTCATTCCTCTCTTTGATCGCACTGTGATCACTGAAAGGGAAGGCTAATCCAGACAAATGCCCTTCAAGGTGGTCCAGCCATCAACATCCTCTAGAGCAGCACCACCATCTTCGCAGCTCATCTGGTCATATTTATCATTGCCGTCATCAAATGTGGGTGAGCCATCGGATCACAAAAGGAGCATCTTCTGGGGCAAATCTATATCACTAAGGGACCTCATAAGCTTAGCAATTAAACATCTAACAATAGCAATACTGACAAACAGAGGAAAATTATTCTGACATACATAGCTAAATTGATAAGCCAATTGTACCAAGAGCCCGATCCCCAGTTTCCCCAACTGGTCCCTTCCAGGAACACCTTGTACCTTAGTAATATTGTCAGTGAGATTGGGAATGCCCATAATGCATTTATCTTGGACAATAGTGCAGTCTCCGCCTTCCCGGGCTAGTAGATAGTCTAAGGCATATCGATTCTGCATAGAGTAAAGACTCAGATCTGATAATCCCAGTTTAATCTGTTCCAGAGCCTCTTTAGTCTTATTTCCAAAAATGGTCAGGCTGTAAAAGAGGGAATTGCGGTTCTGTTGACATGTCACCCCTGCCGATCCTTCCAACCCCAGGGTACTCTGGATTCCCCAGCCTATTGGGTGTCCTGTATTGTCACCCAGTCCCTTGGGATCCTTCCAGTTGGAGCAAGGTTGGCTGAGACCGACCGCTGCATCCTCCTCAGATGGAGGTTCCATTGACTTGTCCACCGGCCAGGACAAGGTACTGTTGTGGGAACAAGGGCTCCGATAGTGAACATCTTATGGGGAACATCTTTGCCCTCGATAATACAGATGGTGGGGGGGGGGGGGGAAAGAGGAGTGTGTGCACTTTGATCTTGAGTTGTTTAAAAAGCAGCCACTTTTTTTCTGCCTTTTTGCTGGGGGGATCTGAAGCTGTAACAAAGTTGGGTCACAATAAAGGTTACCTGAACTTACTCATTGGAAGCTTTGAGCCCCAAGAGGTTTTTGTTTTAAAGCTGCTCATTTCTTTCAGCCTCCTGCAGTAAGTTTCCAATGTCATGTATCAGATGGAGTAGTGAATGAGTAGCTAGTATCGTTAGAAATTGTAAATCTTTCAGGAGTGCAGAGTGCATTGTTTCATCAGCATTGTAAAGTTTACTGGCAGCACCGGGAGCTGTGGGCTGTGTTCACTAAAAACGATGTGGAGGTGCCAGTGTTGGATTCTGGTGGGTAAAGTTTAAAAATCTGACAACACCAGGTAATAGTCCAATAGATTTTGTTTGGAAACAGCTTTCGGAGCGCTGTTCCTTCATCAGGTGGTTGTGGAGAATAAAATCATGGTCACAATTTATATTCAAAGGAGTCCATTGTCACAGAGCTGTGATACATTAAGCAATTTTAGATTAAGTCTTTCATCTTTTAGAATGGGTTTCTGCTCTTTGGTATGTTATCCCCAGGACGTGTTTTAAATAGCATTCTCAACACTGTAATTTAAATGCAGAGCTTTTCTAACAAAAATGTCAGTCTGACTCAACATTGGGACCCAGACAGAATTCACAGCTATTGTTAGAAACGTTCTGCATTGAAATGACATTTACCACCACCACCCATGGCGCCTCTGTGCATTCTCGCCCACAGTGCCCCCAGTCCATTGCCCTCCATGATCCACAGCATTCTGTCCATTCTATCTCTCCCTCAACATCCACTCCATTCTCTCTCATGCCACCCTCTGCACCCTTGTCCATTTTCTGTCTCTTGTTCCCCTCCCTCAGCCCACTCCTGTCCATTGTCTTTCCCTGCAGCCACCCCCCCCCCCCCCCCCAATAGAAGTCATTTCTCGAACCCTCTTTGATCGCTGTATTAAACTGATGAAGGCAGAGCGAATGGATGCTGACAACTCGACCTGGGAGACAGGAGAGGTGAGAAATGGGTTATATTTAAAATTGAGAATAGGTAAAATAATACATTCAGAAAATCGTTAAAGTCGGAAAGCAAGTTCAATTTTTTAAAAGAGCTGATGAAATCTTTCTGAAACTTGCACTATAATATATGCAGTTCGACCACAGCTCAGGACAGGCTGGAAGGGGTGAATGGCCTATGAAATTGCTTCTGACTATGTAGAAATAGAGTCATAGAGTTGTACAGCATGGAAATAAACCCTTCAGTCCACGCCAACCAGATATCCTAAATTAACCTAGTGACCCATTTGCCAGAATTTGGCCCCTGTCTCTCTCAACCCTTCCTTAATCATATCCCCATCCAGATGCCTTTTAAATGTTGTAATTGTACCAGTCTCCACCACTTCCTCTGGCAGCTCATTCCATACACGCACCACCCTCTGCGTGAAAAGGTTGCCCCCCCCCCCATCTCCACCACCACCACCACCACCACCATCCCTCTCTCCCTCCCAGGATGAAGAGTTGCCCAGAGGGAGGTGGTTTCAGTCTGAAACTCAGAAGATCATTTCTGCACAGTGACATCAACAATGGAGCAAGAGGGTGGGGTGAAGTGTCTGGGAAGGGCAGGGCCATGCTGAAGGCGGGCCCCAATACTGTGCCTGCTGCGCATGGCTAGCCTGCACTGCCTTGCAGAGTTTGCAAAAATCCCTTCCCTTCAGAGAATCTCCACAGTGTGGAAGCGGGTCACTCGGCTCAATGAGTCCACACTGACCCACCAAAGGGTAACTCACCCACACCTGTTCCCCTACCCCTATTGCTCAATATTTACACCTGACTAATACACCTAACGTGCACATCCTTGGGCACTGAGTAATTTAGCACAACCAAACCACCCTAACCTGCACATCCCTGGGTACTATGGGTAATTTAGCATGTTCAATACAATCTCACCTGGACAAAGTTAAAAATCAGACAACACCAGGTTAGAGTCCAACAGGGCTATTTGGAAGGATTTACTATTTGGAGGGCTGTTCCTTCATCAGGTAATTGTGGAGAATAAGATCATAAGGCACAGAATTTATAGAAAAACATGACAGTGTCCTGCAACTGAAATTATATGTTGACAAACCAGGATTGTTGAGTCTTTCATCTTTTAGAATGGGTTGCAGGTATCATTAATGTAAATCCCAGAACTTCCTGTAAGGCACCTTCGTGATAACACAAGACTTTATAACAAACTGTGACATCTTAGCTCAGAAAATGCATTAAAAGAGTGTGGTCAGAGTCTGTCTATATCCCAATTTCGAGTCAGGCTGGTTCTATTTCCAAAGTGTAATTTAAAAACATTACATGGATTGATTGTCTGCAGATTGTGCATTTTTTGAGCAAAGTAGAACGTATCCGCAAATATCATTCGGTCAATACAAATTGACCCCTTTGGACTTGTGTGTGCGCGCACATGCTCATGAAAGAGAAAAAGTCTGTATCAGTGCTGTATATCTTTGTCTATTTGATAACAGATGCTTCATTTCTATTGATGTAAATATTGCTGTAAATCACAGCTGGCTTCTAATGGTTAAATCTAAGGGAGAGAGAATTCAAGTGCGGCACTATCAGAATCCTGGGAGAGCCCCTTTTCTGGTTTACTTCCTAATGAACAAACATTAAACACAAGCACTTATTTATTTCTAATTTTGTTTCATTTTACTTGCTTGGTTTCCTGCTATGACTACACTGTGTCTGGATGGTTGACAGCCTGGGAGATTGTGGGCTGGGTCTCAATGACCTGAATGTTTTATTGTTCTGGAAAGAGTAATGACGGGTCAAAGCTTCAACAAAAATCCAGCAGAGCTCAGAACAGACCGACATCATACTCTGGGAACAGGGAGATCAACAGAGGACAGAAATCAGGACCAGAAATCCAAGCTGACATCATACTACCCTGTGATCAGTGCTTTGATTAGCAGTGCCAACCCTCTACCTTTACCTAGCTTCACATTTGACCAAACCCTCAATATTCAGGATCCAATTTCTGCCATCCTGAAAGCAGATCTCTGCAAGGAGTCTCAGATAATAATTATTCTCTTCAATGTGTGCAGTCAATTCATTCACTTTTTATGATCTTTAAAATCCAGTTTTGATTGCTGGTATGTTTACTTTCCTTGTTCCTTTTTATCATTCTCTGATGTACATTTTCCACATCACTATAGTGCACACCAGCCCTGATTTTGATTCGCTATGTTAAATTGCCCAGAGTGTCCAGGGATGGGCAGGTTAGCTGGGTTAGCCATGGGAAATGCAGGGTTATAGTCTCATACCAACAGAAGTAGGAGTAGGCCATTTGGCCCATCCAGCCTGCTCCACCATTCATTAAGATCTTTACATCGTCTCAGCTCCTCCTCCCTGCATTATCCCAACTACCCTTAATTCCCCGCTCATGCAAAAACCCATCCAACTGTGTCTTGAATATAATGAAGCTGTCTCTACTGCTTCCTTGGACAGAGAATTCCATAGATTCACTACTCTCTGGGAAAAGTAGTTCCTCTCATCTGTGTCCTAAATCCAGTCCCCCAAATCTTTTGGCCTAGTCTAATCCACCAGCAGAAATGACTGCTTTCACTGAAGATGATTAGAGTCCACCAAAATGGAAACAGACCGTTCGGCCCCACTCGTCCGTGCCAACGATATATCCGAAATCAATCTGTCCCCATTTGCCAGCATTTAGCCCATGTCTTCTCAAACCTTCCATTTATGTACACACCCATATGCCTTTTAAATATTGTAATTGTACCGGCCTCCACCACTTTCCCTGGCAGCTCATTCCATACACGCACCACCCTCTGCATCAAAACATTGTCCCTTAGGTCCCTTTTAAATCTTTGTCCTCTCACCTCTAACTCATGCCCTTGAGTTTGGACTCCCCTACCCTGCGGAAAAGACATTGGGTATTCACCCTATCCATGCCCCTTATAAATGTCAATAAGGTTACCCCTCAGACTCTGATGCCTCAGGGAAAATTTCTCTGGCCTATTCAGCTTCTCCCTGTAGTTCAAGCCCTCCAACTCTGGCAACAGTCTTGTAAATCTTTACAACCCCTTTCAAAGTTTCGCAAGTTCGTTCTGACATCAGGGAGACTAGAACCGAATGCAGTATTCCAAAACTGGCCAAAACAAAGTACAGCCACAACATGATGTCCCATCTCGTATACTCAATGCTCTGACCAATAAAGGAAAGCATACCAAACATCATCTTCACTACCCTGTCTACCTGCAACTCCACTTTCAGGGAACTATGGACCTGCACTCAAAGGTCTCTTTGTTCTGTAACACTCCCCTTAACTGTGTCAGTCCTGCCTGGATTGCTTGACCAAAATGCAAACCTGATATTTCTCCAAATTAAACTGCATCTGTCACTGCTCATCCCATCCAATCAATTCTAATTTATACTGAACTCTCTTTCCTCTCATTCCCTAGAAGCTAAAAATCTCCATCCATTGTGGGCGGCACGGTGGCACAGTGGTTAGCACTGCTGCCTCACAGTGCCAGAGACCCGGGTTCAATTCCCGCCTCAGGCGACTGACTGTGTGGAGTTTGCATGTTCTCCCCGTGTCTGCGTGGGTATCCTCCGGGTGCTCCGGTTTCCTCCCACAGTCCAAAGATGTGCGGGTCAGGTGAATTGGCCATGCTAAATTGCCCGTAGTGTTAGGTAAGGGGTAAATGTAGGGGTATGGGTGGGTTGCACTTCGGTGGGGCGGTGTGGACTTGTTGGGCCGAAGGGCCTGTTTCCACACTGTAATGTAATCTAATCTAAAAAATCTAATCTAATCTAATCCCACACTCTCTCCCTCCATTTTCACTTTGCGTGAAAGTGGGAGAATAGGGTTGAGAAACTTATCATCCACAACTGAATGGTCTGAACAGCCTAATTTCTGCTCCTATGTCACATGGTCTCTTGCTGTCCAGGACACAGTGAGGGAATGGGAACAGGATTAGGCCATTTGGTCTTTCGAGCCTGGACCAGCATTGAACAGATCATAACTGGATATGAATCTACCCCCATTTAGATGAATGGGCTGAGACTGTTTCACTGGAAGAAAGTGAGGGCTGT
Organism: Chiloscyllium plagiosum; assembly: GCF_037043375.1. Lineage (NCBI taxonomy): Eukaryota > Metazoa > Chordata > Chondrichthyes > Orectolobiformes > Hemiscylliidae > Chiloscyllium > Chiloscyllium plagiosum. The sequence goes on along the minus strand of NW_028270165.1, from coordinate 78,196,343 downwards.
AGATGCTGGAGATCAGAGTCAAGAGTGTGGTGCTGGAAAAGCATAGCAGGTCAGGGAGCATCTGAGGAGCAGGAGAATCTTTTGATTCCTGATGAAGGGCTTATGCCCGAAACATCAATTCTGCTGCTCCTTGGATGCTGCCTGACCTGCTGTGCTTTTCCAGCACTACATTCTCGACACTAATTTAAGATATCTGGTTGGCATGGAGGGTTGGACCAAAGGATCTATTTCTGAGCTGTGGCTGTGGTAGCGAGTCTGCTTGAGGATGTGGCTGAAGAGCTTTAGGGCAGAGGAGAGGACTTAGTGAGTTCCTCTCTCACTGTACCTCCCCGTGATCTTTGTAGAGAGAGGAGGAGAACTCCTAGGTAGGTATACTTGGAAGAGGCTTCGCAGTAAGATTGAAATCAACTCAAAGTGAGGACTGCAGATGCTGGAGATCAGAGTCGAGAGTGTGGTGCTGGAAAAGCACAGTAGGTTCCGCCTAGGAACCCTCCAACCACAAGGGATGAACTCAGATTTCTCCAGTTTCCTCATTTCCCCCCCCCCCACCTTGTCTCAGTCAAATCCATCAAACTCAGCACCACCTTCCTAACCTGCAATCTTCTTCCTGACCTCTCCGCCCAACCCCACTTCGGCCTATCATCCTCACCTTGACCTCCTTACACCTATCGCATTTCCAATGCCCCTCCCCCAAGTCCCTCCTCCCTACCTTTTATCTTAGCCTGCTGGACACACTTTCCTCATTCCTGAAAAAGGGCTTATGCCCGAAACGTCGATTCTCCTGTTTCTTGGATGCTGCCTGACCTGCTGCGCTTTTCCAGCAACACATTTTCAGCTCTGATCTCCAGCATCTGCAGTCCTCTTTTTCATCCGGAGGAAACCCATGCAGACATGGGGAGAATGTGCAAACTCAGACAGTTGCCCGAGGCAGATATCGAACCTGGATCCCTGGCGCTGTGAAGCAGCACTGCTAACCACTGAGCCACCCAGTAAATACTTAAATTGTTTTTACTGGCCAAGCAGAGGCCAATAGCCAAGTTTGGAACCCGTGAGGGTGGTCTCAACCGGGACCTTGGGTGACCACACTATAGGAGAAAGTGAGAACTGCAGTTGCTGGAGATCAGAGCTGAAAATGTGTTGCTGGAAAAGCGCAGCAGGTCAGGCAGCATCCAAGGAGCATGAGAATCGACGTTTTGGGCATGAGCCCTTCTTCAGGAATGAGGAAAGTGGGTGACCACACTATACTTAACACTGTCTCTCACTCTCACACGCACACATACACACCGTCACGCAGGCTTATACTCCATTGTGTTTACACGCTTTATTAAGCATGCACATGCAAACACTCACACACTCTCTCTCTCTCTCTCTCATGCACACACACACAAGCCTATGCGGTGAATTTGCATTTGCAGAATTATTTGCAGATACATTGTGCTATTTGAGCAAAATACAATGTGCAGGCAGTTCATCTATGTAATATTTTATAAATTCCTACTTTGGAAATAGAACAAGTGTGACTCAGGACTGGGATACATACAGAACCTCACACCTTTCTTGCATTGTCTGAGCTGAGATGTCACCTATTTTTATAAAATCTTAAGTCATCGGGAGAATGTGACTTAAAAGTAGTTCTGGGATATACATGATAATGAACCGAAACCTGCAACCCATTCTAAAAGAAGAAAGACTGAACTTGTTCAGGAAATCTTATCAACTGCATGACACTGTAATGTCTTATGATCCTGCTCAACAGCTACCCAATGAAGGAGCAGCGCTCCGAAAGCTAGCGCTTCCAAATAAATCTGTTGGGACTATAACCTTCTATAGATTTTAACTTTATCCACCTCAGTCCAACACCGGCACCTCCATATCGTTTCTAGTGAACACATCCCCCACCTCCCGGTGCTGCCAGTAAACTTTACAATGCCGATAAAACGACACAGTACCTGCACTCCTGAAATATTTGCAATTTCCAACGATACTAGCTACTCATTCACTGCTCCATCTGATACACGACATTGGAAACTTAGTGCAGGAGGCTGAAAGAAATCAACAGGTTTAAAACAAAAACCATTTGAAGCTCAAAGCCTTCAATGAGAGTCTGAGCCCGGCGGTAAGTTCAGGTAACCCTTTATTGTGACCCAACTTTATTACAGCTTCAGATTTCCCCCCAGCAAAAAGGCGTAGAAAAAGTAGCTTTATTTAAAAAAAAAAGCAGCTCAAGGTCAAAGCGCTCACACTTTCCTCCTTAACCTGTAGGAAGTATTGCCTCACTCAGCAATTTCAACGTATACTCTGTATCTAAGTAGGTTTCTCCCTACTCATTTGCTGGGGAGAGATCAGAGGGGCTGGGGGCAGTGTAGAGTCAACCATTGGCCAGACCGGGTAAAGGATGCAGCTGGGGCGACCGAGTGAATCATTTCCCACAACGGCAGTTTCCTTCCCTAAAACTGACGTGAGTGAATCAGATGGGGGTTTTCTCACCACCACCCCTCCCACCCCAACTCCCTGCAAAAATGGCTTCATCATTAGACTCAGAACTCCAGATTACTAACTGAATTCCAATTCCACCACCTGCCGCGGCAGGTTTCAAACCCGGGAGGCCCCGGAACTGGGTTAATACTCCAGTCGATAATGGCACTCAGCCGTCACTCCTTCAATCCCCCTGCTATGGCACGTGAACTTGCTGGTGCCTCTGCAGGTGGGAGAAGCAGGTGAATACCTTACTGCACCTGGGGCAGCTGGAGGGCCTATCCATCATGTGGACCCGCTGGTGTTTTTGAAGTGCGATGGCCTGGGTAAAACATTACCTGCACTCGGGACAACTAAAGGGCCTCTCCTCCGTGTGGGTCCGCTGGTAAGTCTAGACGTTGGAGGCCTGGGAAAAGCCCTTCCCACACTTGGGCATCTGAAGGGCCTCTCCCCGGTGTGGGACCGCGAGTGTCTCAGCCGAGCAGAGGCCTGGGTAAAGCACTTCCCGCATTTGCAGCAGCTGAAGGGCTTCTCCCCCGTGTGGACCCGCCAGTGAATCAGCAGGGCAGAGGCCTGGGTAAAGGCCTTCCTGCACTCGGAGCAGCTAAGGGGCCTCTCCCCTGTGTGGATCCGTCGGTGGGTCAGCAGGGCAGAGGCCTGGGTAAAGGCCTTCCTGCACTCGGAGCAGCTGAAGGGCTTCTCCCCCGTGTGGATCCGTCGGTGGGTCAGCAGGTGGGAGGAATCACTGAAGGCCTTCCTGCACTCGGGGCAGGAGAGTGGCCTCTCCCCCTTGTGGATTCGCTGGTGCCTCAGCAGGGCGAAGGAACTGCTGAAGGCCTTCCCACACTCGGGGCAGCTGAAAGGCCTCTCCCCCGTGTGGACCCGCCTGTGGGTAAGCAGGGCAGACGCCTGGGTAAAGCCCTTCCTGCACTTGGGGCAGCTGAAGGGCCTCTCCCCGGTGTGACTGTGCCGATGAGTCTCCAGAGCAGACGGGGCACGGAAGCCTTTCCCACAGTGGCCACACTTCCACGGTTTCTTCACGGGGCGGGATTCCTCGGGTTTCTCCATGGCCAAAGCTTCAGCCGCACACAAACGTGGGTACTGCCCCTCCCTGCCGTGAATTCCTCTTTCCAGTCTGTATGACTGTTTCAGGCTCCATACTCAGTGCGCTGCAACGTAGGGTCTCTCATCCAGTCCCACTGATACTGAAAACGCACTCGAGCAGGAACCAAACGCTTTGCTCCTTCTCACAGAATCACAATCAAAAATTGTTGCAGTCTCGATTTCCCAGTGTCTCTGTCAGACATTGATGTGAAAGTGAGGACTGCAGATGCTGGAGAGTCAAGAGTTCAAAAGTGTGACGCTGGAAAAGCACTGTAGGTCAGGCAGCATCCGAGGAGCAGAAGAGTCAATGTTTTGGGCATAAGGCCTTCATCTGTTGATTTTGAAATTTCCGTCTTCAGATCTTCAAATACTCTGTAAAAAGAGATTACAAAAGTCATTACACTCAGTGCAGGGTAACAATTCTGAACAAGCAATTCTACTTTCTGCGGAATATACATTTTTTTTTGTTATTCCACAAAATTGAAAGCACCATCCCACTCTCTCTCCCCCTCTGTTCTCACTCCGATCTAATTCTCCTCAAGATGCTGATTCAGGATCTTACAGATGCAACCAACATAGAGATGTACAGCATGGAAACAGACCCTCCGGTCCAACCCGACCCCAGGGAAAAGACTTCGACTATTTATCCTATACATGCCCCGTAATTTTTTAAACCTCTATAAAGGTCACCCCTCAGCCTCCAACGCTCCAGGGAAAACAGCTCCAGTCTGTTCAGCCTCCCCCTATAGCTCAAATCCTCCAACCCTGGCAACATCCTTGTAAATCTTTTCTGAACCCTTTCGAGTTTCACAACATCTTTCCGATAGGAAGGAGACCAGAATTGCATGCAATATTCCAACAGTGGCCTAACCAATGTCCTGTACAGCTGCAACATGACCTCCCAAGAGTTCAAAATTAACGTGAAAGAAGTCTTCAATAAGCATTTGGTACTTAAAGGTTGACAAGGCACTGATGAAATGCATCCAACGATCTTGAAGGAAGGGATGACAGAAATTGTGGAAGCACTAGCCATAATTTATCAATCTCCCATGGACTTGGAGGAGGTGTCAGAAGTCTGGAGAACTGCAAACATTGCAGCCTTGTTTAAGAAAGGTTGTAAAGATAATCTCAGCAATTATAGTGCAGCCAGTTTAAATTTGATGGAGAAGCTTCCAGTAATACTTATTCTGATCAAAATTAGTAGTCACATGGAGAAAGGTGGATTGAGTAGGAAGAGTCTGCATGGGATTTCTGACGGGGACACTGCATTTAACTAACTTGTTGGAGATTTTTGAAGACATTCCAGGCTTGACGAGGATAACACTTCAGCTCTCCTCTTTGTTACCCATCCTAGCTCTCTTGGGGAGCCTGGTACCCCTATAGCCTTGACATTATGCTGAATGGCATGTGTTTGAGGCGATTAAAGCACCAAAGTGTGACTTCAAATTACTTGGCTACATTGGTGTCTCAGTTTTGCTATCCTATCTCTCCCACAACGGCTGACAGAACAGGCTGTGTGCAGGAGTCTGCTAGGCACCACCTTCGTTAATCAAAAGAGAAAGAGCCATTGATCCAGCACCTCAGTAAATCTTGAAATAGTCTTGGTTCCTGTGCACATGTTGGGATGCATGCAAGGAGCTTTGCTTATATTTTGCTTCTGTACTTAGAATTCATAAATTGAAGCCAGCATACGTTTTAAAAATATTCAAGATTAAAAGTACAGAGGAGATCAATATTATACAACAATCCAACAACACCATCCCAAGACAACATGCGCCTGACTCTCACAAAGATGGCGGCCGGTTGCCCGGGCAACCCGAGAGCTCCTTTGCCGGTGAAGTAAACACTGGACCTGTGGGGCTTTTATTCATGGCCTTATGCCTCCCCGAGGTGTCTATAACCTCCCCAGTCTCCCTCCTCCCGCGGTTTCCAAACATAAACAAAGGGATTTTAAAAAATGAATAGAAATAGGTAAAGTAAATTACGAAAAAAGTCTAGCACAAAATATCAAAAAGAACAGCAAAAACATCTATTCGCATGCCAAAGGGAACAGTTGCTAAGGTAAATGTTGGTCCCTTGGAAGGTGAAACAGGTGAGTTAATGGGGGAACACTGAAATGACCAGAGCTGCTAAATCAATACTTTTCCTCAGTTTTCACATTGGAGGCCAGCAGTACCACTCCTACTGAACAGGCAAGTCAGAGGCTATAGAAAGAGTAGAATTTAAACAATCAACATTGATAGGTATATTATTAGGATTGAAGGCAGACAAATCCCCTGGGCCTGATGGCCTACGTCCTAGAGTACTGAAGGAAGTGGAAGTGGAGATAGTGGATTCATTAGTTACAATATTCCAAAATTCCCTGGACATGAGAAAGATTCATTGAGTTTATTTAAGACTGAGATAGGTAGGTTTTTGATTGTCAAGGTGATCAAGGGTTATGGGGAGAAAGCGGGAGAATGGAGTTGAGAAAGTTTTCAGCCATGATTGACTGGTGGAGTAGACTCAATGGGCTGAATGGCTTCATTTCTGCTCCTATATCTGATGATCTTATGATTCCAGTGGATTGGAAAAATGCTAATGTAGTGCCTGTATTCAGAAAGGGAGGGAGGCAATATGTGGGAAATTGCAGACCAGTTAGTTTAGTACCTGTTGTTGGGAAGGTGTTAGGGTCAATTTTCAAGGAAGCAATATCAGGACATTTAGAAAGTCAAAACTATCCATCAGAGTCAGCATGGTTTTATGAAGGGCAAATCAGGTTTGACTACGTTCTTTGAAGATGTAACAAGCGAAGTGGATAATGGGATCCTCAGCTGTAATATATCTGGCCTTCCAGAAGGCATTTGCGAAAGTGCCACACACAAGGTTATTTCACAAGGTTGGATCATATGGGAGTAGGGGGTGATTTATCAGCTTGCATAGCTGTTGGGCAGAAGACAGACAGTCCAAATCAACGGCTTTTTTTCTGGATGGTAAGATCTAACTAGCGAGGTGCCACAAGGTTGGGTCCTTGGACCCCATCTATTTACAATCCACATTAGTGACTTGGATACAAGGACAAAAGACTCTATACCAAATTTGTGAATGACAAAAATAGGCAGGACAGTAAATTGGAATGAGGAAATAAGAACCTTACAAATGGATCTAGATAGTTTAGGAGAGTGGGCCAAAGTGGCAGAAGAAGTTTAAGGTGGACAAGTGTGAGGTCATGCATTTTGGTCAAAAAAACAGGAAAGCGACCTATGGGGAGAGGCTTTGGGGTGCTCTGGTGCAGAGGAATCTGGGTATCCTCATTAATGAGTCACAGAAAACTAGCATGCAGGTACAGTAGATAATAAAGAAAGTGAATACAATGTTGGCTTTTATAGCTAAAGGAACAGAATATAAAAGGTAAGGAAATGTTGCTGCAACTATACATGGCATTGCTGAGGCCACACCTGGAGGATTGTGCCCAGTTTTAAAGCCTTAATTCCCATTATATGGTTATGGTAGGGGATTTAACTTTCCAAACGTAGGTTTGGACTCTCATAGGTTTAAGGGTTTAGATGGAGAGGAATTTAAGTGTGTACAAGAAACTTTTCTGATTCAGTATATGGATGTACCTACTAGAAAAGATGCAAAACTTGACCTACACTTGGGAAATAAGGCAGGGTAGCTGACTGAGGTGTCAGTGCAGGAGCACTTTAGGGCCAGCGACTATAATTCTAATACTTTTAAAATAGTCATGGAAAAGGATAGACCAGATCTAAAAGTTGAAGTTCTAAATTGGAGAAAGGCTCATTTTGACGGTATTAGGCAAGAACTTTCAAAAGCTGACTGGGGGCAGATGTTTGCAGGTAAAGGGACACATGGAAAATGGGGAGCCTTCAGAAATGAGCTAACGAGATTCCAGAGAAAGTATATTCCTGTTAGGCTGAAAGGAAAGCCTGTAAAGTGTAGGGAATGCTGGATGACTAGAGAAATTGAGAGTTTGGTTCAAAAAAACAAGGAAGCATGTATCAGGTATAGACAGGATAGATCGGGTGAATCCTTTATAAGAGTATAAAGGTACAAAGTATAAAGAAGTATACTTAAGATGGAAATCAGGAGGGCAAAAAGGGGACATGAGACAGCTTTGGCAAATAGGGTGAAGGAGAATTGAAAGGGTTTTTACAAATACATTAAGGACAAAAGGGTAAGTAGGGATAGAATAGGGCACCTCAAAAATGAGCAAGGCAGCCAATGTGTGGAACTACAGGAGATGGGGGAAGATACTAAATGAGTATTCTGCATCAATGTTTACTCTGGAGAAGGACATGGAAGATATAGAATGTAGGGAAGGGTCTGTTTCCATGCTGTACATCTCTATGACATCTTGAAAAATTACAGAGGAGATGGTGCTGGATTTCTCGAAACACATAAAGGTGGATGAATCCCAAGGACCAGATCAGGTGTACTTGAGAACTCTATGGGAAGCTAGGGAAGTGATTGCTGGGCCCCTTGCTGAGATATTTGTAGCATTGATAGTCACAGAAGAGGTGCCAAATGACTGGAGGTTGGTTAACGTCGTACCATTATTTTAAAAAGATGGTAAGGAAAAGCCAGGGAATTATAGACCACTGAACCTAACATTGGTGGTGGGCAGGTTGTTGGAGGTAATCCTGAGGGACAGGATTTACATGTATTTGGAAAGGCAAGGACTGATTAGGGAGAGTTAGCATGGCTTTGTGCGTGGGAAATCATACCTCACAAACTTGATTGTTTTGAAGAAGTAACGAAGAGGATTCATGAGGGCAAAGTAGTGGATGTGATCTACATGGATTTCAGTAAGGCGTTTGACAGGGTTCCCCAAAGGAGACTGGTTAGCAAGGTTAGATCTCATGGAATGCAGGGAGAACTAGCCATTTGGATTCAGAACTGGCTCGACGGTAAAAGGTCATGGTGGAGGGTTGTTTTTCAGACTGAAGGCCTGTGACCAGTGGAGTGCCACAAGGATCAGTGCTGGGTCCACTACTCTCCATCATTTATACAAATGATTTGGATGTGAATGTAGGAGGTATAGTTGGTAAGTTTGCAGAGGACACCAAAATTGGAGATGTGGTGGACAGCGAGGAAGGTTACCACAGATTACAATGGGATCTTGATCAGATGGGCGAATGGGCTGAGGAGTGACAGCTGGAGTTTAAATAAATGCAAGGTGCTGCGTTTTGGAAAAACAAATGAGAGCAGGACTTATATACTTAATGGTAAGATCCCAGGGAGTGTTTCTGAACAGAGACCTTGGAGTGCAGGTTCATAGCTCCTTGAAAGTGGAGTCGCAGGTAGATAGGATAGTGAAGAAGTTGTATTGGTATGCTTTTCTTTATTGGTCAGAGTATTGAGTACAGGGGTTGGGAGGTCACGTTGCGGCTATTTTCCCTGGAGCATCGGAGGCTGAGGGGTTACCTTATAGAGGTTTATAAAAGAATGAGGAGAATGGATAGGATAAATAGGCAAAGTCTTTTCCCTGGGGTGGGGCAGTCCAGAACTAGAGGGCAGAGGTTTAGGCTGAGAAGAAACCTAAGGGGCAATGTTTTCATGCAGAAGGTGGTACACATATGGAATGAGCTGTGAGAAGAAGTGGTGGAGGCTAGTACAATTGCAACATTTGAAAGACGTCTGGATGGTGTATGAATAGGAAGAGTATGGAGGGATATGGACTGGGTGCTTGCAAGTGGGACTAGATTGGGGTTGGGATATCTGGTCGGCATGGACGGGTTGGACCGAAGGGTCTGTTTCCGTGCTGTACATCTCTATGACTTACTTTTCAGACACCTTTTTTAAAAGAGCAGTTTGTGTTTGGAATAAATGTCCAGAGGAAGTGGTGGATGCAGGTAGAGTTACAACATTTGAAAGTCATTGGGAAAAGTATATGAATAGGGAAGGTTTAGAGGGATATGGGCCAAACACTGGCAGGTGGGACTAGTTTAGTTTGTGAACATAGTCAGCATGGACTAGGTGCACTGAAGGGTCTATTTCTGTGCTGTATACTCTGTAACTGTTCTGTACTGGTCTTAAAATCACTTTCTTGCCTTCTCCCATAAGCATTCACTTCTTTGTTGTTCAATAATCTGATGAACTGAACCTTGAATATATTCAATGAACCCCCCTAACTGCAGGGAGACATTCCCACTTCTGAATTGAATTCCTCTTGCTAATATACCACTTGCCTTGCTGATTGCTTGCTGCACCTGTCTGACAACTGGCAGTGACTGGTGTAGAAGGACGCTGAGCCCCTTTGTACATCCTGATGAAAGGCCTGTGCCCGAAACATCGACTGTCCTGCTCTTTGGATGCTGCCTGACCTACTGTGTTTTTCCAGCACCACACTTTGGACTCTGATCTCCAGCATCTGCAGTTCTCACTTTCTCCACATCCCGATATATCACCATTTAAACAATGCGGCTCCTTTCTGCTTTTTCTTCACAGCAAAAGCTATAACTTTACATTGTAGTACGGTATTTGCCATGTGTTTGCCAATTGTGGTCCTCTCTAATCAGGGAGACCAAGTGTAAACTTGGGGAATGGTTCGCCAAGCATCGCAGGTGGGTCTGCAGAGGCCGACTGGACCTCGCAGTCACCACCCGTTTTACCCTTCACAAACCTTGCAAAAACCCATTTTAATTCCCCTTCCCACTCCCTTGCTGACATGACCATCTTTGGCCTCCTCCATTGCCGCAAAGAACCAAAGTGCACGTTGGAGGAACAACACCTCGCCTTCCGCCTGGGCAGCATCCAGCCGGGGGGACTCAACGTTGAGTTCTCCAATTTCAAATAAACTCCCTTCCCATCCCCCAACTCCATTCCCAGCCTGTCCTCACGAATCCCCACTTCACCACCCTGTCCCCAGCATCCCCTTTGTCTGCAAACCAACTTTTAATGTTGGACGGAGAAAGAAAGTTGCAGTCTAGAATGAAGCTCAATCTTCATTCCCAAAGAGAGGAGCACCAGCAGCTTCAGAAGCTCATGGTCCAACTTCCGCTTTCAGACAATGCGGTGGCTCTGATTGGCAGGAAGACCAATCTCCTTCCAGCTCTCCAGGGCTGCATATTGGTCCATTCAAAGCAGGTCGCGCGCCTTTTTTTTGGACAGCGATGAGCATATGCGCACTGCATTGCTGACACCAGCAAATACGTGCAGTATACTCTGAGGGTACTGGTTTTACTGACAGACTTTAAGTGTCCAAATGCCAATAGGAAAACAAAGGGTAGAGCCACAATTTTTTTCCCCGTGGCTTGAGATTTTATTGCCTTTGCATTTTCTCTGGCTGCTCAACTTTTGTATGTCTTTTCCTCTTGTTGGGGTGGGGGAAGCGTGGAGTCCAGAACCGGAGGTCATAGGTTTAGGGTGAGAGGGGAAAGATTTCTGAGGGTCCTAAGGAGCAACCTTTTCTCACAGAGGGTGATATGTGTATGGAATGAGCTGCCGGAGGAAGTGGTGGAAGCTGGTACAATTACAATATTTAAAATGCATCTGGATGGGGATATAAATAGGAAGGAATTAAAGGGATATGGGCCAAATGCTGGCAAATGTATCACTAGATTAATTTAGAATATGTGGTCAGCGTGGACCAAAAGGTTTGTTCCTGTGCTCTACAAATCTATGACTCTATTTCGCCATAGTCAGAACCAATTTCATGAGACGAGGAATAGGCCATTCACCCCTTCCAGCCTGTCCTGAGCTGTGGCCTAACTGCGCACATTTCAGTGCAAGTTCCAGGAAGATTTCAGCAGCTCTTAAAAATTGAACATGCTTTCAAACTTTAATGATGTTTCTGAATGTATCATTTTAGCTATTCTCAATTTTAAAGATCAGCCATTTCATCACCATCCTCTCTCGCTCTCTCTCGCTCGCTCGCTCTCGCTCTCTTTCTCTCTCTCGCTCGCTCTCTCTCACTCTTTCTTTCTCTCTCTCTCCCTCCCTCCCTCCTCCTGAGACGAAGAGCTTGATACAATGATCAAAGAAGGCTCCAGGCATGAGAAAGGACAGGGGCTGATGGGGAGAAAAGAGAGAGAATGGATGTGGGTCAGAGGGTGGTGTGTCGAGAAGCAGAAAATGGACAGGGTGCAGAGGATGTGGTTAGAGAAAGACTGGGGGGACAGAGGGTGGTGGTAGGGGGAGAGAAATACCTGTGGGGGAGGGAGCAAAGAGAGAGAATCGGAAGGGGCAGAGAATGGGATGCAGAGCGTTTGGGGTAGAGAGAGAAAATGGATGGGGGACAGTGACTGGGAGAGAATGGACAGGGGGCAGAGGGTGGGTGTAGAGAGAGAATGCATGGGGAGACAAAGGGTGGGAAGAAGGACTGGATGGGTACAAAGAGTGGGGAGAGTGAGAGAGAGAATGGTGCTTGGGTGGTAGGAAGAATGGTCGGGGGCGTTGTGGGCGGCGTGGGGAATGGACAGCGGACGCTATGGATGGGGAGAAATTGACAGGTGGCACTCTGGTTTGGGGGAATGGAGAGGGGGTGCTGTGGGTGACGGGAGTGAATGGACAGGGGAGCTGTGGGTGGCGGGATGGAATGGACAGGAGGCACTGTGGGTGGCAGGGTGGAAAGGCCAGAAGGCGCTGTGGGGGTGGGAAGAATGGACAGGGGGCACTGTGGGAATATTTGTGTCTTGGAGGGAGGGGCTGGTGGTTAAAGCATCCCACCCACTCCCAGCATCCCCTTCTCGACACACGCAGATTTTTGAGTCTGGGTGGGATGCTGTTCTGAGGGTCAGTATGGACTTGATGGGCCAAATAGCCTGCTCCCACACTGTAGGGATGCTATGCTTACCAGAGCTGACAAACCAGCAACTTCTGATTGGTGAAGTAAAAGACCATGAGCCAATCTCTAAGCAGTTTTCCATTTATTCACTTGATTTGCCCTTTCAACATCCCTTGAATTTAAGGTGTTCCATTGTAGTATTTTTCCATGAAAAGCAGAATCTAGTCTCATCTGAGTGCAGAACCAACTCAACTGACTGAACAAGTGTAACAACTCTTCTGTCTGCTCTTTAGATGTGACATCCTCTCCCTCTCTCTCTGTTGACCCAACAGGATTACCAGGGCTGGAAGTACCACTCTCGGAATACGATTGCTGATCTACAGTTTGCTTGAGCTGCTTAACATAAGGATTTAAAAGCTGCTAGCCTGATCTCGCACAAAAACAGACTGCACAGGCACGGGTGAACAGAGGATAAATTTCATTTGGAATACATCACAAAATAACAAGAGGTACCAATCCCACAACTCATGTATTACCCATGGAGGGAGGGGAAGTGAAGTGTTTTACTCTCAGACGTTAGAGGGAAGGACAAAGTTTCAGCCAGTGGGAAGTTAAAATGAAACCCTGTGCTTTTTCCTGTTGTAAAAAAACTCAAACTGCATGGACTTGGGGGAATAAAAAACGAAGAAAAGGGAACTTACAAAGTTTCCAACCCCACAACCCACACACATACAATTCCTACTGTCCCCCATCTGTCTAGGAGTAAACTCTGGAAAGGTAGTGGTGTTGATAGCGGGGAGGATGGTCTCTGGCTACACTTTGATATCGATCAGCTGGTAAATTGGACAGAATGATGAAATTTAATCTGCAGGCGTTCTGGGGAATTTGAATAAGTGAAGGCAGTAAGCAAGAAATAGTAGGTCCCGATAGAGTGTTGAGGAACAATGTGACCTTGCTATCCAAGTCCAGAGATCCCCAAAGGTGTCAGTACAGATAAAAAGAAGGGGGGGGGGGGGGGGGTGGGGGTTGAGGAAGACAGAGATTTATATTTTTTCACACAGAGGGTGGTGCGTGTGTGGAATGAGCTGTCAGAGGAAGTGGTGAAGGCTGGTACATTTAAAAGGCAACTGGATGGGTACACGAATGGGTAGGGTTTAGAAGAATAAGGCAAATGGAATAGATTAATTCAGCACATCTGGTCAGCATGGATGAGTTGGACAGAAGGATCTAGTTTCTGTGCTGAACAACTCTATGACCACCCACTTCATTTTGAAACCTTTCACTGCCACTTGCAACACCCTATTAGGGTTCAGAGAGTTCCAGGTCCTGACACCTCCTTCCTCACGTCTCCTGTGTATTTTACGTCAAAAATACCAGTTGTATGTTACTGGGTTAGTACTTTAAACACACATTCACAGGATATGAGAAAGGAAGGAATTGTAGCTGGAAATCACAAAACAAGATCTGATAGAAACAATCAATTCATTGGCATGGGAATATCATCAGCATTTGAAACTCACATGAATTTTTTATTTCTCTTCTGTCCGGTCTGCTTCGAAAGGTTTCAAACATCAATGAGACTGAAGCACGCAGACCTGAGTGAGAGTGTCCCAGTGAACTGACTGTAGGAAGAGGTTTAACTGGTTACACAGCCTGAAATACCAACACCCCATTCACAGCTGCAGGAGACAGAACACAGTGTGTGTGTGAGTGATCTTTCAACTGATTGTCAAAGCTGGAGAGAGATAAGAATTCCGACGTGATGGAGAAACCATGGAAATGTGGGGACTATGGGAAGGGAATATGAATTGCTGCCCTTGCCTGAATGCCATTAGCGCGGACACACTGGGGAGAGACCTGCTGTGTGTGCGGGAAGGGATTCAGTCAGAATGGCCACTTGCAGTCACACCAGTGTTAATTCATAGCTATGGTTGTTGAAGGTCAGTCATCTCAGCTACAGGACATCTCTGCAGGAGTTCCTTCGGGTAGTGTCTGAGGTCCAACCATATTCAGCTGCTTCATCAATGACATTCCTCCCTCATAATGTCAGAAGTGGAGATGTTTGCCAATAATTACACAATATTGAGCATTATTCAAACTCCTCACATACTGAATCAGTTCAGTTTCAAATACAACAAGATCTTAACAATATTCAATCGGCTGATGAGAGGCAAGTAACATTCATGCCAAGCAATGACTCACCCTGTTTGAGGATGTGGGTGTATTGCACCTTTAAGAGACTTAAAAGCTTGCAGAACTAACTGACATCATCAAGTGTTCTGATTAAGCTAATAATGTAACCTTTGGTCGAAAGGTAGATTAGCTGGGTTGCTTGCAAATAATAAAACAGATTTAAATTAGGCCAATCAGTTTATTTATACTCCCAAAAAATACCAAACTCCAATCAAGGTTGAATTTAGTACTGTATATTGAAAATCTTAAAAGCCAATGACACAATCCAATGCTTTGGGGGCATAAGACCGGGGAAATTTGAACATGTGGGACGAGAACTGCCAAATCAACAACATTTGCAAACTATCTGGAGAATACCACTCTTAAAAGTACCTTTATCAATTCGTGACCTATGAAGCATAATCCCTAAGAAGAAGAAAATAAGACAAAGGAAGATCCAAATAGAAGATTCGACAGCTGGCTGGTTATAAAACGTGGATTATTTTGGTAAAGCTCAATTGGCAGGTTTTATCAGACTAGTATTATAGAAGGGAATGTAAAAGATAGGTTAGAGGAAGGCACTGTAAATAGTTCATAGTTAATTATTCTCTGTTATACCTCATCGGTGTTACTGCCACTAAATACCCCACTATCAACATCCTTGGGGTTTACCATTGAGCAGAAACTCAACTAGACTCACTACATATACACGGTGGCGACAAGAGCAGGTCAGAGGCCAGGAATACTGTGGCAAGTAACTCACCTCCTGACTCCCCAAAATCTGTCCATCTTCTGCAAGGCACAAGTCAGCAGTGCCTTGCATGGGTGGCACTGCTTGGGTGGGTGCAACTTCAACAGCACTCAAAAAGCTTGATACCATCCAGGTCAAAGTAGCCTGCTTGATTGGCACCATATCCACATGCATCCACTCTCTCTGCCAATAACGTATGACCTACAAGATACACTGCAGAAAGTCACCACAGATCCTTCAACAATACCTTCCAAACCAACAACCACTTCCATTTCGAAGGGCCAGGACAGCAGATACCTGCAAGTACCCCCTCCAAACCACTCACCATCTTGACTTGGAATATATTGCTGTTCCTTCAGTCTCGCTGGGTCAAATTCTTGGAATTCCCTCCCTCATGGCATTGTGGGTCACTATATAGCGTGAGGACTGCAGCGGTTCAAGAAGGTAGTTCACCACTACCTTCTTGAGGGGAACTAAATGCTGGCCAGCCAGCAATGCCCATGTACCATGAGTAACTTTTAATAAATTATGGAAACAGATGGTTGGAATCTGCAAACTAAAAACAAATCAGCGTTAAGGAGGGACAGATGGAGGGCATTGCTTGGTCATTATTTGAGGACATATAAAGAGCGATGTATCAACACTGTAAATATAATTTATAGTTAAACAGCTGCAGTATTTCACTCCATGTATAAATCTAAAATCGATTAAAGATTGGTTCCCGGCATGTACTTCACTGACACATGAACAGGAAGGTTAAAGAAGGCAGGTAAAAACAAGGACTGCAGATGCTGGAAACCAGAGTCTTGATTAGAGTAGTGCTGGAAAAGCACAGCAGGTCAGGCAGCATCCGAGGAGCAGGAAGACACTTGCTTTCATTACTTTAATTGAGTGCGGCTGTGTGGTACTGGAGATAGAGGGTAATGGCAGCTGTACCTCCCACAATCCCATGCGCTCCAGACACCACTCTATGGGCCGCAGGCAGTACCAATGAAAGCAGTGAGGGTGGTACAGGTGCGCATGTGTGAGATCGGTGTGGTCCTCGTCTCTTATTTTGATGGACGTGGGGACCAACCAATGGCAAGCCCTAGAGGACCTGCGAGTCCTGGTCTTCCTGCCAATCAGCGCCCTTCTATTGTCTGAGTGCGGACGTTGGACCACGAACTCCTAAAGCTGCTACTGCTCCCCTCTGAATGAAGATTGAGTTTCACCCCAGACTGCAACTTCCTTTCTCTGTCTAAAGTCTGTGAGTACAGCACTTTCTTTTCTCATTTTGGGGTTCAGCAGTTGGTTTGTCGGAGCTGGAGGGAAAGGCAGTCAATCCAGGGGAAGGGACAGATTCTGGAACAGGTTGGTCTAGATCTGTGTTTATTAAAGACATTGACAGGCGTTGTTTCCTTAGCAAGACATACTTATTTGTCTGGCAAAAAGGATGGCCTCTTGGTCCGCTATCAGGACAGATGCGAGAATATTGAATCTGCATGAGAAGCAGGGCGCTGGTCAGGGGTCAGATTCCCTCTGAGGGCTCTTTGTGAGAGCTTGTTGATTTGATTTGATTTGATTTGATTTGATTTGATTTGATTTATTGCCACATGTACCACAGTTAGGTTGGTGGAGTTGTGGATAGCGTGGAGGTCTATTGTAAGTTGCAACGAGATGTTGCCAAGATACCGAACTAGGCTGGTAAGTGGCAGATGGAGTTCAACCTAGAAATGTGTGAAGTCATTCACTTTGGAAGATCGAATTTGAAAGCAGAATAAGGTTAAAGGCAGGATTCTTGGCAATGTGGAGGAATAGAGGGATCTTGAGGTCCATGTCCACAGATCCCTCAAAATTTCCACCAAGTTGAAAAGGTTGTTAAGAAGACATATGGTGTGTTGGCCTTTATGAGCAGGGGGATTGAGCTTAAGAGCTGTGAGGTTATGCTGCAGCTCTACAGAGTCCTGGTTGGACCACACTTTGAACATTTTTACAGTGCGCAAACAGGCCCTTCGGCCCAACAAGTCCACACCGACGCGCAACCGACCCATACCCCTACATTTACCTCTTACCTAACACTACGGGCAATTTAACATGGCCAATTCACCTAACCTGCACATTTTTGGACTGTGGGAGGAAACCGGAGCACCCGGAGGAAACCCACGCAGACACAGGGAGAACGTGCAAACTCCACACAGTCAGTCGCCTGAGGCGGGAATTGAACCCGGGTCTCTGGAGCTGTGAGGCAGCAGTGCTAACCACTGTGCCACCGTGCCGCCCATCTAATTTGTGTTCAGTTCTGGTCACCTCATTAGAGGTAAGATGTGAAAGCTCAGAGAGGGTGCAGAGGAGATTTACCATGATGCTACCTGGACTGGAGGGCATGTCTTGTGAAGAAAGGTTGAGGGAGCTAGGGCTTTTCTCATTGGAGCAAAGAAGGATGAGAGGTGACTTGATAGAGGTGTACAAGATGTTGAGAGGCATAGATAGAGTGGCAGAAATGAGGGGACATATCTTTTAAGGTAATTGGAGGAAGGTTTAGGGGAGATGTCAGAGAGTGGTGGGTGAGTGGAATGCACTGCCAGCGGTGGTGGTAGAGTCAGATATGTTAGGGACATTTAAGCGACTCTTGGATGGGTACATGGAAGTTAGTACAATGGAGGGTATGTCGGTTAGTCTGATCTTAGAGTAGAATAAAAGGCCAGCACAACATCCAGTGCCAAAAGGGATGTATTTTGCTGTGCTATGTTTTATATACCCAAGTTCAGACAAAAGTTTTGTTTTGTGAGCAGTAAAGTCAGACCATAGCAAACAAGGACTTGGAGGTCACATGGTGCTTAGTCACAGTGAGGCATACAGGGTTACAGCTACACAGGAGGTGCACAAAGGCAAGGCCAACATTAAATTTGAAATTGGAGAGCTCCATTCAGCAGTCTAATAATGGCAGGGAAGAAGCTATTCTTGAACCTGTTGGTGCATGTGTTCAAGCTTCTGTATCTTCTGCCTGATGGGAGAGGGTGTAGGAAATCATTACCGGGGTGGGAGGGGACTTTGATGTTGGCAGCCTTTCTGCGGCAACGAGAAGTGTGGATGGATTCCATGGATGGGAGGTTACCTTCCGTGATGGACTGTGTTGTGCACACAACCTTCTGTAGTTTCTTCCGGTCCTGGGCAGAGCTGAATTTCCTAAGCCTCTTGAGGAAGAAAAGATGTTGTTGTGCCTTCTTGACTGTTGCATGAGTAGGTTTAGATATTTAGCCTCTCCTTTCGCATTCTTTCTAACTCCTTTATTTGGTGCAGTCACACAGTCAGTCAGTTTCATACCTTGTGCTAAACGTTTTGAAGGGCTTCTTCAAAAGGATAGTATATTATGAAGGGCAAAGATAGTGTACATATGTAATCTTTAAACTTGATTACATTTTAATGAATAGAACAGCTTATTTGTGGTAAAAATGTGTAAACTTAACAGGCATTATGAAGGGTAAGAGTATAGAGTATTTATTGCATACTAAAACAGGACTGAGTTTGGACGGCTTTGACAAGAAGTCATGTCTGATTAATCTGTTAGGATTCTTTGAGCACGTAAAGAGTAAGTTAGACAAAGGGAGAGCCAGTGGACATGACCGATTTGGATTTCCAGAAGGCCTTTGACAAGGTACCACCCAGGAGGCTGCTAAATAAGATGAATCTCTAGTATTAGATTACATTAGATTCCCTATAGTGTGGAAACAGGCCCTTCAGCCCAACAAGTCCACACCGACCCTCTGAAGAGTAACCCACCCAGTCCCATTTCCCTCTGACTAATGCACTTAACACTGGCCAAGTCACCTGACCTGCACATCATTGGACTGTGGGAGGAAACCCACGCAGTCACCGGGAGAATATGCAAACTCCACACAGACAGTCGCCTGAGGCTGGAATCAAACCTGGGACCCTGGTGCTGTGAAGCAGCAGTGCTAACCACTGAGCCACTGGGGAGAAGGCAGGAGCATGGGGCTGAGAAACATGTCAGAGAAGGTTGAAAAATGATCCTGGGGTTGAAGGGCTTGACATATGAGGGGTGTTTGAGGACTCTGGGTCTGGATGAGGTGGAGTTTAGAAGGGTGGAGGGGGGAGGTTGAGCCTTACAGGAGAGTGAGAGGCCTGGATAGAGTGAGTGTGGAGAAGATGTTTCCACTTGTAGGAGAGATCCAGGACGCAAGTGCACAGCACTCAGAGTGAAGGGAGGGCCCTGAGGTGAGGAATTTCTTCAACCAGACAGTAGTTAATCTGTAACATTCACTGTGGTGGGGGCAGGGGGGAGAGATGAGACTGTGGAGGGCAAGCCACAGTGCTTTTAAGACAGAGATGGATCAGTTTTGTTAGTGAGGGAAATCAATGGTTGATTAGATTAGATTACCTACAACGTGGAAACAGGCCCTTTGGCCTAACAAGTCCACACCGACACTCCGAAGAGTAACCCACCCAGACCCACTTCCCTCTGACGAATGCACCTAACACTACGGGCAATTTAGCATGGCCAATTCACCTGACCTGCACATCTTTGGGCTGTGGGAGGAAACCCACGCAGACACTGGGAGAATATGCAAACTCCACACAGCGTCTGCCTGAGGCTGGAATCGAACCTGGGACCCTGGTGCTGTGAGGCAGCAGTGCTAACCACTGAGGCACCGTGCCACCGTTACGGGGAGAAGGCAGGAGCATGGGGTTGAGAAACATATCAGCCATGATTGGATGATGGCGCAGACCCAATGGGCTGAATGGCCTACTTCTGCTCCTTTTTTATTATGCTTTACTGAAATATGATTGGTTATAATTCACATGCTGCGTCCCCAGGATGGGAAGGAGGTGAGTCTCGGTCTGTCAGTCAGACCCTGCAGGAGATTGGGGAGGGATATTACGTACAGCGGAGTGAGAATGGAGGGGAGATGGTGTGGGATGCTTTTAGTGAATGAGAGATGGCAGAGATGTGCCGGGACTAGAACAGTCTGTTCTGAACTTCTATCCTGCACTTCCTCTGGCAACTCATTCCACACGTGCACCACTGTCTGCGTGAAAATGTTGCCTCTTGGATCCCCTTTAAATCTCACTTTAAAGCTACATTCTCTAGTTTTGGACTCCACTACCCTGGGGAAATTTCAATCTTGTATTTTCTGATGAGAGTCGAGTCGCGGGGCGGTTTCAGGTAACCTGTGTTGCAGCTTCATTTCTCCAGAGCAATAAGGCACACCAAAAGCTTCGGGATGTCTTAACTTAGACAGTTTCAACTTAGAGCACGCGCTCCCCCACCTTGATTGCTATTGGTCAGAGCCGCCCAGTTATCCCTTTTGTAATTGGCTCTCTGGTGGAGCATCTTGTACAGTTTCAGCTGACCTCAATGTATTTCCAATGAAGCTAATTGTTTCACTGAATGACAAAGAAATGGACAGGCTTGTGATCCGGCCCTGGACCTTTTAGATATTTCCCAGACTCTCTTCTCTCCCTCTGAGGCTTTTTCACATTGGTTCTTGTATTCAAGTAACACTTACCAGCTGCACCACGGTAACTGCCAATTCATTGGATAACTGCCTGTCACTTCAGGAACCTTTTAAATTCCTCATTACAGGTGATCCAAAAGGATATTGATGTGGTTACACCTAATGTTGGAATTTTTCAGCTAATACGTTGTTGCTTCCCATATTTACTAGACACCTCTATCTTTATCCTTGGGTGTCTTCTAATGTCATCATTCACCTCACATTCCAATGTCTGCCTAGTTCTGTCTCTGTGATTCATTCCTCATTGTAATGAGTTGGGGGCTGCTTTTATTGTCTGAAACTGATTGGGATCTTTTCCTCTAATGCTTTAAATGATTTTTTTATTTGTGTATAGTTGGATCTGTAACTACTACGGAATCTATATCTATGATTATTTGAAGGATCTTAACTGAAAATTACTCTTACTATTGTATCAGATTGATTAAATGATTCCAGAGACACAACAAATTGGTGTGAAATGTTCTTTTCTGTGTTTTAATGCGTAAACAAATGCAGTTGCACATTCTATCCCAGTCTGTTACCTTGAATCCACAGAGTTACTGTTGTTTTATTTGTCAGGACTATGTTAAGCAAACATTTTTCCCCAAGGTCTCTAACTCCTGTCAGCTATGTTTTGCTACATTAGCCGTGGCTAGCCATCGGTGTCCTGCCCAGTCATGGGCAATTGGAACAGGAAAATACTTGGGCTATTCACCCTATCTGTGCCCCTCATCATTTTATAAACTTCTGGAATTGTCTGAAGACTGGTATCTGTGATGCTGCAGGACCACTGTGAGTACCTCAGCCTGATCTTTTGTGCTGATGTGCTGGGCTCTTCCATCAGTGAGGATGGGGATATTGGTAGGGCTGTCTCCTCCAATGAGTTAGTTAATTGCCCACCACCATTCACAACTGGATTGGGCAGGACTGCAGAGCTTAGATCTGATCCATTGGTTGTATTATTATTCACAATTTATACTGATGATTTGGAGTTGGGGACCATGGGTCACAGGTCAAATTTTGCAGATGACACTAAGATGAGTGGCAGAACAAAGTGTGCAGAGGACTGTGAAACTTTGCAGAGGAACAGAGATATTTTGAAGTCATCCATTTTGATAGGAGTAACAGTAATGAGTTGATGGTGAGAAGTTGTAGCACACTGTTGTGCAGAGGGACATGGGAGTCCTTGTGCATGAATCACCGAGGGTCGGTCTGCAGGTCAAACAGGTGATTAGGAAGACAAATGGAATTTTGTCCTTCATTGCTGAAGGGATTAGGTTTAAAAGCAAGGAACTTGTGTAGGCCATTTGGACCATTAGGTCAACACTGACCCCTCCAAAGTGCGTGCCACACAGACTCCCCAAACCCCCACTCTTCCCCCACCCCACCCCCAAATCCTATCCAGTCATTTCTGCTGGTGGATGAGACTAGGACCTGGGGTATTGACCTCCAGATTAGGGGGAGTAGAATTCGGACAGAGACGAGGAGGAACTGCGTTTCCCAGAGAGTAGTGAATCTGTGGAAGTCTCTGCCCAAGGAAGCAGTACAGGCAGCTTCATTAAGTATATTCAAGACACAGTTGGATGGGATTTTGCATGGAGGGGAATTAAGGGTAGTCGGGATAATGCAGGGAGGAGGAGCAGAGACGACAGATAGATCAGCCATGATCTTAATGAATGGCGGAGCAGGCTGGAAGGGCCAAATGGCCTACCCCTGCTTCTATTACTATGCAACTATAACCCTGCATTTCCCATGGCTAACCCACCTAACCTGCACATCCCTGGACACTATGGGCAATTTCGCTTGGCCAATCCAAATCGAGGCTGGTGAGCAATGTAGTGATGTGGAAAATGACCATCAGAGAATGATAGAAAGGGACAAGGAGGATAAATGTACCAGCAATCAAAACTGGATTCAAAAGATCACAAAACGTGAAACTAAAGACTGTGTCTGAATGTGAGCTGCATTGTCACAAAAGTGAATGAATTGACTGCACACATTGAAGAGAATAATTATGATCTGAGACTCCTTACAGAGACATGGCTTCAGGATGACAAGGATTGGATCCTGAATATCGAGGCAGGAGGTATGTGGCATTCAAGTCGAATGGGAAGCTAGGTAAAGGTAGAGGGTTGGCACTGCTAATCAAAGCACTGATCACAGGGTAGTGTGGTGTCAGCTTGGATTTCAGATCCTGATTTCTCTGTCCTCTGTTGATCTCCCTGTTCCCACAGAGTAAAATGTCATCTGTTCTCACCTCTGCTGGATTTTTCCTGAAACCTTGGCCCCTCTTTTATACCTTCCAGAACAATAAAACATTCAGTCGATCAAGGCCAAACCCCTAGTCTCCCAGCCTGTCAACCATCCAGACAGAGTGTGTTGTCAGAGCAGAGAATAAAACAAGAAAAATGAAACAAAATTAGAAATTAGTGCACAGTTGGTGCTGTGCTTAATGTTTGTTCATTAGGAAGTAACCAAAAATAGGAGTCTCCTAGGATTCTATAGTGCCCTAATTGAAGAATTCTCTCTCCCTTACATCTAAGTATTAGTACCCAGCTATGATTTATAACAATATTTACATCAATGAAAATAAAGCATCTGTTATCAAATAGACATATACAGTACGGAAATAGACCTTTTGATCCAACACATCCATGCTGACAAGATATCCTATGTAAGTAAGTTCCATTTGTCAGCATTTGGCCCACATCCCTCCAAACCCTTCCTGTTCACATACCCATCCAGGTGCCTTTTAAATGTAATTGTAACAGCCACTTCCTCTGGCAGCTCATTCCATGCGCGCACTACCCTCTGTGTGAAAATGTTGACCCTTCGGTCCCTTTTAAATCTGCCCCCCCCTCCCTGTAAACTGATGTCCTCTGTTTTTTACTCCCCCAACCTAGGGAAAAGACCTTGCCTATGTACCCTATCTGTGCCACTCATGATTTTATATATGTCCATAAGGTCACCCCTCAGCCTCTGATGCTCCAGGGGAAACAGCCTCTCCTTATACCACAAACCCTCCAACACTGGCAATATCCTTATCAATCTGTCCTGCACCATTTCAAGTTTCACAATATCCTTCCTACCTGATAGCAGGGAGACCAGAATCGAATGCAATATTCCAAAAGTGTCCTGCTCAGCTGCAACATGACCTCCCAACTCCTATACCCAATGCATTCAATGGGCCAAATTGCTTCTTTCTGCACTGCAGGGATTTTATGATTTTGATTGATGTAAAGTGTTGATGTATGTTGCTTCATATGGTGTAAGTCTGATTATCACTGTTGTACAAGCTGCATGGCTATGGTTTTTCACCATCCAATATAGTAATGGAGTTACATCCTGTATTTCTTGTAATCATTTTTATATAACAGGTCAGCAGGAAGTCATTCAGCAACTTTACTGGCTTTCTTTTCTCAAGCAGCCTTGACATTTCATTATCATGTCCTTGATTCAGCTCAGTTTCCAGCACCTTTTGGAAGCAGCTTGTTCCAGGTCATTGTCACCTAAATGATGGTTTCCTCCATACACACTTAAGGCTATCTTGCTGTGTGAGGGTTTTCAGGTTTCTGTGTGCTGGATAATATGTGATCAGCAGGCATCTGGCAATCTACAAGAATTGCCACCTTTGTTATGTCCATGTAACTGTGCTGACAGTGATCACTTACTTTGTGATTTTTCTTTTTCAGGAAGACGTGCAGAAAGAAATCTGAAACCAAAAGATACATCAATCTCTGACAGAGCCACTTGATTCATTGGGACTTGAATATCAGCAGCCATTCACAGCAAGAAGAAATGTTTACTTTTGTCTGCTTGAGAGATTTTGGACACTGGTGTGGCAGGGAGAATACTGAGACACCCGAGTGAGGGAGATTGTGTGCTGACTGTGAAAAGTGCTTGAAACCAGTTACTCAGCTTGGGGGATCAAAACCTCACCCCTCACAGTGTGGAGAGACTGTGTAACTGTTCTGTTTGTAATTTCAAACCCAGAGGGACACAAGGAAAGCTTCCCCCCCATGGGAAAACCTGGAAATGTGGGGACTGTGAGAAAAGGTTCCCTTCCCTATGATGCTGGAAACCCATACACACGTTCACACTGGGGAGAGGCCATTCACCTGCTCCATGTGCGGACTGGGATTCAGTGAGGTAGGCCATCTGCAGATATGCCTGTGGGTCCATGTGGAAGAGAAGCCGTTCAAGTGCTCAGTGTGCAGGAATGGGTTCACTCCGTCGTCTCCACTGCTGATTCACCAGCGGGTCCACACCGGAGGGAGGCCGTTCACTTGCTCTCTGTGTGGGAAGGGCTTCAGCCGCTCCTCCCACCTGCGGAGGCACCAGCGAGTTCCCGTGCCATCACAGGGGGTTTGAAGGAGCAACGGCCGAGTGCCATTATCAACTGGACTATTAATCCAGTTCCGGGGACTCCTGGGTTCGAATCTCACCGTGGCAGATGGCAGAATTGGAACTCAGTCTGAAATCTGGAGTTCAGAATCTCATGATCAAACTATTTTTGGGGAAAAAACAGCCCTAACTGATTCACTAATGTTTTAAGGAAGGAAACTGTCGTTGTGGGAAAGGATTCATTCAGTCGTCCCTGCAACTGGTCTGGCCTACAAGTGACCCCTGACCCATAGCAGTGCGCTTGAATCTACACTGCCACACACACACACACACACACACACACACACCCCTCATCCCTGCAAATAAGCGGGGAGAATCTTACTTGGAGACAGGGTATGGATTGAAATTGCTGAGTGAGGCAATACTCCCTCCGGGTTAAGGCTGTACCAAGGAACCAATTACAAAGGGACAACTCAGCTGACCAATAGTAAAGGAAGTGGGGTGCAGGGGAGTGTGTGTGCTTTGAGTTTGAGCTGTTTCAAAAAAAAAAGCTACTTTTTGTGCACCTTTTTGCTGGGGAGATCTGAAGCTGTAACAAAGTTGGGTTGCAATAAAAGTTACCTGAACTTACTGTCGGACTCCAACATTGAAAGCCATGAGATCCAACAGGTTTTTGTTTTAAAGCGGCTCATTTCTTTCAGCCTCCAGGGCGAGGTTTCCAATGTTGTATATCAGAAGGAGCAGTCAATGTGTAGCCTGTATTATTACAAATTGTAAATTTTTCAGGACTGCAGGTTCTTCGTTTCATTGGCATTGTAAAGTTTACTGGCAGCAGCTGGAGGTGTGGGCAGTTTTCATTGGAAGCAAAATTAAAAATCTCACAGCACCAGGTTATAACAATAGGGGTCATCTCAGTTCAGATAATGCATTGAAGGTGTGCACATGGAGCGGGTGAATGGCCTCTCCCCAGTGTGAACGTGTGTGGGTTTCCAGCATCATAGGGAAGGGAACCTTTTCTCACAGTCCCCACATTTCCACTTTTAGAAATACAATCAGTCTGACCTAACATTGAAACACAGACAGACTTTATTTCTAAAAGTGGGAGCTACAGAATCTTACAAGGATTTATGCAGTTTTTGAGCAATTCAGAATAGAATGGACTACTGCAAGGAAGTGTCCAAGCAACTGACCAGGAACACTACAGGCCAAAGAGCACACCCGTGAACTAATAACTTTGATCAAGACTTTCAATCCAGTCCTTCAGAGTTCCCAAGTGCCCTCATCCCACATATTCTCACAAAGGTGACTGCTACTGCCTTCCAAAGATACACAAAGCCAACACACCAGGACGTCCCATAGTATCAGGCAATGGGACCCTGTGTGAGAACCTCTCTGGTTATGTTGAAGGCATCTTTAAACCCATTGTACAGGGGTCCCCCAGCTTCTGTCACGACACTACAGATTTCTTCCAGAAACTCAGCACCCACGGACCAGTCGAATCAGGAACATTCTTTGTCACAATGGACGTGTCAGTACTCTACACCAGTATTCCCCACGATGATGGCATCACGGTAACAGCCTCAGTACTCAATACCAACAACTGCCAATCTCTGAGCACTATCCTACAACTCATCTGCTTCATCCTTGACCACAACATTTTCACCTTTAACAACCAGTTCTTCATCCACATACACGGAACAGCCATAGAGACCAAATTTGCACCACAGTATACCAACATTTTCATACACAGGTTTGAACGAGACTTCTTTTCTGCATAGGTACTCCAACCAACACAATACACCAGATCTATTGACGACATTTCTTCCTCTGGACCCATGGCGAGGAATCACTGAAACAGCTACATAGTGATATCAATACGTTTCATCCCAACATCACAATCACCATGGACTTGTCTTTAGTATCTCTCTCATTCTTGGACACGTGCATCCCCATCAAGAATGGGCATCTCAGCACTTCTCTGTACTGCAAACCCATGCATAACCTGACAGTGCTACACTTCTCTAGCTTCCACCTGAAACATGTTAAAACAGCCATCCACTACAGACAAGCCCTTCACATACATACGATCTACTCAGGTGAGGAGGAATGTGACAGACACTCGGAAGTACACAAGCATGCTCTCATAAGAAAGGGGCACAATGCTCAACTCATCAACTGCCAGTTCCAATGTGTAATGACCTCCTTAGGAGACAGGCACGAGCTGCAACCAATATGGTACCCTTTGTTGTCCAGTACTTCTCGGGAGCCAAAAGACTGTCACATTCTTCACAGCCTGCAAAATATTATCGATGACAATGAGCATCTCGCCAAGACCTTCCCTATGCCTCCACGGTGGTACAGTGGTTAGCACTGCTGCATCACAGCGCCGGAGACCCGGGTTCAATTCCCACCTCAAGCGACTGACTGTGTGGAGTTTGCACGTTCTCCCTGTGTCTGCGTGGGTTTCCTCCAGGTGCTCCGGTTTCCTCCCACAGTCCAAAGATGTGCAGGTCAGGTGAATTAGCCATGCTAAATTGCCCATAGTGTTAGGTAAGGGGTATGGGTGGGTTGCGCTTCGGCGGGTCGATGGGGACTTGTTGGGCCAAAGGGCCTGTTTCCACACTGTAATGTAATCTAATCAAAAAAAAATCTAATCTTCTCACCTTCAAACCACCAAACCTTAAATAAATAATTGTTTGCAGCAATCTGCCTGGCCTTCAGGACAACATGATACAACTCTGTCATGGCAGTCACTGCAAAACGTGTCAGAGTTTACCATCATTACACATGGGGATACCACCCACCATGAATGCGGCAGTTACTCATGTGACTCTGCCAACGTTGTTTATCTCATACGCTTGCAGGCACTGATGCGCTGAAGCATGGTATATTGGCAAGACCGAGCAGAGGTGACGGCATCGGATGAATGGACACTGCACAACAATCACCAGGCAGGAGCGTTCACTCCCAATCGGGGACACTTCAGTAGTACGGGACATTCAGCCTCGGACCTTCAGGTGACCATCCTCCAATTCAGGACAGGTAAAAACGCAAAGTGGCCAAGTAGAGGCTGATGGCCAAGTTCGGGTACCCATGGGGATGGCCTCAACCAGTACCTTGGGTTCATGTCACACTACATGTGACCCGACTACATTATACACACTCTCATATATACACACACACACGTGCTCTTCCAGACCAACACATTCATGCAGACTCTCTCTTATACACAAGTGCTCTCTCATATGCTCACACACACCCTCTCACAGACTTCTATCCTATTACACAGACACACACTCACACCTTTCTCCCCCCCCCCACACACAGTTTCCCCTGTGCACGCGTACACACACATACACGTTTGTGGGGTGAATTTGTATCTGCAGTATTACATGTTATTTTGTTCAAAAACTGCATAAATCCACGTAAGATTCTATAACTCCCACTTTAGGAATAGAATCAATCTGACCGAACTTTGGGACACAGACTTTAAGTTCGTACCTTCAATGCATTACTTGAGCTGTTAACCTATTGTTAAAAACTATCTTGAGAATGTAACTTTAAAAAAGTTCTGGGAGTTAAAAAATGTTCTGGGATTTACATATGAAGGAACCGAAACTATCATGGTCATTCTAAAAGACGTAAGCTCAATTTGTTTAACATTACATTCCATGACACTGTAATCCTGTTGCTATAAAGTCTATGTCTAATCATTCTGCTCCACTACCACCCGATGAAGAAACAGCGCTTCGAAAGCTCGTGGTTCCATACAAACCTGTTGGACTATAACCTGGCGTTGTGTGATTTTTACCTTTGAAAATCTGTCAGTCATAACCAGCATCTCCATACTGCGCATGCTCCTCGGTGTCAACAGCCACTGCGCATGCTCCTCGGTGTCAACAGCCACTGCGCATGCTCGCGGGTGTCAGTAAAACACTGCGCATGGCCCTATTACAAGCGACAGCGTCCCAAGACCTTGTTTTGATGGACCAATGGGACGCACTGGAGGACCGGATGGAGATTGGTCCTCCTGCCAATCGCAGCAAACCCATAGTCTGGATGCGGAAGTTTGACCATGAGCTTTTGAAGATGGTGTTGCCCCTCTCTCTGTCTAAATTCAGGTTGAGCTTCACCCCAGACTGCAATTTTCTTCCTCTCTCCAACATCTGTGAGTACAGCACTCTCTTTTCTCAACCCCTTTTCCATTCCGGGGTTCGCTGTTGATTTGCAGGAACGGAAGGGAAACGGAGTGAATCCAGGGAGGGGTCGGACTCATGAAAGTTAGTCCAGGCCTGTGTCTCAATTGAAAAGCACAGGAGAATTGACATTTCGGGCAGGAGACTTTCAACAGGAATGATGTGTGGATGTACAAAAGGCCTCAGCATCCTTCTACACCAGTCAGTGCCAGTTGTCAGACAGGTGCAACAAACAGTGAGCAAGGCAAGTGGTATATTAGCAAGAGGAATTGCGTTGAGAAAGTGGGGATGTCTTCCTGCAGTTAGGGCGTCATTGAATATACCCAAGGCTGAGTTAATCTGATTTTTGAACAACAAAGAAGTGGATGGTTATGGGGGAAGGCATGAAAATGGTTTTAAGACCAATACAGATCAGTTACAAAAACAGACCCTTCAGTCCAACTAGTCCATGCTGATTATGTTCTCAAAATAAACTAGCCCCACCCTGTTTAGCCCATATCCCTCTGAACCTTTCTTGTTGGAGTCAGATGTACAGCACAGAAACAGACCCTTTGGTCCAACTTGTCCATGCCGACCAGTTATTCCAATCTTGTCCTATTTGTCAGCACTTGGCCCATATCCCTCTAAATCCTTCCTAAATCCAGATTCCTTTTAAATGCTGTAATTATACTCGCCTTCACCACTTCCTCTGACTAGTCATTCCATACACACACCACTCTTTGTGTGAAAAAGCTGCCCCATGGGTCCGTTTTATGTCCACCCCCACCCCCACCCCCACCCCCACCCCCACCCCAAACCTATGCCCTCTAGTTCTGGACTCTCCCCATCGCAGGTAGAAGACTTTGTCTATTTACCCAACCATGCCCCTCTGTAAAGTCACCCCTCAGCCTTCGATGCTCCAGGGAAAACAGTGCCAGCCTATGCAGCCTCACATGAGAGCGTAAATCTTTCAAACTTGGCAACATCCTGGTAAATTGTTTTTGATCCCTTTCAAGTTTTACAACATCCTTCTGTTGGGAAGGAGACCAGAGTTGCATACAATATTCCAAACATGGCCTCACCAATGTCCTGCACAGCTGCAACATCACCTCCCAACTCCTTTACTCAATGCTCTAACCAATAAAGGAAAGCATACCAAATGCTGCCTTCACTATCCTATCTATCTGCAACTCTATCTTCAAGGAGCTATGAACCTGCACTTCAAGGTCTCTTTGTTCAACAACACTCCCCAGGACCTTACCATATAGTGTATAGGTCCTACTCTGATTTGTTTTTCCAAAATTCAGCACATCACATTTATCTAAGTTAAATTTCATCATTCATGTACTTATCCAAATATCTTTCAAATGTTTTCACTGTACCTGCATCCACTTCTTCCTCTGGACATTCGTTCCACACACAAATGACGCTCTATGGAAAACAAGTGGTGCCCCTCATGTTTTTTTAAAATCCTTTTCCTCTCTTCAAAATTTAGTCCCTTTTCTTGAATCCCCACCCCAGGGAAAGGATGTCCGCTGTTCACATCTATATACCTCATAATTTTGTCATCCTCTAAAAGGTCACCACTCAACCTCCTCTGCTCCAGTGAGAAAAACCTCCAGCGTATTCACCAAGATGTTAGGTGTATTCATATCCACTTATGATCTGTTCAATGCTGGTGCAGGCTCGAAAGGTTAAATGGCCTACTCCTGCTGCCAATTCTCACACTCCTAGTCCAGGACAGTAAGAGACCATTAAACACAGGAGCAGAAATTAGGCCTTTCAGCCATCGGGACTGCTCCGCCATTAAATCCTGGCTGATAAGTTTCTCAATCCCATTCACCCATTTTCTACCCATAACCCTCGATTCCACATGATACTCAAGAACCTATCTACCTCTGTTTTAAATATATTCAGTGACCTGGCCTCCACTGCCTTCTGTAGCAGTGAATTCCATATGTTCACCACTCTTTGGCTGAAAAGGTTTCTCCTTATACTTGTTCTAAATCACCTTCCCTTTACTCTAAAGCTGTGCCCTCAGGTCCTAATCTCTTCCCCCCACTCCCCCCACTCCCCCCACTCCCCAGGGAGACAGGATAGTGAAGAAGGCATTTGGTACGCTTTCCTTCATTGGTCAGAGCATTGAGTACAGGGTTTGGGAGGTCATGTCATGGCTGCACAGGACATAGGTTGGGCTACTTTTGGAATATTGTGTGCAATTCTGGTCACCCTCCTATGGAAGAATGTTGTGAAACTTGAAAGGGTTCAGAAAAGATTTACAAGGACATTAGCAGAGCTGTAGGGAGAGGCTGAATAGGCCAGAGATAATTTCCCTGGAGCATCGGGACCTGAGGAGTGACCTTATAGAAGTTTATAAGGGGTATGGATAGGGTGAATAGCCAAAATCTTTTCCCCAATGTAGGGGGAGTCAAAAACTAGAGTTTCGTGTGAGAGGGGAAAGATTTAAGATGGACCTGAGGGGCAATGTTTTCACGTACATTTATTGAATGAGCTGCCAGTGGAAGTGGTGGAGACTGCTACAAAATACAACATTTAAAAGGCACCTGGATGGCTATATGAATAGGAAGGATTTAGAGGGATGTGAGTCAAATGCTGGCAAGTGGACTAGTGTAGTTTAGGATATCTGGTCAGCGCAGATGAGTTGGACCGAAGGGATTGTTTCCGTGCTGTATGACTCTAATTGTCATCGGTGAAAGCAGAAGTGTCGTTGTGGAGACTGGCCTTTCAGAGCAGCTTTCAAAGATGTTTTCCCTTCCTGGAGACAGAAGTTACTGTGAGATCTTTCAGTTGTGAGACAGCAACTGAGTGAGTGAGTGAGTACATCCTGGATTTTGGTGGAAAGTGGGAATTCATTGCACTGTGGGGATGAATTGCTTTAAGGTTTACCGGCAGTTAGTAAAGTGTGCTGAGCGGGGAGCTGAGTGTAAGGGTAGGTAGGTATTTTTATTTTAAACTAATTTTTTTCAGCCTCCAACATTTATTTCCAATGCTGTTCATCAGAAGGAGCGGTGGTATCGTTAGAAGCCTTACGAATTTCAGTACTGCAAGTATTGCATTGTTTAATCAGCATTGCAAAGGTTACTGGCAGCAGCGGGAGGTGTGGGCTGTCTTCACTAGAAATTATTAAGAAGTTGGATAACACACATACAAGAGTTGGACTTGTCTTTGGATTGGCAGAAGGTGGGAGGCTTTAGGGCAAACACAACTGCGGTAAATCATAGAAGCCCTACAGTGTGGCAGCAGGCCATTCAGCCCATCGAGTCCATGCTGACCCCTCCGAAAAGCAAACACCCACCACCTTCACTATCCTGTCTACCTGCGACTCCACTGTCAAGAACTATGAACCTGCTATAGAGTCATGCAGCATGGAAACAGACCTTCGGTCTAACCAATCCATGCCGACAATAATCCCAAATTAAACTAGTCTCTCCTGCCTGCTCCTGGCCTGTATCCCTCCAAACATTTCCTATTCATGTACTTAAACAAATGTCTTTTAACTGTACCTGCATCCACCACTTTCTCAGCAAGTCTATTCCACATGTGAACCACCCTCTGTGTAAAATTAGTATTTGAATGGCAAGGATTGAAAGGTTAGAAAAGATTTACAAGGACATTTCCAGGGTTGGAGGGTTTGAGCTACAGGGAGAGGCAGCATAGATTGGGCTGTTTTCCCTGGAGCATTGGAGGCTTATAGAAATTTATAAAATCATGAGGTCTTTTCCCTGGGGTAGGGGAGTCCAGAACTCGAAAGCAGAGGTTGAGGATGAGAGGGGAAAGATTTAAGATTATCTAAGGGGCAACTTTTTCACACAGAGGGTGGTGCATATGTTGAATGAGCTGCCAGAGGGAAGTGGTGGAGACTGGTACAATGACAACATTGAAAAGGCCTCTGGATAGGTGTTTGAATAGGAAGGGTTGTTTTAAAAAATTCTCAAGGTCAGGTTCGTAGGAGAGTAGTCTGACACAGAACAAACGACCAAGAGGCGAGTCTGCTAGAATATGGGCATTTTATTCCCCGCAGCGTCGCCACAACCAACGGGTCTGGCTTATACTCACTCTACATGTTACCGGAACTGGGAGCCGTCAGTTCTCGTAGAGCGGTTGCCAACAACCCACGCTCGGCGGTTAAACGTAACCCCGGAGCAGACTCACCGAACTGGAGACTTTTCCAGCTGATATACTCTTTTCCAGATATAAACATTCATGTGAACAGCAGAGCAAGGCTAAAAAACACATTCCATTCTGGTTACATACAGATAAGAAGATTCACACGGGGAGGTGTGTAATAAGATTCACACGGGACTAAGCAACACCTCCATTCTGGTTAGATTCACACATGTATTGGGACATAATTTTTAACCGTTTCACCACATTCCACTGCTTGGCCCAATACATGTGTTACATTATGATTATTGGGACATAATTTTACACCACATTCCACTGCTTGGCCCAATACATGTGTTACATTATGCTTAATTCAGTTCAATTCGTTTCAGTTAATTTCAGTTCAGTCAATTCAGTGTAGTTCAATTCAGCTCAGTTCAGGTCTGTTCAGTTCAATTCAATTGTGTTCAATTCAGTTCCGTCCATTTCAATTCAATTTAGCTCAGTTCCATTTTGTTCCGTTCAATTTGATTCACTTCAGTTCCACTCAGTTCAGTTCAGTTCAATCCCATTCAATTCTGTTAACTCCGCTTCAGCTTTTTGGACATGCCCACATCCTCCGCTGTACCCCAGGCAAGGGGTTCTTCGGCAGGACTGGGATCCTCTCTCAAACAAACTGCCACGTACATGCCCACATCCATGCCATCCCGGGACGGTTGGGACCTCCACAGTTTGTTCTTCTGGTTTCTTAGTCTTTTTCCAAAACATTGTTCTGTATCAAAATCTCTCCTCAATTGCGATTGATCCTGCCGACTACGCCAAATGTTTTAAAAAATTCTCAAGGTCAGGTTCGTAGGAGAGTAGTCTGACACAGAACAAACGACCAAGAGGCGAGTCTGCTAGAATATGGGCATTTTATTCCCCGCAGCGTCGCCACAACCAACGGGTCTGGCTTATACTCACTCTACATGTTACCGGAACTGGGAGCCGTCAGTTCTCGTAGAGCGGTTGCCAACAACCCACGCTCGGCGGTTAAACGTAACCCCGGAGCAGACTCACCGAACTGGAGACTTTTCCAGCTGATATACTCTTTTCCAGATATAAACATTCATGTGAACAGCAGAGCAAGGCTAAAAAACACATTCCATTCTGGTTACATACAGATAAGAAGATTCACACTGGGAGGTGTGTAATAAGATTCACACGGGGCTAAGCAACACCTCCATTCCGGTTAGATTCACACATGTATTGGGACATAATTTTTAACCGTTTCACCACATTCCACTGCTTGGCCCAATACATGTGTTACATTATGATTATTGGGACATAATTTTACACCACAAGGGTTTAGAGGGACATGGGCCAAGTGCTGGTAAATGCGGCTAGATTAATTTTGGATATTGGGTCGGCATGGGTGAGTTGAACCGAAGGATCTGTTTCCGTGCTGTACATCTCTATGACACTGAGGTTGAATAAGTCCTGATCTGATTTGCATTTCCAAAATACAGCACCTTACATTTATCTGCATTAAACTCCATCTGCCACTTTTCAGCACATTGGCCCATCTGGTCAAGATCCTGTTTTAATCAGAGGTAACCTTCTTCGCTGTCCACTATCCTCCAAATTCGGTGTCATCTGCAAACTTACTAACTATACCCACTATGTTCACATCCAAATCATTTATATAAATGATGAAAAGTAGTGGACTCAGCACCGATCCTTGTGGCACACCACTGGTCACAGGCCTCCAGTCTGAAAAGCAACCATCCACTACCCATCCTCTTTCCTCTACCTTCAAGCCAGTTCTGTATCCAGTTGACTAGTTCTCCCAGTATTTTATGAGATCTTGCTAACAATCTTCCACGCGGAACTTTGTTGAATGCCATATAGATGACACCCACCACTCTGCTTCATCGATCCTCTTTGTTACTTCTTCAAAAAACTCGGTCAAGTTTGTAGATATGATTTCCCATGCACAAAGCTATGCTGACTATCCCTAATCAAACCTTGCCTTTTGAAATACATGGAGATCCTGTTTCACAGGATTCCCCAAACAACTTGCCTATCACCGGTGTCAGGTTCACTGGTCTATAGTTCCCTGGCTTTTCCTTACCACCTTTCTTAAATAGTGGCACCACATGAGCCAACCTCCAGTCTTCCAGAACCGCTCCTGTGACTATTGATGATACAAATATCTCAGCGAGAGGCCCAGCAATCATTTCCCTAGTTTCCCTAGCTCAGGTCTTGGGGATTTATCCACTTTTCTGGTGTTTCAAGACATCCAGCACCACCACCTCTGTAATATGGACATTTTCCAAGATGTCACCATCTATGTCCCTGAATTCTATATCTTCCATAGTAAACACACTGATGCAAAATACTCATTTAGTATCTTCCCCCATCTCCTCTGGCTCCACACATAGGCTGCCTTGCTGATCTTTAAAGGGCTGAAAATGTGTTGCTGGAAAAGCACAGCAGGTCAGGCAGCATCCAAGGAGCAGGAGAATTGACGTTTCGGGCATAAGCCCTTCTTCAGGGCCCTTCTTTAAAGAGCCATATTCTCTTCCTAGTTACCCTTTTGTCCTTAATGTATTTATAAAAACTCTTCTAATTCTCCTTAACCCTATTTGCCAAAGTTATTTCATGACCCCCTTTCACTCCTGATTTCCTTCTTAAGTATACTCCTACTGCCTTTATACTCTTCTAAGGATTTATTTAATTTCTCCTATCCATACTTGTCATATGCTTCCATCTTTTTATGAGCCAAAACCACAATTTTCTCTGGTCGTCCAGTATTCCCTACACCTACCAGCCTTTTCTTTCACCCTAACAGGAATATACTGTCTCTGAACTCTTGTTATCTCATTTCTGAAAACTTCCCATTTTCCAGCCGTCCCTTTACCTGCGAACATTTGCCCCAAATCAGTTTTTGGATGTTCTTGCCTAATACCATCAAAATTAGCCTCCCTCCAATTTAGAACTTCGACTTTTAGACCCTTTGTCATCACTATTTTAAATACAGTACAATTATGGTCACTGACCGCAAAGTGCTCCTGCATTGACACCTCAGTCACCTGCCCTGCCTTATTTCTCAACAGTAGATCAGGTTTTGCATCTTCTGTAGTAGGAACATCCACACAATGACTCGGAAAATTTTCTTGTCCACGCTTAACAAATTCCTCTTGATCTAAACCCTGAACGCTGGCAGTCTCAATCAACGTTTGTAAAGTTAAAATCCCTTACCATGGCCATCCTATTATTCTTACAGATAACTGAAATCTCCTTACAAATTTGTTTCTCAATTTCCTGCTGACTATTAGAGGGCCTATATTATAATCCCATTAAAGTAATTATCCCTTTCTTATTTCTCAGTTCCACCCAAATAACTCCTCTGGATATATTCCTAAGAATATCCTCCCTAAGTACAGCAGTAATACTATCCCTTATCATAACGCCACTCCCCCACCTATCACCTTCATCCCCTCCCCCACTCACCTATTGTACTCTATGCTACTTTCTCCCCACAACCACCCTCCTCTCACTTATCTCTCCACCCTTCAGGCTCTCTGCCTTTATTCCTGATGATGGGCTTTTGCCCGAAACGTCGATTTTACTGTCCCTCTGATGCTGCCTGAACTGCTGTGCTCTTTCAGCACCACTAATCCAGAATCTGGTTTCCAGCATCTGCAGTCATTGTTTTTACCTAGTTTAATTTATCAGTCCTACCTTGTTCTCTGCTTTATTCCTTCCTGCCCTGACTGTTTGACTCACTCCCTTTCCCAACTGTAGGTTGATCTCTTTCCTCACTATTTTCCTGGGACCCATTCCCCAACTTGCTCATTCAGCAACTTTACTGGCTTTCTTTCTGCAAGCAGTCTTGATATTTTATTTTCATTCCTTGTTTCAGCACCTTTGTCGGCAGCTTATTCCAGGTCATTGTCACCTAAATAAAATTTTCCTCCATACACACTTAAGGCCATTTGGCTGCATGAGGGTTTTCAGGCTTCTCTGTCCTGGATAATGTGTGATCAGCAAGCAACTGGCTGCTGATCTACAGGAATTGCCATCAATGCTGTTTATTTAACTGTACTGACAGTGATCACTTATTTTGTGAATTTGTTTTTGCAGGAAGACATGTAAAAAGAAATTTGAAAGCACTTGATACATCAACTTCTGACAGAGCCCCTTGATTCATTGGGACTTGAATATCAGCAACCATTCCAATTGAGAAGAAATGTTTGCTTTTGGCTGCTTGAGAGATTTTGGACACTGGTGCGGCAGGAAAAATACTGAGATAACTGAGTGAGAGAGATTCGGTGCGCTGACTGTGGAGAGTGCTTCAAACCATTTTGTCAGCTTGGGAGATCAAAATCTCCCCGCTCATGGTGGGGAGAGACCGTGTACCCGTTCTGTTTGTAATTTCAAACCCAGACTGACACAAGGAAAGCTCTCCCCATGGGGAAACCGTGGAAATGTGGGGACTGTGGGAAAGGATTCCCTTCCCCTTCGGTGCTGGAAATTCACAGACGTGTTCACACCGGGGAGAGGCCGTTTGTCTGCCACCGTTGCGGGAAAGGATTCATTCAGTTGTCTCAGCTGCAGACACACCAGCGTGTTCACACCGGGGAGAAGCCGTTCACCTGCTCAGTGTGCGGGAAGGGGTTCGCGAATTCTTCCAACCTGAGGGCACACCAGCGGGTCCACACTGGAGAGAAGCCGTACACGTGCTTGGTGTGTGAGAAGGGATTTGCTCATTCATCTGCACTGCTGAGGCACCAGCGGGTCCACACTGGGGAGAGGCCGTTCACTTGTTCAGAGTGCGGGAAGACTTTCCGTCGTACGAGCAACTTGCGGAGGCACGAGCGGGTCCACACGGGGGAGAGGCCCTTCAGGTGCCCCGAGTGCGGGCAGGGGTTCAGTCAGATGAGTGACCTGCGTAATCACGAGCGGATCCACACGGGGGAGAGGCCCTTCACCTGCCCAGAGTGCGGGAAGACCTTCGGTCGTGTCGGTAACCTGCGGATGCACCAGCGGGTCCACACTGGGGAGAGGCCATTCACCTGCACCAAGTGTGAGAAGGCCTTCCGTCATGTGGGCGACCTGCGGAGGCACCAGCGGGTCCACGCTGGGGAGAGGCCATTCACCTGCATTGAGTGTGGGATTAGATTCCAACATGAACGCAACTTACAGAATCACGAGTGGGAGAGGCCATTCACCTGCCCAGAGTGCGAGAAGGGATTCATTGATTCTTCCGGCCTGCTGACCCACCAGCAGGTCCACACGGGGGAAGAGGCCGTTCACCTGCCCAGAGGGTGGGAAGGGATTCAGTCATGTGAGCAATTTACAGCAGTATGAGTGGGTCCATACGGGTGACTGAAGCTGTAATGAGGTTGGGTCGCAATAAAGGTTACCTGAATTCACCATCAGACTTGGACTCTCATTGAGAGCTGAGAGATCCAATGGGTTTTTGCTTGAAAGCTGCTCATTTCTTTCAACCTCCAGCACTAAGTTTCTAATGTCATGTATCAGAAGGAGCAGTAAATGAGTAGCAGAATTGTGAGAAATTATAAATTTTTCAGGAGTGTGGGTTCATTGATTCATCAGCATTGTAAGGTTTATTGGCAGCAGTGGGAGGTGTGGGCTGTATTCACTAGAAACAAAGATTAAAAGTCACACAACACCAGGTTATAGTTCAAAAGGTTTATTTGGAAGCACTAACTTTCGGAGCAGTGCTTCTTCATCGGGTAGCTGTGGGACAGGATCATAACACACAGAATAAAAATTAAAACAGGATCATAACACAGAATTAAAATTAAAACAGGATCATAAACACACAGAATTAAAATTAAAACAGGATCATAAACACACAGAATAAAAATTAAAACAGGATCATAACACACAGAATAAAAATTAAAACAGGATCATAACACAGAATTAAAATTAAAACAGGATCATAAACACAGAATAAAAATTAAAACAGGATCATAACACAGAATTAAAATTAAAACAGGATCATAACACACAGAATAAAAATTAAAACAGGATCATAAACACACAGAATAAAAATTAAAACAGGATCATAACACACAGAATAAAAATTAAAACAGGATCATAACACAGAATTAAAATTAAAACAGGATCATAAACACAGAATAAAAATTAAAACAGGATCATAACACAGAATTAAAATTAAAACAGGATCATAAACACACAGAATTAAAATTAAAACAGGATCATAAACACACAGAATAAAAATTAAAACAGGATCATAACACACAGAATAAAAATTAAAACAGGATCATAACACAGAATTAAAATTAAAACAGGATCATAAACACAGAATAAAAATTAAAACAGGATCATAACACAGAATTAAAATTAAAACAGGATCATAACACACAGAATAAAAATTAAAACAGGATCATAACACAGAATTAAAATTAAAACAGGATCATAAACACAGAATAAAAATTAAAACAGGATCATAACACAGAATTAAAATTAAAACAGGATCATAACACACAGAATAAAAATTAAAACTTAAGTTTTTCATCTCTGCAGATACTGCATTGTTCCATCAGCATTATAAAGGTTACTGCCAGCAGCAGGAGGTGTAGGCTGTGTTCACGAGAAACAAAGTTAAAAATCACACAAACGTTATGGAATATAATCCAGTGTTGTTTGGAAGGACTAGCTTTCGGAGCGCTGCTCCTTCATCAGGTAGCCGTGGAGCGCGATCACAAGACATTGTAATTTTTTGCTACAAATTCTGTGTCATACAACTGAATTGAACAAACCTAGATTGCTGTTAAGTCTTTCATCTTTTAGAATGGGCTGCAGGTTTCAGCTCATTAATAAGTAAATCACAGAACTACTTGTAAGGAATGTTCTCAATGTAACTTAAAGGAGACACATCAGCTCAGACAATGTATTAAAGGTGTGGGGTCAGAGTCTGTCTGTATGCCAATCTTGAGTCAGACTGGTTCTACTTCTAAAGTAGGAATTTATAAAATATTACATGGATTGACTGCATCTGCAAAAATTCTGCAAGTTCTGGCTTGAAGGTAGAAGACAGAGGGTGGTGGTGGTAGGGTGCTTTTCATTCTGGAGGCCTGTGACCAGAATCGGTGCTGGGTGCATTACTTTTCATCATTTATGTAAATAGTTTGGCTGTGAACATAGGTATAGTAAGTTTGCAGATGACATCAAAATTGGAGGTGTAGTGGACAGTGAAGAAGGTTACTTCTGCTTAAGGATAGATAGAGGTTGAGAGGGGCAAGATCTAAAAGGCACCTAAAGGTCAAGGTTTTCACAGAGGGTGGTGTGTGTATGGAATGAGCTGGTAGAGGAAGTGGCTGGTACAATTACATTTAAAAGGCATCTGGGTGGATATGTGAATAGGAAGGACTTGGAGGGATATGGGCAAAATGCTGGAACTAGATCTTGTCAGCTTGGATGTGTTAGATCAAAAGGTCTATTTCCATGAAGTATATCTATGTCTATTTGATAACAGATGCTTTATTTTCATTGATGTAAATATTGTTATAAGTCATACCTGGATACTAATACTTAGAAAAATGAGAGAGAGCATTCTTCAATTAGCGTACCATAAGAATCTGGGAAGACCCCTATTTCTGGAGAGGTGGGGGGGGGGGTGGTCAAGGCTTCAGCAGATTTCCAGTAGAGCTGAGAACAGATGACATCTTTCTCCGTGGGGATAGGGAGATCAACAGAGGGCAGAGAAATCAGGACCTGAAATCCAAACTGACACCAGACTACCCTGTGATCAGTGCTTTAATTGGCAGTGCCAACCCTCTACCTTTACCTAGCTTCCCATTTGACTTGAATGGCATGTACCCCCTAGTCCTGGTCTCACCCACCAGCAGAAATGACTGGATAGGGTAGGGGGGGGGGATCTGTATGGCATGCTCTGAGGAGGAGCTGGTATGGACTTGACTGTCCGAATGGCCGATATAACCTCCCTGCTTTTAAACTCAATCCCTTTAATAATGATGGACAAAATTCCATTTGTCGTCTTAATTACCCATTGCACCTGCAGGGCAACCCTCTGATTCATGCACAAGGATACCCAGGTCCCTCTGCACAGCAGCATGCTGCAACATCTTACCATCAAGTCATTGTCCTTTTTACTGTTTTCCAACAAAAATGGATGACTTCACATTTATTAACATAACTTTCCATCTGCCAGACCTTTGCCCACTCACTCAAAATATCCATGTTCCTCTGCACACTTTGCCACTCAACTTAGTGTCATCTGCAAACTTTGACCTGTGACCTGTCCCCCAACTCCAAATCATCAGTATAAATTGTGAATAATAATACAACCAATGGATCAGATCTAAGCTCTGCAGTCCTGTCCAATCCAGTTGTGAATGGTGGTGGGCAATTAACTAACTCATTGGAGGTGGCGGCTCCATCAATATCCCCATCCTCACTGATGGAAGAGCCCAGCACATCAGCACAAAAGATCAGGCTGAAGCACTCGCAGCAATCTTCAGCCAGAAATGCCAAGTGGATGATCCATCTCAGCCTCTTCCAGTGATCCCCAGCATCACAGATACCAGTCTTCAGACAATTCCAGAAGATTATAAAATGATGAGGGGCACAGATAGGGTGAATAGCCAAGGTCTTTCCCTGTTCTGACTGCCCATGACTGAGCAGGACACAGACAGCTAGCCATGGTTAATGCAGTGGGACATAGCTGACAGGAGTTAGACACCTTGGGGAAAAATGTTTGTTTAATATAATCCTGACAAGTAAAACAGTAATAACTCTTGAATTAATTAATCAATCTGTTCTAATATTTAGGAGTAGGTTTTAGTTAAAATCCTTCAAATAATGATAGAAATAGATTCTTTAGTAGTTACAGATATACCCCCACACAAAAGAAAATTAAAGCATTAGAAGAAAAGATTCCAACCAGTTTCAGATAGTGAAAGCAGCCCTGTATCATTAGAGAGAGGAATGAATCATTGACACAGAAATGAGCAGATATTGGAATGTGAGGTGAATTAACACATTATAAGACACCAAAGAATTAAGATAGAGGTGTCTAGTAAATATGGGAAGCAACAAATTATTAGCTAAAGAATTCTAACAGAAGGTGTAACCATAAATTTGATGGAAATAATCAATATTTGTTTGGATCGCCTGTAATGAGGAATTTAAAAGGTTCCTGAAGCGATGGGCAAGTATCCAATGAATTGGCAGTTAACATGGTGCAGCTGGTAAATGTTACTTGAATACAGGATCCATTGTGGAACAGCTTCAAGGAGGGAGATAAGAGAGTCGGGGAAACATCACAAAGGTCCTGGGGTGGATCACAAGCCTGTCCATCTCTCTGTCGTTCAGTGAAACGATTAGCTTCATTGGAAATACACTGAGGTCAGCTGAAACTGTACAAGATGCTGCACTAGAATCATAGAGGATTTGAGCTGCAGGGAGAGGCTGAATATGCTGGGGCTGTTTTCCCTGGAGCATCAGAGGCTGAGGGGTCACCTCATGGATAGGGTAAATAGACAAGGTCAGCAAGTCCAGAACTACAGGGCATAGGTATAGGGTGAGAGGGGAAAGGGACCCGAGGGGCAACTTTATCAAGCAGAGAGTGGTGAATGTATGGAATGAGCTGCCAGAGGAAGTGATGGAGGCTGATACAACTGCAGCATTTAAAAGACGGGTATATGAATATAGGAAGGGCTTATAGGGATATAGGCTAAGTGCTGGCAAATGGGACTAGATTAGGTTAGGATATTTGGTCAGTATGGATGAGATAGACCAAAGGATCTATTTCTGTACTGTATATCTTTATGACTCGAATTGGAACTAGCTGGATGGGCACCATGGACCAGTTTAGACCGAAGGACCTGGTGGGTCAAACCAGGGCAGGACGTACATGTCAATTGTTAGTGACCTAGAGGTGTAGGTGCATAGTTCTTTAAACGTGGACTCAGAGGTAGACAACAGACAATAGAGAATAGGTGCAGGAGTAGGCCATTCTGCCCTTCGAGCCTGCACCACCAT
Organism: Chiloscyllium plagiosum; assembly: GCF_037043375.1. Lineage (NCBI taxonomy): Eukaryota > Metazoa > Chordata > Chondrichthyes > Orectolobiformes > Hemiscylliidae > Chiloscyllium > Chiloscyllium plagiosum. Next base: position 78,152,936 of record NW_028270165.1, on the reverse strand, counting down.
TCAATATGATCATGGCTGATCATCCTTAATCAGTATCCTGTTCCTGCCTTATCTCCATAACCCTTGATTCCACTATCCTTGAGAGCTCTATCCAACTCTTTCTTAAATGAATCCAGAGACTGGGCCTCCACTGCCCTCTGGGGCAGAGCATTCCACACAGCCACCACTCTCTGGGTGAAGAAGTTCCTCCTCATCTCTGTCCTAAATGGTCTACCCCGTATTTTTAAGCTGTGTTCTCTGGTTCGGGACTCACCCATCAGCGGAAACATGTTTCCTGCCTCCAGAGTGTCCAATCCTTTAATAATCTTATATGTCTCAATCAGATCCCCTCTCAGTCTTCTAATCTCAAGGGTATGCAAGCCCAGTCGCTCCAGTCTATCAACATAAGGTAGTCCTGCCATTCCAGGAATTGATCTCGTGAACCTACGCTGCACTCCCTCAATAGCCAGAATGTCTTTCCTCAAATTTGGAGACCAGAACTGCACACAATTCTCCAGGTGTGGTCTCACCAGGGCCCTGTACAGCTGCAGAAGAACCTCTTTGCTTCTATACTCAATCCCTCTTGTTATGAAGGCCAGCATGCTATTAGCCTTCTTCACTACCTGCTGTACCTGCATGCTTACCTTCATTGACTGGTGTACAAGAACACCCAGATCTCTTTGTACTGCCCCTTTACCTAAATTGATTCCATTTAGGTAGTAATCTGCCTTTCTGTTCTTGCCACCAAAGTGGATAACCATACATTTATCCACATTAAACTGTATCTGCCATGCATCTGACCACTCACCTAACCTGTCCAGGTCACCCTGTAATCTCCTAACATCCTGTTCACCCTGCCACCCAGCTTAGTATCATCAGCAAATTTGCTAATGTTATTACTAATACCATCTTCTATATCATTAATATATATTGTAAAAAGCTGCGGTCCCAGCACTGATCCCTGCGGTACCCTACTGGTCACCGCCTGCCACTCCGAAATGGAGCCGTTTATCACTACTCTTTGTTTCCTGTCAGCCAACCAACTTTCAATCCAAGTTAGTACTTTGCCCCCAATACCATGCGCCCTAATTTTGCTCACTAACCTCCTATGTGGGACTTTATCATAAGCTTTCTGAAAGTCCAGGTACACTACATCTACTGGATCTCCCTCATCCAATTTCAGAGTTACATCCTCAAAAAATTCAAGATTAGTCAAGCATGATTTCGCCTTCATAAATCCATGCTGTCATGTTACTACTATCCAGATGTGTTGTAATTTCATCCTTTATAATAGACTCCAGCATCTTTCCCACCACTGAGGTCAGACTAACTGGTCTATAATTTCCTGCTTTCTCTCTCCCACCTTTTTTAAAAAGTGGTACAACATTAGCCACCCTCCAATCCGCAGGAACTGATCCTGAATCTATCAAACTCTGGAAAATAATCACCAACGCATCCACGATTTCCCGAGCCACCTCCTTCAGTACCTGGGATGTAGACCATTAGGCCCCGGAGACTTATCAACCTTCAGACCTAACAGTCTCTCCAACACCAAACCCTGGCAAATATAAATTCCCTTCAGTTCAGGTCCTTCAGCCACTGTTACCTCAGGTAGATTGCTTGTGTCTTCCCCAGTGAACACAGATCTGAAGTACCAATTCAATTCTTCTGCCATTTCTTTGTTCCTCATAATATATTCCCCTGTTTCTGCCTTCAAGGGCCCAATTTTAGTCTTAACCGTTTTTTTGCCTTTCATATACCTAAAAAAGCTTTTACTATCCTCCTTTATATTTTTGGCCAGTTTACCTTCGTACCGCATTTTGTCTCTGCGTATTTCCTTCTTAGTAATTCTCTGTTGTTCCCAGTCCTCCATTTTCCCACTTATCTTTGTTATCTTTCGAAACAAAAAAAAAGCTTGCAGGGGTACAGGGGGCACAGGTGTTGTTCTTAACTTAAAATATCAAATTAAAAATAATAACCATAGGGCAGCACAATGGCTCAGTGGTTAACACTGCTGTCTCACAGCACCAGGGACCAAGTTCAATCCCAGCCTTGGGCAACGTTCGTGTGGAGTGTGAACATTATCCCTGTGTCTGCATCGGTTTCCTCCCACAGTCCAAAGATGTGCAGGTTAGGGTGAATTGGCCATGCTAAAGTACCCATAGTGTTCAGGGATGTGTAGGTTAGGTGGATTGGCCATTCTAAATTACCAATGTCCAGGGATGTGCTAGCTCGGGGCATTAACCATGGGAAATGCAGGGTTGGGGTGGATCTGAGTGGAACGTTCTTCGGAGGGTTGGTGTCGACTTGGTGGACCGAATGGCCTGCTTCCCCATTGTAGGGATTCTATGATTCTAACCTTCTGTCTTGAAATTGAGTCATAGAGGTCTACAGCATGGAAACTATTCCTTTGGCCCAACTTGCCCATGATGCTCAGTTTTCACAATTAATTTAGACCCTTTCCCTGCATTTAGCCCATATCCCTCCATACCCCTCCCATCCATGTATCTGTCTAAATGTTTCTTCAATGACAAAATTGTACTTGCTTCCACCACCACCGCTAATCTATTCCAGACACTCTCCACTCTCTGTGTAAATGTTTGCCCCTCTGCACCCATTTATATCTCTCCTCCACTCACCTGAAACCTACGTCCTCTAATTTTAGACCTCCACATGGGGAAAAAGCTGTTGGCTGTCTACCTTATCTATGCCTCTTGTGATTTTATATAGTGTACCTCTAAAAAATCACCTCCCAGTCCCTGTGCTCCAGGGGAAAAAAAAAGTCCCAGCCTATCCAGCATCTCCTTATAACTCAACTTTCCAGCCCAAGTAGCATCCCAGTAAATCTTTTCTGCATCCTGTCTAGTTTGTAATATCCTTTCTACAGTAGGGTGACTAGAACTGCACGCCGTACGCCTCACCAACATCTTGTACAGCTGCAACAAGACGTCCCAACTCCTATACTTGATGTTCTGACCGATGAAAGTAAGCATGCTGAAAGCCTTCTTCACCTCCCTGTCTACCCATGACTCCACTTTCTAGGAGTTATGAACCTGCACCCCGAGATCTCTTGGTTGGAGACATTGCATGTGAAATAGGTTCAGTGCTATATTAAAGGCAGGAAAGAATAACAAAAATATACTATTAGAGAGCCATAAATTATGTATCGAGATAAGGTACCGAAATAGAGTCGAGACAAGCACCAACTAATAATGTCTACCAATAAGCACCAAATCTATTTTGCATGCAGTATTCAAACCAAGAGATCTAGGTGCAGATTCATAGCTCCTAGAAAGTGCAGTCACAGGTAGACAGAGAAGGCTTTTGATTGGCAGGAGGACCAGGCACCTTCCAGTCCTCCTGGGCTCCCCATTGGTCAATCTCCAGACATGTGCCTCCTTGACCAGGAGACTCACATGTCCGCTGTCTAATGGGAGACAGCCAGTCTGCAAATATGGGGATTGTACCTGAAACAACCCCACAGAGGCGTGTCACCAAGTTACCCTTTATTTACATGCGCAGAAACCTTGACACTGGTCCAGTTTGCTCAGTGAAAAGAACCCCTGACATGCCTGTTTCTGTCAGCCAGGGCTCCCCGATTGGACCAGATTAACAGCCCCAATCAAGGAACTCATATTGTGCGATCCACCTAACTGACCTCATTATAATCACCACAGTACCTAGTAGTACTCTTCACTGAACACTGCAATTACTTTACTTTTCAGTTTAATGACCCAACTCTCTTTTGAATGCCATAACTGAATCTAATTCCAACACACACTCTCGCAGACCATTCCAGAGGTCGAAGCATTTTCAATCATTAATGAATTGTGTTTTGGATCACTCTCAAAAAGATTTTATATGGACTATTGCTTCTAATCATTTGCAGTAATTTCTTCATATTGACAAATGTACAACTTCGTGGGTTTATTCAAATTTTATAACATATTGGGGTAGCACGGTGCTTAGCACTGCTACCTCACAGCGCCAGGGACCTGGGTTCAATTCCAGCCTCAGGTGACCATCTGTGTCGAGTTTGCATGTTCTCCCTGTCTTCATGCGTTTCCTCCCACAGTCCAAAGATGTGCAGGTTGGGTGGACTGACCAGGCTAAAGTTCTCTGTGATGTGTAGACTAGGTGGATGAGCTATGGTAAATGCAGGAGGATGGGGTGATTCCGAGTGGGATGCTCTTTAGCTGGTTGGTGCAGACTCAAAGCGACAAATGGCCTCTTTCGCCCCCAAGAATTTTATGCACCTCTGTCTGATTCTTGCAAATGCTCCTTTCTGAAAGGGACATTTTGCTGTCATGTTCAGTACTGCAGTGTCTATATTTTCCCACATATCTCTAAATTAATTTTGCATGAAATTTTAGCGAGCATTCCCCCTTCCATTCCTTATCAATTTTTCCATTATCTTTACTTATGATCCTTTTCTTTTTATATATTATTGTAGACTAAGTCTAGTTACCATGTCTACCAAAGTATAAGATGAAAATACTTTTTTTCCTGATCCCATACTTAACTATCCCATAAAGCTTGTTAAGAGGAAGGGTGGAATTAAGGAAACTGGTGAAATCTATATTGATCCCATGTGTTGGAGGGTCCCATAATGGAAGATGAAGTGTTCTTCCTCCAGGTGTCAGGTGGCTAGAGTTTGGCGATGGAGGCAGCCCAGGAGGTAAACGGTGCCTGTCTGCCCCCCTCCCTCCGTCAGAAACCGCCCGCTGAGTCGATGAGAAAACCGCAGCCTCGCGCCGCCATCTTTGTTTTTCTTCTTCTTTTCGTCTCCTCCTTCAGTGACGCGCGTCATCCGTGCCCCCATCCAATCAGAGCGGACCTCACTCCATCTGACCAATGGCAGCCGGCTTAGCAGTCGATAGGGGACCCACGACACAGGATCTCGCTCTCCGATTGATCCACACCGACCACAGACTTTGGGATTGGTGAAGAGGTTGGCAAGAGCATCATTGTCTCCGCCCCTTTCTATTCCCATTCATTCATGCAACAGGAGCGAACCTAATTTACTGTAATGGGCCCTCTCGGGACACAGTGGTAGTGTCCCATGTTCAGGAGGAAGGTGCTTCCATTCATTCAACAGAAGAGGACCTATTTACTGCAGAGGTATTTTTGAGGCGCAGTGGTAGTGTCCCTACATCTGAGCCCTGAGGCCCAGGTTTAAATTCCCACTGCTCCAGCGATGTGTAAAACATCCTCAATCAACTCTTTTAATCATAAGTCATAGGACACCAAATTATATTCCAACAGGTTTATTTGAAATCACAAGCTCTTGGAGCGTAGCCCCTTCATCAGGTGAAGTCATGAAAGAAAGTGCAGGAAACAGAATTCAGGTTAATGATGTGGGATATAGGTAAAGCAGTGTTATTTCTGCAATCATAATTGTTTATGCAAGGTAAATGAACTCACACCAGTGTATAATTGTTTCAGCCAAGAGCTGAGTTAACAAGAATGAAAACTATGTGAAGGAAATACATAATTGCTTTTGCATTAGCTAAAATGTGCATACAAGAATGAAATGTGCCTGCAAACAATGGTAGATGTTACAGACAAATAGATAAGGTGCTGTGAGGGGAGGAGGTGTAGGTTTAGCTAGATATGCCTGTACAAACAGTTACAAGCATCTGTTTCCCGCTTTAGCAAAAACAAAACAAGACCACCATCAAAAGGTCATAAGGCTCTGTGTAAATAAAGAATAAAAGGAAATATTGCTCTGGCTAGCATGGAAACAGATGGCAGTGAAGAAGGATAAATATCAATGAGACCACAGAGGGAGGTGGTCACACGGCGTTGTGAGGCCAGAGATAAACATTTTGTCACGGACAAGGACGGATGAGTTCAAGATAAACAGCCAGGTTTAAATTAGAAACAGATGTAAACAGGGGAGGAGCAAAGGGAGGAGGGAAGAGAAACAAATTACATAAATATTGTGTACTCGTTAAATTCAGTGTCTGTGTGTGCCTTGTGGACAGTGGACACCACACCCCTCTTGCAAGAGCGTAATAAACGATACTACTGATTCAGATCTTGTCTTGGACTGAAATTATTGAAGTGAGTGAGCTTCGTTTCTCACAATTGGGGGCTTGTCCAGGATATTTATCCATCGCCGGGGGAAGTGGCTGGCCCTGGACACTGGGAAGACGCGGCCCGTTCCCAATTGAGGAGCGGTCCCGTGTCCCAAATTGGTCCACTCCCTTGGATGACTGGTACGAATCCCACAGGAGAGACATCTGAATCAGACAGTGAAAGGAGGTTGATGGGAAATACGGCAAAAAGAGGCCAGGCAACTCTGTGCACAGACTAAGGTAAGAAAATTGACTTTTAAGTACTGCCTTGGTGGCTGGGATTGAGTTTTAGTAGTTACTAAGGGACTAACAAAGGAAATTAATACGGGCTGTGCCGTGGGTAAGGAAAAAGCCTCCGTGAAAACAAAAGGAAAAAGGCAATGGAAATGGAGGCGGGGTCCCTTACAACATACCTCCAGAAAGTCTATTGGGCAGGATGTTGTGGAATTGGAAAAATAATACTTGTACACGGGAAAAAGATAGGAAAAAGATGATTAAATATTGTTGCTTTGTATGGACTAAGGAATCCATTCTTCGTCACGCCGTCTTCTGGCCGAAGTACGGGTTGGATGAAGACTGGGTTTGTAGATATTTGAATTTATATGTCAATGAAAAACAGCCTTACAGTCAGGAGGGATCAGATTATGCTTCAAGTCGGAAGGGCTAGTAGCTGAAGGGCTACTGAGGGTACACTTTGTAACTAAATCATGGCCAGACATCCAGAAAAATATTCAAAAGATAGAGAGGTGAAGTGAGGAGCACCTAGAGGTGTTGTTGCGGGAAGCTCAGGAAGTGACTGTGAGATACGGTGTGTGTGTGTGTGAGAGAGAGAGAAAGAGCTGTACAGCTGGTAGAAAGTTTAACCCTTTGTGATTTGGTTTGAATGCACATTTGTTTGTTGGTGATTGAGTGTTTGTGCTTTGTTCCCTGGAACTTGAGATCCAGGACCGTTTTGAATCTGATTTCTAGCATTGAAATTTAACATGATTTCTTTTAAGGTTAAGGATTTTACAGTGATTATGAAATAAAATGTTAAGTCCTCTTCTTTTTATAGGTCATGACTGCCTTACTATCAATTTCTAACTAATCTCTTTTATCCTTACATAAAAGCGATTTATGGAGGACAGTTGAAGTTTCAGTTCTATATTAGATTGTAATAAAACAAAATCCTATGGTAAATGTCCGTGCCCTTGGATTCGGCCATTATTCATACATTAGATGTTTTTTTTAACTTGAATAGACAAATCCTTTTAAGGCAGCTCTGATTATTTCACGACCTATAGCATTGTAATTGAGCAATGACTGGTTAGGACTACTTAAGAAACTGATTTTGGATTTAAATTAAGGGACTAAAACTGTGTAATTATAGTGGATTTCAAAGTTGGTAACTTTATGCATTTTACATTTTAAATATTAAATACTGAATAAATGAATTTATAATATATAAATATATATTTACAAGTAAGGTTCCAAAATGTATAGTTAGGAACAGGCTTTAAAGTTAGACAAGCATAACTTGATGAATTGGTATTTAAAGTTATGGGGAGCAAGAAATATTGCAATATTTCTTTAAAAAAAATTTTTTCAAGGTCTAAACAAGACATTGGGTGATGAAGCACGGCCATTAGGTGGCCCTAAAGCTGTTCAGTTGGTTAAATCGAGTCAGCAATTGATCTGGCAATGTAACGTGAGAAGTAGAAACAAAAGGCAAAAATAATAATAGCCACGGTTGATGAGATAATAAAGAAAAGGACAAAATTAAAAGGAGAAAGAAACCGGAATGGTCGTGGAGGAGATGTTAAGGGGTCTGGTGGACAGGAACAATGATCGAAGTGGAAATCCCCACAGGCGGGATGTTATTACTGTGGAAAGACAGGTCACTTTAAGAGAGAGCGTCCAGATCCGAAAAAGGAAGTAAAGGCAGTGCTGTTTATGAACCTTGATGAAAAATAGGGGTGTCAGGAGTTCCTGCCCCCGGGGACCCACCAGGAACCCTTGATAAATTTAAAGGTGGGACTTTATAAAGAGGACATCGTTTTCTTAGTCGATACGGGGGCAGTAAGGTCATCCTTAAAATTTAAGCCCAAGGGAGCGGGAACAAAAAAATTAATTGGATTATGGCGACAGTTTTGTGATGAGAGGCAAGAAGAATCAGTTTTGCGCTTATGACGAGATATTGACACCAAATTGGGAACTGAATTAACTGCAAATAGTGCTATAGAATCTGTTGAGGTTCTTAAAAATGAATGTGCTCGAGCAAACAATTACAGAAACAGAATGAGAAGTCACCAGTGACTGGTAAACAAACAGAACTGCGCGATTACAGTTTTAAAATGTTTTAGTCACTTGTTGCGTTTCCACCCTGAATTACAGATAATGATTTTTATATAATATATAATTAATAATTAATATTTATAATAAATCGATTGTGTTAGCCTGAATCAATATTAATTGGCAGGATCCCTTCACACATTCTCAGTGACCTGTCATATTGATTCATGGTTAATTTAAAACATGACTGCATTAATTCATTGTTAATTAAAAAATGGAAAGCTACATTACTGGCTGATGAGGTAACTAAAGAAGCAGCCCTGAATCCACAGGAAGCGGTGGTTTATTCCTCAATACCTATTGTCCTAGGTCCTTGGGAAGCTCCAATCCCAGAAACTAAAGATTTGTTCTTAAAGAAGTATATACTGGGCTTGTCCTCCTCTTTGTCTTTCCTCAGGAAACAGGGTTTATTGGCACAGACTCTGCCCCTCGAATTCGTTGTTCATCCGATTCGACCAGGAGATTGGGTCTTAGTAAAATCATGGACAGAGACTAAAATGCAACTGGACTGGGAAGGGCCGTGCCAGGCTCTTTTGACTACCGAAACAGTGATAAGAATGGCAGAAAAAGGCTGGACTCACTACACTCGGATCAAAGGGCTAGTGGAATCTCCAGTTGAGGAAGAAGTCTGGACATGAGATACAATTAGATGAAACATTTGGGATTGAAATGAAAGCAAACGGGAAGGATTTCTCGGGCTGTTGTTTTCGAATTAGCGTAGAACAGGGAAAAGGGACAGAACTGTTGGATAATAAGATACAACCTTTTGCCCTTCCCAACAACCCAAAGGTGGTAAAAATTATAGAGTTAAAGGATTTGGAACAGACCATCGAAATAGAAACTGGGTACGGGGATGCAAATGCCTGGGTTGAATGGGTAAAGTATACTGTAAAAAGTCTGAACAAAAGCAATTGCTATGGATGTGCCTCCGGTAGGCCAGTGGCCCAGTTGGTCCCCTTTCCGCTCAGGTGGAAGTGAGACAGGAAGGGCATGAAATGTATGATAGCCCTGTATCAGGATGAGACTGCATGGAATAATAGGAACTGTATCTCCCTATCTCTGATGTTCCCTCACTTGGAGAAGAAAGATTTAAAAGCACCCCCCTACATTTTCAGCCGCAGTTGGAAATCACACGTCGTGTGTGCGTAGACGAGGTACAAATTGGTCCAGAGATTTGGGGGAGCTGAAATTATGTACAGAGATTAAGAATGTCACCGAAACAGAGAAGGGAGGGAACTACTCAGCACTAAAGGTTCCCCGAGCAGATCTGTGGTGGTACTGTGGAGGAAAGATATTGAGACCCACCCTACCTCCGGATTGGAGAGGGATATGTGCAATTGTATAATTGGCAATTCCATTCACCCTGGCATTTGAGAAGGAAAAGATAGTAGGGAAAAAGGGAAGAAGTAAAAGATCATTATTAGACACCTCTTTTGATGACAGGATTTATCTTGATTCGGTAGGAGTTCCTAGGGGAGTACCTGATGAGTTCAAGGCTCGTAACCAGATTGCAGCAGGCTTTGAGTCAGCTCTATTCTGATGGGTAACAATTAATAAAAATGTAGATTGGATAAATTACATTTTCTATAATCAGCAGCAATTTATAAATTATACAAGAGATGCGGTTAAAGGAATATCAGAACAGCTTGATGCGACAAGTAGGATGGCATGGGAAAACAGAATTGTCCTTGATATGATTTTAGCGGAAAAAGGGGGTGTGTGTGTGTGATGTTAGGAGGAAGCTGTTGTATCATTATGCCTAATAACACTGCACCTGATGGTTCAATTACTCGGGCCTGAAGGGGATTGACTACTTTAGCAGAGGAACTGGCTGAGAATTCAGGAGTAGACACATCTCTCACGGGATGGCTTGAATCATGGTTTGGAAAATGGAAGGGGGTGGTGGTCTCCATCCTTACTTCCCTGATAGTAGTAGTCGGGGTATTGGTGGCCATTGGCTGTTGTATCATACCCTGTATACGAGGGCTCACCCAGAGACTGATTGAGACAGCCTTAATGAAACAGATGTCCCTAAAGAGCAATCGGGGAGAAGGGCTCTACCTGTTAAACATGGAGGGAATAAGCGACCTCGGGGAGATTTCCAAAATAAATGAAATTTCGGGAAAGGTGCTGGTCAATTTGGAAGCGACATATAAGAAAAATGCAGAAGATATCAAATGATAATTAAAGAAAAAGGGGGCAGTTGTGGGATATAGGTAAAGCAGTGTTACTTCTGCAACCATTATTACTTATGCAAGGTAAATGAACTCACACCAGTGTATAATTGTTTCAGCCAAGAGCTGAGTCAACAAGAATGAAAACTATGTGAAGGAAATATATAATTGCTTTTGCATACAAATGTGCATACAAGAATGAAATGTGCCTGCAAACAATGGTAGATGTTACAGACAAATAGATAAGGTGCTGTGAGGGGAGGAGGTGTAGGTTTAGCTAGATATGCCTGTACAAACAGTTACAAGCATCTGTTTCCTGCTTTAGCAAAAACAAAACAAGACCACCATCAAAAGGTCATAAGGCTCTGTGTAAATAAAGAATAAAAGGAAATATTGCTCTGGCTAGCATGGAAACAGATGGCAGTGAAGAAGGATAAATATCAATGAGACCACAGAGGGAGGTGGTCACACGGCGTTGTGAGGCCAGAGATAAACATTTTGTCACGGACAAGGACGGATGAGTTCAGAGATAAACAGCCGGGTTTAGATTAGAAACAGATGTAAACAGGGGAGGAGCAAAGGGAGGAGGGAAGAGAAACAAATTACATAAATATTGTGTACTCGTTAAATTCAATGTGTGTGTGTGTGTGCGCTTTGTGGACAGTGGACACCACACCCCTCTTGCAAGAGCGTAATAAACGATACTACTGATTCAGATCTTGTCTTGGACTGAAATTATTGAAGTGAGGGAGCTTCATTTCTCACAATGATGAACTATGGATGGTAATGAAAGACAGAGCATCTTAACGGTCAATTGCACACTTCCACTCCTATTTCTGATCTTCTCAATATATGGCAAGTTGTGTGTTTTCCAAACAATAATCTTATTTCCATGGTTTAAAAATGAATATTAAAGGATGGTCTGTTTGTTCTTTCTCGCTTGGGCACATTATAGCCCACAACAATTTACTGTATATAGCACTGTAAATATCATAAATCCTCTCATGAGATTTCACAGGAGCAGTTCATAAGTGAAATTCGACACTGGGTCACTCAAGTAGAGATTAGAACAGAGAAAGCATCCTGCAGATATTGGGAATCTAACTAAAAGTCATCAATCTGAAGTGTTAACAGGTTTTCACTTTCCAATGATGCTGCTTGACCTGCAGAGTATTCTTAGCATTTTACTTTTTATTCCAGGATGACATGGGAACTTTTTATATTCATTCATGGGCCGATATATTTTGACCTTCCGAGTTGTCCTTGAGAAGGTAGTGGTGAGTTGTCTTCTTGAACCTCTGCAGTCCATGTGCTGTAAGTTGGCCCAGAATGGGGTGGCAGAATGGCTCAGTGGTTAGCACTGCTGCCTCACTGTGCTAGGGGCACCAATTCCATTCCTGCCTCAGGCCACTGTCTGTGTAGAGTTTGCACATTCTCCCCATGTCTGCATGGGTTTCCTCTGGGTGCCCTGGTTTCCTCCCACAATCCAAAAAATGTGCAGGCCAGGTGAATTGGCCATAGTGTTAGGTGCAGTAATCAGAGGTAAATATAGGGTCAGGGAATGGGTCTGGGTGGGTTACTCTTTGGAGGGTCGGTGTGGACTTGTAGGGCCAAATGGCCTATTTCCATACTGTAGGGAATCTGATCAATGCCATTAGGAAGGGAATTCCAGGATTTTGACCCAGCGCCAGTGAAGGAACTGCGATAAATTTCCAAATCAAAATGATGAGTGACTTGGAGAGAAACTTGCAGGTGATGGTATTCCCATGTATCTGTTGCCCTTGTCCTTCTAGCTGGAAGTGCTTGTGGGCTGGAAAGTACTATCTAACAATGCTTAGTGAATTTCTGCAGTGCATCTTATATATAGGACACACTGTTGTTACTGAGCAACAGTTGTGGAGGGAGTGGATGTCTGTGAACGTGGTGCCAGTCGAGCCGGCTGTTTTGACCTGGATGGTGTCAAGTTTCTCTTCAGTGTTGTTGAAGATGCTCCTAACCAGGCAAGTGGGGATTATTCCATCACATTCCTGGCGTGTACCTTGTAGTTGGAGGACAGGCTTTGGGGATTGAGGTGGTGAGCTACATGATTCATAGACACTGGTCTGCTCTTTTGCCGCAGTGTATCAGTTCAGTTTCTAGTCAATGGTAAACCCCAAGATGTTCAAAAGTGTGTGACCAAAAACTTGGTCAAAATGCAGGATTATTGTAACACAACAGGCAAGTAAATTTGGAGAACCTACGGTGGGATAATGGTGGTGATGTTGGTGGTGGTAGTGATGGGGTGGGGCTTGAATCCATAGATTGAGGAGAGTAGGAATTCAGAAATGAGTTGTGAGGCAGATTGAGCTCACAGAGTTTGGGAGGATGACCATATTTAAACCAAGTATGAACTTTGTAATGGAGGCTTGCCAGATCAGGAGCCAAAGTAGATCAGCAGGCATGGGGGGTGAGGAGTGGAGGGTACTTAGAGTCTTAGAACTATATAGCTGATCCAACTGATCCATGTCAACCAGCTATTCTAAAATAATCTAGTCCCATTTGCCAGCATTTGGCCCATGTCCCTCCAAATCCTTCCTATTCATGTTGTAACAGCTTCCACTACATCGAGGGAAGTTATTTTGATTGAACAGGGAAATAAGAAAGGGATGATCACCTGACAGGGATTGTAATAGACCCCTAAGTGTCAGCAAGAAATCGAGAAACAAATTTGTCAGGAGGTTTCAGTTTCTGTGAGAATAATAGGATTGTTACGGTAGAGAATTTTAACTTTCCAAACATAGATTGGGACTGCCATACTGCTCAGGGTTTAGAAGGAGAGGAATCTTTTCTGATTTGGTACGTGGATATTGCTACTAGAGAAGGCGCAAAACTTGACCTACTTTTGGGAAATAAGTCAGGGCAGGTGACTGAGGTGCCAGTGGGGAAGCAGTGTGGGGCCAGCGACGATAATTCTATTGGTTTTAAAATAGTGATGGAAAAGGTTAGACCGGATCTAAAAGCTGAAGTTCTAAATTAGAGGAAGGCTAATTTTGATGGTATCAGGCAAGAACTTTCAAAAGCTAATTGGGGGCAGATATTTGCAGGTAAAGGAATAGTTGGAAAATAGGAAGCCTTCAAAAGTTAGATCGTGAGAGTCCAGAGCCAGTATATTCCTGTCAAGGTAAAAGAAAACGCTGGGCAGGTGTAGGGCATACTGGAGGAGTACAGAAATTAACGTTTTGGTTAACGAATAAAAGGAAGCACATGACAAGTATAGACAGGAGAAATGAAATTAATCCTTAGAGTATACTTAAGGAGGAGTATACTTAAGAGGGAAATCAGGAGGACGAAAAGAGGACATGAGATAGCTTTGGCAAATAGGGTTTTGGAGAATCCAAAGGGTTTTTTATATAAATACATTAAGGACAAAAGGATAACTAGGGAGAGAATAGGGCCCGAAAAATGTGTTGCTGGAAAAGCGCAGCAGGTCGGGCAACATCCAAGGAGTAGGAGAATCGACGTTTCGAGCATAAGCCCTTTTTATGCCCGAAACGTCGATTCTCCTGCTCCTTAGATGCTGCCTGACCTGCTGCGCTTTTCCAGCAACACATTTTTCAGCTCTGATCTCCAGCATCTGCAGTCCTCACTTTCTCCTAGAGAATAGGGCCCCTCAAAGATCTGCAAGGCTAAGTGTGGAGCTGCAGGAGGTGGAGGAGAAATTAAACAAGTATTTTGCATCAGTGTTTACTGTGGAGAAGGACATGGAAGATATAGAATGTGGGTAAGTCCAGAACTAGACAGCATTGGTTCAGGGTGAGAGGGGAAAGTTGAAAAGGGGCAACGTTTTTCATGCAGAGGGTGGTGTGTGTAAGAAATGAGCTGCCAGAGGAAGTGGTGGAGGCTGGTACAATTGCAGCATATAAAAGGTACCTGGATGAATAGGAAGGGTTTAGCAGGATATGTGCCAAATGTGACTAGATTAGGTTAGGATATCTGGTTGGCATGGAGAGTTGGACCAAGTCTGTTTCCATGCTGAACATTTCTATGACTCTATGTCCACACCAACCCTCCGAAGGAGTAATCCACCCACACCCTTTCCCTAACTCTATTTCTCCACATTTACCCCAACTAATGCACCTAACCTGCACACTGTGGGGTAATTTAATCAGTTCACCCTAACCTGCGTATCTTTGGATTATGGGAGGAAACCCACGCAGACATGGGACAACGTGCAAACTTCACACAGACATTCGCCTGAGGATGGAATCAAACCTGTGTCTCTGGCACTGTGTGGTAGCAGTGCTAACCACCAAACCACCGTGCCACCCCTGTATGCTGAAAGAGGTGTGCGGTGGAAACTTAATTGACTGTACTGCACGGTGTTGAGTAAGGTTAAATCTCATGGGGTCTGGGGAGAGCTCACCAACTGGGTAGAAAATTTAGGAATGCATTGCTGCCCCTAGTCTTGAAATCTCTCAGCCAAGGGAAAAGACCCCTGCCATTCACCTTGTTGATACCCCCATACTTTATCAATCTATCTGGTGAAGAGTCATCTGGACTCAAAACGTTAACTTGCTCTCTGCATGGATGTTGCTGACCCACTGTGATCTCCAGCATTTGTTGTTTTCAGGACAGATTCCAGCATCTGCAGCAACACACTCCTAAATGTTCACTGCTCAGTGGTTAGCACTACTGCCTCACAGCACCAGGAACCTGGGCTCAATTCCACCCTCCAGGCGACTGTCTGTGTTAAGTTTGCACATTCTCCCCGTGACTATGTGGGTTTCCTCCCACAGTCCAAAGATGTACAGGTTAGGGTGAATTGGCCATGCTAATGTGAGAAACAAAGCCCACTCACATCAATAATTTCAGTCCGAGACCAAATATCTGAAACAGCAGCATCGTTTTATTTGTATACCTGCAGGTGGGTGTAATGTCTGACGCCTAGAAAGGCATTGACAAATACACACCAAACCCCAATCAATCTGCAATTTATACATTTTAAATTCCCATATTTTTGTCTCATTCCACTATTTGTCTCTGCTTCACTTACATCACTCATTTCCTTAAGACTTATCCCACAACTTCTGTTTATCCTGTCTTGTCCGTGACAAACTCTTATCTCTGACTCCCATTAGGGTGTTTGACGTCAGTCTACCGTAGGTTATTGATTAGGCATATCTTTTCTTCTATCAGCATCTATTTCTATCCAGAGGCCACTTTGACCTCTTTGATTAGGGTTTGTTCCTGTGTCTCCATGCAAGTGGGGAAACAGATGTCTTCCTGTTTGCCCATACATCCACCATTGTTCTGTAATCACGTCTCATGCTAACATATCCTTTCTTTTTGCTGAATATATATTTTCTCATTCCTGTTCTGTATCAGAATTTATAGTTGCAGAAATAACATTAATTCATTTATATCCCACAATTTCCCCTTTTTCTTTTCATTACTATCTGTTATCTTCTGCATTTTTGTCTCCTTTTTTTTTAAACATTGTTCCCAAAATTCGCAAGCATCATTTCAGAGATTTCATCTATCTTAGTCTCACTCATCTCCTTATTATTTAGTTGATAAAGTTCCTCTGTCAAATTTCCCCTCAGGGGCATTCGTTTCATTAAGGCTGTTTCAATCAGCCTCTGGGTGAGCCCTCGTATACAGGGTATGACACAACAGTCAATGGCCACCAATACCCCGACTACTACTATCAGGGAAGTAAGGATGGAAACCACCACCCCCTTTTTCTGCTAAAATCATATCAAGGGCTATTCTGTTTTCCCATGCCAACCTACTTGTCGCATCAAGCTGTTCTGATATTCCTTTAACCGCATCTCTTGTATAATTTATAAACCGCTATTGATTATAGAAAATGTAATTTATCCAATCTACATTTTTATTAATTGTTGCCCACCAAAAGAGAGCTGACTCAAAGCCTGCTGCAATCTGGTTACGAGCCTTGAACTCATCAGGTACTCCCCTAGGGACTCCTACCGAATCAAGATAAATCCTGTCATCGAAAGAAGTATCTAACAGTAATCTCTTACCCCTTCCCTTTTTCCCTACTATCTTTTCCTTCTCAAATGCCAAGGTAAATGGAATTGCCAATTGTACAATTGCACATATCCCTCTCCAATCCGGAGGGAGGGTGGGTCTCAATATTTTGCCTCCACAGTACCACCACAGATCCGCTCGGGGAACCTTTAATGCTGAATAGTTCCCTTCCTTCTCCGTTTCGGTAACATTCTTAATCTCTGTACATAATTTCAGCTCCCCCAAATCTCTCGACCGACTTGTACCTCGCCTGCGCACACACGACGTGTGATTTCCAACTGCGGCGGAAAATGTGGGGGGGACTTTTACATCTTTCTTCTCCAAGGGAGGGAACATCAGAGATAGGGAGGTACAATTCCTATCACTCCATGCAGTCTCATCCTGGTACAGGGCTATCATACATTTCATGCCCTTCCTGTCTCGCTTCCACCCGAGCGGAAAGGGAACCACCTGGGCCCCTGGCCAACCGGAGGCACATGCATAGCAATCGCTCTTGTTCAGACTTTTTACAGTATACTTTACCCATTCAACCCAGGCATTTGCATCCCCGTACCCAGTCTCTATCTCGATGGTCTGTTTCAAGTCTTTTACCTCTATAATTTTTACTACTTTAGGATCATCGGGAGGGGTGAAAGGTTGTATCTCATTACCCAGTAATTCTACCCGTTTTCCCTGTCCTACGCTAATTCGAAAACAACAGCCCACAAACTCCTTCCCATTTGCTTTCATTTCAATCCCAAATGTTTCATTTAATTGTATCTCATAAGTGCCAACCCCCAAAACTGCTTCGTGCCATGTGGTTTTCCTTATCGTTAAATATATGGGGTTACACTTTTTATCGGGACAATTGCATGCTGGTCAGAAGGGGGCCCGGTGTACTGTGACAAGACCATTATACCAGGTACCATCCCCGAGACCATCCCCACAGGACTTAAGATGTATCTCAGAGCTGCGGTATTGTCTCTGATTAGCTACATTCCCACAATTTACTAAGCTACATACATCAGTGTCTATTACTTGTGGATTATCAGACTCAGGAACCATTAATAATACATATGAAAATGATATTTGACAAAATCCTAATACCAAGAGGGCTAGCATCATAACTCTAAGCATTCCCAGTATTCTAATCATTATGCTAAAACACAAAAGTGCTTAATATACAATCTTACAGAAATAATCCCGCGCTCGCGTCGTCACTGTATAGTCAGTTACTCAAAGTCTCTTTAGTCTGAGTTTTAGCGGGTCTTGCGTTGATTCGACTGTCCAGACTTCTTCCTCAACTGGAGGGTCCACTGGCCCTTTGATCCGAGTGTAATGAGTCCAGCCTTTTTCCGCCGTGCTTATTGCCGTTTCGGTAGTCAAAAGAGCCTGGTAGGGCCCTTCCCAGTCTGGCTGCAGCTTAGTCTCTGCCCATGATTTTATTAAGATCCAATCTCCTGGCCGGATGGGATGAACAGCAAATACAAGGGGCGGAGTCTGTGCCAATAGACCCTGTTTTCTGAGGAAAGATAAAGAGGAGGACAAGCCCAGTATATACTTCTTTAAAAACAAATCTTTAGTTTCAGGAATTGGCAATTCTCCCTGCGTTCCCAGATAAGGTAATCCAAATAAGATTTCATAGGGGGATAGTCTCAAATCTTTCCTCCGCCAAGGGACAAGCCCAAAAGGCATCCTTTAAATCTATCACACTAAACCATTTGTGGTCATGAGGGATCTTACTTAATAACGTATAGGGGTTTGGCACCACTGGGTGCCTGATCTGTACTATTCGATTCAATGTTCTCAAATCCTGCACCAATCGATAAGTTCCATCAGATTTCCGCACTGGTAGAATTGGGGTATTATAAGGAGACATACATGGCTCCAACAGTCCATCTCTAATCAGTCCCTCAATTACTGGCTGCAGTCCTCGTTTACCTTCTATGGAAATAGGGTATTGTCGTTCACAGACAACGTCCCCTTTCCGTTTTAAATTCATTAAAAGGGGAGGGATCTGTAGTTTTCCACGATTCCCTTCTCTAGCCCATACTATAGAGTCTATCTCTCTCTCTGCATCCTCTGTCAACATCGCCAGTTGTACAACTAATTCTTTTTCCTGAATTCCAATCTCCAGTCCTAAAAGGATAATTAAGTCTCTCCCTAGTAAGTTGCTTCCTATATCAGGGATATACAGCAGTTCCCCTGTGACCGTATCCTTAGGACCTTCTATCATCATTGGTTCAAATAGTGGAACAGTAAATCCTTCCCCTTTTACCCCTGAAATAAAGAAACAATAATTGACCGTGTCGACATTTCTACTTTCT
The DNA here is from genome assembly GCF_037043375.1 of Chiloscyllium plagiosum. NCBI lineage: Eukaryota > Metazoa > Chordata > Chondrichthyes > Orectolobiformes > Hemiscylliidae > Chiloscyllium > Chiloscyllium plagiosum. Next base: position 78,134,036 of record NW_028270165.1, on the reverse strand, counting down.
TTGTTTTAAAATTCAGCGATGACTGTGCTGCCCCCGTATCTACTAGGAAGACTGCCTCCTCCCTACAAGGTCCCACCTTCAAGTTTATCAAGGGTTCCTGGTGGGCCCCCGGGGGCAGGAACCCCTGACACCCCCATTCTTCATCACAATTCATAAGCGGAATTGCCCTTTCTTCCCTTTGTAGATCAGGACACTCCCGCTTAAAATGCCCTATCTTTCCACAATAATAGCATCCTGCCTGTGGAGACTTCCATCTCTGCCCCTGTCGCCCAAACCCTCTATCAAATGCTCCCCCTTGTCCTCTCCCTCTCCCTCTCCCCTTTCCTCTATGTCCTATATGCTGCCTCCTGCTGCTCCGGTTGCTCACTATTGGTTCCATTCTCCCGTTAATTACCTCATCAACCATCATTTTCACCTTCTGTTTTCGTCTCTCATCCTCCCTTTTTACAAACACTTTCTGTGCCTCTCAACAATTCTTCTAATGGTTTTTCGCTCCATCCTTCTATCTTCTGTATCTTTCTCTGTATGTCTGGCCATGCTCTTGTCACAAAATGTACTTTCAACAGACCCTGTGCCACTGGGTCCTCAGGGTTCATTCCAGATTATTTCCGCATTGAGTCCCTTAATCTTTGCAAGAAAGCTGAGGGAGTCTCATCTTTCTCCTGTCTAATTTCAAAGGCTTTAATCAAATTCTGTGACTTCGGAACTGCCTCCCTTATTCCTTTTAGAATCAGGTCTTTCAATTCCTCATTTCTTCTCTATGCTCCGTGTTTTGGTTTTCCCACTGGGGGTCTCTGAGGGGAAACTTCACCTCTCCCTGTCCAGCATCCCCATCTCCAATCGGGTGTTCCCTGTTCCCATATTTTAATGGCAGCTCCTCGTATAAGTCCCCTTTCCTCTCCAGTAAATAGTATATTCAAAATAGACATTAATTCAGCCCAGGTATACAGACTGGGCCCCAAAAATTGATCAATTTGTTCAGACAATCCCACCGGATCCTCAACCAGGACCTCCATTTCCTTTTTAAATGTTCTGACCTCCCCACTGGTGAGGGGGGCACTTACAAACCCAATCTCTTTGTCCCCTATCGGTACCTCCCAAAGGGGATAAGTCGTTACGTTCTTCCCCTTTTTCTTTTTTTTAAAGAAATATTGCAATATTTCTAGCTCCCCATAACTTCAAACACCAATTCATCAATTCATGCTTGACTAACCTTTAAAGCCTGTTCCTAACTTATAAATATATTTATATATATTTACGTTCATTTCTTCAGTATTTAATAATTAAAATGCAAAATGCACACAGTTCCCAATTTTGCAATTCATTGTAATTACCCAGTTTTAGTCCTTTAATTTAGATCCAAAATTAGTTTTCTTAAATAGTCCTGACCAATCATTGCTCAATTACAATACTATAAGTCGTAAAATAATCAGAGCTTGCCTTAAAAGAATTTGTCTACTCAAGTTTTTTTTAAAAAAAACTTCTAATGCATGAACAATGGCTGAATCCAAGGTCACAGATATTAACCATAGAATTTTGCTTTTACTATAATCTAATGTTGAACTGAAACTTCAACTGTCCTCCATAAATCGCTTTTATGTAAAAATAAAAGAGATTAGTTAGAAACTGATAGTAAGGCAGTCATGAGCTGTAAAAAGAACAGGAGTTATCATTCTTTTTTTTCTTCATAATCTCGATAGAATCCTTAACCTTAAAAAAAACATGTTAAGTTTCCATAACAAAAATCAGATTCAAAACAGTCCTGGAACTTAAGCTCCGGGGAATAAAACACAAACATTCAATCACCAACAAACAAATGTTCACTCAAACCAAATCACAAAGGGTTAAACTTCCTACCAGCTGTACAGCTCTTTACATTCTCTCTCTCTCTCTCTCTCTCTCGCACATTGACATATAAATTCAGATATTCACAAACCCAGTCTTCGTCCGATCTGTACTTTGGCCAGAAGACAGCGGGACGAAGAATGGATTCCTTAGTCCATACAAAGCAACAATATTTAATCACCTTTCTCCCTTGTACAAGTATTATTTTGCCAATTTCCACAACATCCTGCCCAAAGGACTTTCCGGAGGAATATTGTAAGGGACCCCGCCTCCATTTCCATTGCCGTTTCCTTACTTTGTTTCCCCGGAGGCTTTTTCCTTACCCACAGCGCAATCCATATTGAGTTCCTTCGTTAGTCCCTTATTAACTACTAAAACTCAATCCCAGCCACCAAGGCAATACTTAAAAGTCAATTTTCTTACCTTGGTCTGTGCACAGAGTTGCCTGGCCCCTTTTGTCACCGTATCTTCTATCGAGCTCCTATCACTGTCTGATTCAGATGTCTCTCTTATAGGATTCACACCAGGAAAAAGTGAGGTCTGCAGATGCTGGAGATCAGAGATGGAAATGTGTTGCTGGAAAAGCGTAGCAGGTCAGGCAGCATCTAGGGAACAGGAGAATCGACGTTTCGGGCATTAGCCCGACGTTTCGGGCATTAGCTCATTCCTGAAGAAGGGCTAATGCCCGAAACGTCGATTCTCCTGTTCCCTAGATGCTGCCTGACCTGCTGCGCTTTTCCAGCAACACATTTCCATCTAGGATTCACACCAGTCACCCAAGGGAGCAGACCAAACCGGGACACGAGACCGCTCCTCAATGGGGAACGGGACGCGTCTTCCCAGTGTCCAAGGCCAGCCACTCCCCCCGGTGATGGAAGAAAATCCTGGACACGAGCCCCCAATTGTGAGAAACAAAGCCCACTCACATCAATAATTTCAGTCCGAGACCAAATATCTGAAACAGCAGCGTCGTTTTATTTGTATACCTGCAGGTGGGTGTAATGTCTGACGCCTAGAAAGGCATTGACAAATACACACCAAACCCCAATCAACTCTGCAATTTATACATTTTAAATTCCCATATTTTTGTCTCATTCCACTATTTGTCTCTGCTTCACTTACGTCACTCATTTCCTTAAGACTTATCCCACAACTTCTGTTTATCCTGTCTTGTCCGTGACAAACTCTTATCTCTGACTCCCATTAGGGTGTTTGACGTCAGTCTATTGTAGGTTATTGATTAGGCATATCTTTTCTTCTATCAGCATCTATTTCTATCCAGAGGCCACTTTGACCTCTTTGATTAGGGTTTGTTCCTGTGTCTCCATGCAAGTGGGGAAACAGATGTCTTCCTGTTTGCCCATACATCCACCATTGTTCTGTAATCACGTCTCATGCTAACATATCCTTTCTTTTTGCTGAATATATATTTTCTCATTCCTGTTCTGTATCAGAATTTATAGTTGCAGAAATAACATTAATTCATTTATATCCCACACTAAATTGCACCATAATGTTCAGGGATGTGTAGGTTAGGTGCATTAGTCAGGTAAAAATAGATTAATAGGGGTAGGGGAATGATCTGAGTGTGTCACTCTTTGAAGGGTCGGTGTGGATGGGCTGAATGGCCGTTTCCACACTTTAGGGACTCTGTATGGCATCCCCCCAGCTCTTTGCATTTCCCATAGAGGCGGCGGGGAGGGGAGGAATAAAGTGTTTTACACGGGAGGAAGGTTGAGTGAGTGAGAAGCGAAAATTGCTTCGCTTGAGCTCAAGCTGAGTGACTTGGTGGGGAGACTGGAAAAGGATGGTACGGTGGCTCAGAGGTTGGCACTGCAGCCTTAGTGCCAGGGACCCGGGTTCGATTCCAGCCTCGGGGCGACTGTCTGTGTGGATATTGTACATTCTCCCCAGTGGTACCTGGGTAGGTTTCCTCCGGCACACCGATGTGTGGGTTAGATGCATTGGGGTGGGTCATCCTTCGGAGGGTCGGTGTGATTTCGATACACTGTAGGGATTCTATGAAAAGAACGGATTGTTGCAAATTCCGCTGACATCTGGTCTGAAGCAGGGCAGCGCAGGCGCAGTGCGAGCGCCCGCCGTCGGCCTAGTCCCGCCCCTGATTGTGATGTCACAATGGGGAAATGGCCCTGTCGGTTTGCGAGAAACTGGGCAATGGGGGGGCGGGTGAAATGTGGTCACTTGTAACAACTGGAGTGGATCCAGGGAGGGAGCAGACTCTACAAACTCAGGTATGTGTCTTAGTTACCCGGGTGAGGGGGAACGGAAGCACTGAGATTTGGAAGGGGGAGGGGTTTTCCGTTTGTATTTTTAAAATGCACCGATTCCCTCAAATAAATGCAACAGGTACAAGTACAGCACATGCAATATTCGTCATTGCTGTTTCAAACCGGCTGCAACGCTTTTGCATCCTCATTCTTCCTCCGCCTTGGCTCTAGGACACTCGGCTTCCTTCCTCCCCCCGGCCCGAGGTGTCTCTGGTTTGTCCCTCCATTCTTTCCCAGTTGCCTTTTGTGGGTTTTGAAAACTTACCAAATCCTCTGATTGAGTACAGGAGTTGGGAAGTTATGTTGTGGCTGTATAGGACATTGGTTCGTCTACTTTTGGAATATTGTGTGCAATTCTGGTGTCCCTGTTATCAGAAGTGACCTGCTGTTGTGAAATTTGAAAGGGTTCAGAAAAGATTTGCCAGGGTTTGAGCTGAATAGGCTGGGGCTGTTTACCCCAGCACACCTTATCGACATTTATAACAACATGACAGGCGCGGATAGGATAAATAGACAAGGTCTTTTCTCTGGGATGTGGGAATCCAGAACTTGAGGGTAATAGGTTTAGAATGAGGGGAGGGGGAGATATAAAAGGGACTGAAGGGGCAACTTCTTAGTGCAGAGGATGGTGTGTGTAAGGAATGAGCTGCTGGAGGAAGTGGTGGTGGTTGGTACAATTAAAACATTTAAAAGGCATCTGAATGGGTATATGAATAGGAAGGGTTGACAGGGATATGGGCCAAGTGCTGGCAAACGGAACTAGGTTAGGTTAGGATATCTGGTCAGCATGGATGAGTTGGACCGAAGCGGCCGTTTCTGTCACGTCTGTATGTTCAGTTTCTCTCTGGTGTCGGCGTCAATGCCTTGATGTGTCATTTTTAGATTAGATTATTAGATTACTTTACAGTGTGGAAACAGGCCCTTTGGCCCAACAAGTCCACACCGACCCGCCAAAGCGCAAACCACCCATACCCCTACATTTATCCCTTACCTAACACTACGGACAATTTAGCATGGCCAATTCACCTGACCTGCACATCTTTGGACTGTGGGAGGAAACCGGAGCACCCGGAGGAAACCCACGCAGACACAGGGAGAATGTGCAAACTCCACACAGTTAGTCGCCTGAGGCGGGAATTGAACCCGGGTCTCTGGCGCTGTGAGGCAGCAGTGCTAACCACTGTGCCACCGTGCTGCCCATTTTGCTCCCCCCATTCCCTGGGACGTAAACCATTTCATGTCTGGTTGCTTCTCAAGAAGCTGTATTGGACATTCATCCTGAATTGGCACGCTTTGCTTTCTTCCCAAAATCAGACCTGCTTAGTCTCATAAATATCCCAATGTTGTGAAAGGTGTTAGCTTTCAAATATGGTTATCCAAAATTTAAAGATGTTTTGACATTTTTACTTTCTCTGCTTCTATAAGATCCTGAATCAGCACCTTCAGGAGAATTAGTTAGAGCGGAGTGAGAACAGAGGGAGAGAGAGTTTTGTGGAATAACAAAAAAAGAGTGTTCCGCAGAATGTAGAGTTGGTTGTTCTGAATTTCCACCCTGGACTGACAGTGATAACTTTTGTAATCTCTTTTTACAGTATTTGAAGGTCTGAAGACAGAGTTTCAAAATGAACAGATTATGCCTGAAAAGTTGACTCTCCTGCTCCTCGAATGCTGCCTGACTTGCTGTGTTTCTCCAGCACCGCACTTTCCAGCGTCTGCAGTCCTCACTTTCACGTCAATGTCTGACAGTCACTCAATCCATTGGGACCGCAACAATTTTCAACTGATTCTGTGAGAAGGAGCAAAGCTTTTTGGTTCCTGTTTCAGTACGTTTTCAGTATCAGTGGGACTGGATAAGAGACCCTCCTGTCGCAGAGCACTGAGTGTGGAGCCTGAAACAGTTATACGGCCTGGAAAGAGGAACTGACGGCAGGAAGGGCCTGTACACACATTTGTGTGCGGCTGAAGCTTCAGCCATGGAGAAACCTGAGGAATCCCGTCCTGTGGAGAAACCGTGGAAGTGTGGCGACTGTGGGAAAGGCTTCCGTGTCCCATCTGCCCTGGAGACCCATCGACGCAGTCACACCGGGGAGAGGCCATTTTCCTGTTCCGAGTGCGGGAAGGGATTTGTTCAGGCCTCCCACCTGCTGGCCCACCAGCGGGTGCACACTGGTGACTGGAGGTCCACCTGCCCTGTGTGCGGAAAGGGCTTTACCCAGGCCTCCCACCTGCTGGCCCACCAGCGAGTCCACACTGGGGAGAGGCCATTCACCTGCTCCGTGTGCGGCAAGGGCTTCGCCCATTCCTCCCATCTTGTGGCCCATCGGCGGGTCCACACAGGGGAGAGGCCATTCTCCTGCTCAGTGTGCGGGAAGGGCTTCAGCCAGGCCTCCCACCTCCAGACACACCGGCGGGTCCACACGGGAGAGAGGCCGTTCTCCTGCCCTGAGTGTGGGAGGGGCTTTGCTCTCTCCTCCCACCTGCTGATCCACCGACGGCTCCACACGGGAGAGAGGCCGTTCGCCTGCCCCGACTGCGGGAAGGCCTTCTGTGATCCATCAGCCCTGCGCACCCACCGGCGTGTCCACACGAGGGAGAGGCCGTTCTCCTGCCCCGACTGCGGGAAGACCTTCAGCCAGTCGTCCACCCTGCTAATCCATCGGCGGGTCCACACCCGGGAGATGCCCTACAGCTGCCCCGAGTGCGGGAAGCGGTTCACCCAGGCCTCCAACCTGGTAGCCCATTGGCGGGTCCATACCGGGGAGAGGCCCTTCAGCTGCCCTGAGTGTGGGAAGGCCTTCAGTGATTCCTCCGCCCTGCTGAGGCACCAGCGGGTCCACACCGGGGAGAGACCCTTCAGCTGTCCTGAGTGTGGCAAAGGCTTCACCCGCTCCTACCACCTGGTGGCCCACCAGCGGGGGCACACCGGCGTGAGGCAGTTCATCTGCTCCAAGTGCGGGAAGGACTTTGTCGACTCATCCGACCTGCTTCGGCACCGGCGGGTGCACACCAGGGAGAGGCCGTTTGCCTGCCCAGAGTGTGGACGGAGGTTCACGTTGTCCTGCAACTTGCGGAGACACCAGCGGGGGCACCAGAGCTCCCAACAATTGGATTCCACTGGCGAAGCTGCTGTGGGTCACCCCCAGGACTGAACCCCTGCCTACTCTATCAGTGGGTGCAGTGGGAGAGTTGCTGGGCTTTTTTTTTTGTTTTCTCCTGGACTGCCCTGTCTTTCCCTCCCACCCCCAACTTTGCTTCCAGTAGCTGCTGCTGCTCGTTGAGACCAGGAGCTACTCACTTTCGTTTCTTCTGTCCAATGAAAGAATTGCTGGATCTTTCTGGGAATGAGTTGCACTCTGTAAGAAATAGCTGAGTATTTCATTCAGCAAGTGACTTTGAAATTAGGTTATGTGCCTAGGAGCATCTCATCATTCCAAGGATTCCACGAAAAGTTGGCAATCATTGTTGGAAATTGTTTGATTGAATTGGTAATTTTTTTTCAATTTAACCCTTTTGCCCTAGTAAAGTTGCAGTATTTATAATTGTTGGTTTTTGTTTAAATTATAATTTCGGTGTGCAAGATCTGTTCTTCTTCAAGTTTGGTTAGGAACAGTTGAGAAATTCTGAGCTACGTTGCATATTTTAATTTCACTGTGTTATGAATCCGGTGATAGTGACACTCAATTGTATTTTATTGCTTCCCCTTGGTTGTAATGCCTTCCACCCCAAGCACTCACTATGGTAGTGAGTTCCACAATCTCATCACACCGAGGTTTCTCATGAAATCCTCAGTACAGACTTGGAAGGGAAAATATTGACATGCGTAGAATATAGGGTGCTAACTGAAAATGCCAGGAAGATGATCGACAAAGTAAAACCGTGACAATGTAGGGACAAATAAGGAACTTTGACAACAATGAGGAGGTCACAAGTCAGTGTTCAAGAGAACGGTCATGACAAAAAAATGTACTCAGTAGACATTGAATATTGTAATTAGGCAAGTGTCTAGGTGCAGTTGGTTGAATGTGGTAAGACAAATTAAATAATCAGAACCACTAATTGATTACTGACATCATAATTACATAAAACAAGAGCATACTGTGGATCGGTATATGTAAACTGCTCTTAAAATAACACAACAGTATATCAAACTGATTGTATTTTATTAATTGGGGAGTTTGTTGCCATCTTGTGGAAATGGCCCTGCAGGCTTGAATAAAAGCAGTGTAAGAAAAGTGTTCACATGTCATCTGGTCAGTTACAGGCTCCAGTTTGAATCCCTACAGCATGCAAGCAGGCCATTCAGCCCATCACGTTGACAATGACTATGCCACCCAGACCTACTCTGCTACCCTATAGCTGTAATTCTGCATTTCTCATGGCCAATCTATCCTCACATCTTTTGGATTGTGCAAGGAAGCCGGAGCATCCAGAGGAAACTCACACAGACAGAGGTGGAGAATGTGCAAACACCGCACAGACAGTCTGCCCGAGGGTGGAATTGAACCCAGGACCCTGATGCTATGAGCTAGCAGTGCTAACCACTGTGACACCACCCCATGCTGCTTTCTAAAGAAGTGAATTTCAAAGACTTGGGAACCCTGAAGAGAAAAACAAAACTTTCCTATCTTAAATGAGAAGCCATCTATGTTAACTGTGTCCACTCATTTCTAATCTCTGGCTGGAAATGAGTGGACATTACATTCGCATTAAGTCCTCTCCGCATGTTATACTTCCTCAGATCATCTGATTCTTCTAAGCTCAAACTGATACAAGCCCAGCCCAACATCCCCTTGTCTCCGATTATAAGTTGAGTAAATCAGCGACACTTGACCTTACCAGCATGACACAGGATGCCCTCAATCTAAGTTGATCTTTACCCTCTAACCTCTTGACCCCAGGCCACCGCATGGTCAGCTGCAACTCAGCCCTGAACGAGAGCAGAGGAACTGACCAGACAGCAGTGAGGTGGACACTGCATCCCCAGAGAAACCGATTCAAATGAGAAAGTTTTCAGCTCACATTCAGATTGTTGCAGGGACAATGTCATTTAAATGTCTTTGCGATCCCAATACAGTTCTGGTTCTGTTGTGCATTGTGTGTATTTTATCTACCTATGTTTCACTACATGATTTTCTGTTCGTCATTCCCATTAGGAGGTGTGAATTCAGTACCAGATACATCAGAAAATTCATGTCTGGTTGCAATATCATTTTAAAACATTGGAATGTGGCAACCATGTAGAAATATAACAAGAGCAACAAATTGAGCAGGTAACAGGTAATGAGCAGGATGGTAATTTGGACCAGAATGCTGAGTCAGCCTGACCCATGGCTGAGAGAGTTCACCCAGATGTTGCAGTTACACCAGTGCAGTTTACTCTTGTGGCTTCCCCAAAAACTTGCCCCTGGTGTAAGATCACTCAACTACCTGAAAAGCAAACTGTTTTTATCTCCATAGCTGCTGCCAGACTTGCTGAGCAATTCCAGCCCTTCTGCTTTGCCCTTTTATGGAATTTGAGCTTCCCTAAATCAGTGTAATGAAGAACTGTGGCTGCTGGAGATCTGAAACACACAAAGGTAGAAATTGCTGGAGAAACACAATAGGACTGGCAACACGTGGGGAGAGAAACGGGGTCAGCATTTTGAGTGCTGTGACCCTTCACAATGTTCTGTACTCAGGACAGGATATTGACTCTGTTTCTTTCTCTTGCTCTCTCCACCAGTGTTGCCAGACTGGCTGACTTTCTCCAGCAATTTCTGTTTTTTGACTCTTTCACAAGGTTGATGTTTGTTACCCATCCCTAATTGCAAGGTGTCTTGCTTGTGCCAGTCAACCACATTGCGCTGGGTCTGGAGTCACATGTAAGCCAGACCAGGTAAGGATGGCAGTTTCTTTCCCTAAGGAACATTGGTGAACCATGTGGGCTTTTATGACAATTGACATCAGTGCCATTGACACCATACTGAGACTAACTTTGTGTTACACATTTACTAATTGAATTATGAAAATTTCATTACTTGTTGTAGTGGGATTTGAACTCGCGTGGATTACTCATCCTGTGACACGACTGCACTGTTGTTTCCCGTCCTTTGCTATTTTATTTTTACATCTTTGTCCTCTGATGGTAAATGGCTTCCCTAAACCTGCCCCTTTGACCAAGTCTTTAGTCACCTGCCTAACCTGTGCTCCGGTCTTGTGATTTTTAAAGGAATTCTGATTATGTTCACGTGAAGCACTTTGAGATAGTGAACTGTACCACAGGTGATATTTGAATGGAGGTTGTATCACTATCTTAACATCTGGATCTAGGGAATCATAATCTAAAAGTATGGGACTGCACATTTAAGACAGAAATGAGGATGATTTCTTTTCTCTCTCTGAGGGTTGTGTGTCTTCAAAAGGCAGTGGATTCAGAATCTTTAAGGCAGAGTCGATAGGTTCTTGCGAACCAAGCAGCTGAAAAGTTGTCGGGGATGTGTAGGAATGTAGAGCTGAGGTTCAAATCAGATCAGCATGACCTTATTGAGTGGTGGGGTAGGCTCGAAGGGCCGAGTGGCCTTCTCCTGTCGCTTGTCTGTCTGTATCAGGCAGTCTGTGTCTCCCCTCTTAGAGCTATGAACTGGGTCGTTCATATCCAATATTGCCCCTTGAATACCAGATGGTCTCCTATTGGGAGCAGGCACATTGTAACAATTGCTTCTTACTCAGTGTTGCTGAGAATCTTCTAAATTAAAAGAAACAGTTTCTGTTATTATTGCATCAATGGAAGTGTTGGTTTGGATAAAATATAGTTAAGTTAGCAGTTGCCATGTTTCCCAGACTTCCATGTTTAAAACCCTTGAATCTGTTTTCTGCCCCTGAAACAGTTCTTACCAAGGTCATGCTTGACATCCTTTAATGGTGACAGGGTGAACATTCTCTTAATCGACATGCGGCCAGCCTTGATCATGGTTAATGACAATACCGACCCTCTCCAACATCACTCTACCCTCTGGGAGTGTCTGCTTTTAGCTGCTTCCATTCTTATTTTGCCAACCGTAGCTGCTGGCATCTATACTGATGATATCCAGCTGTGTCTGAACACCACTTCTCTCCCGACTCCTCTGTCATTCATAATTTACCAATAATTTCCAGCATTGGATGACCAAAACATTCCCCCAGTGAAATATTGTGAAGAGTGAAGCCATTGTTTCAGTCCCCAAGTTTGACCTGACGTGTAACAGTCTGAGCTGAAACTACTCGTTGACCACCTTCCTGTGACATTTAAAACTAGGATTGATAGATTCGTGTTCGTTCGGGGGATCAACGGTTACAGGGAAAGAGCAGGAAAGTGGATGTGGGGAATGTCAGATCAGCCACGATCCTACTGAATGGAGGAGCAGGCTCAATGGCCTTCTCCTGTTCCTATTTCTTATGGTTCCCGTGACCTTACCTCTGATCCAAGGCCCTGGCTTGAGTATGTGCCATTACTGAGAGTGCTGGTTTTCCCTTGTGCAATACCAACAGTGCAGCAGCTGCTGAAATCTCTTGCTCCTTTGTTAGCTCTAAACACAAATACCAATGTAGGGATGACTTCCTGCAGTTAGGATGTCGTTGAATAAAGTCAAAGCTGAGTTCATCTGACTTTTGAACAACAAAGTGGATGGTTGTGGAAGGAGGAAAGAAAATGATTTTAAAACCAGTACAGAACAGTTACAGAGTCATACAGTACAGAAACATATTCTTCAGTCCAATTAGTCAATGCTGACAATATTGACTAGTCCCACTTGCCAGTGTTTGGGCCATATCCCTCTGTGCTTTTCCTATTCATGTACTTATCCAAATGTCTTTTAAACATTATAACTCTACCTGCATCCACCATTTCCTCTGGGCATTCATTCCACACACAACTGTGTTTTAAAAAAAAGTGCTCCACATGCTTTTTAAAATCTTTCTCCTCTCACCTTAATTTTGCTCCCAAATCTTGAAGCGACACCTGCCATTGACCTCATGATTTTATAAACCGCTATAAAGTCACTCCTCAATCTCCTATGTGGGATCGTTGTGGGATCGTGTTCAAATAGCGACCAAAATCAGCGACGTGTGCAACCGCAAGTTGCACAAGTTTGAGATGGTGATAGATTCGCGAAATACCGTCCTTACAGCAGCCTCTTTACACACAGTTCTTACAGAGATTAACACTCCGTCACTATGGTGTTCCATTGTTTTATCTATTGTACACAAACGCTGGCTGCTACTCCCGATAGGATTGAGATTGTCTGTGTGGTCTGCTTGCAGAATTAAGAGGTGACAGTCCTTTTGTCTTTTAAGTTAGTAAATGTCAGTAAAAATACTAGGCCTGTATGCCCCAAATAAGTTGGTCATTGTACCTGCACTGAATGAAAGAATAAAGGATATTAAACTGCTTCCCGCAGCTGGGTTGTGAGACGTGTTTAGTATTTGCCGGCGTGAGTTTCACTCATTCCTGCAATTTCATGGAAGCGCAGTCTCGATAGTCAGTTTCTTAAAGGGTTAGTGGCTGCGAGTCAGGGAAACTGTTTGATGCTCTGTATCTGTGCAGGTCCCGAGAGGTGGCTGGTAAGGACTGATTAATATAATTTTTCATGGAGACAAGATGGCAGGGGGTGTTATTGTTCTGAATATGTTACTGCGTAGAGTTAGCTTTTGTTGTAGAAATAAGCCTAAACAACGCTTGTAACAAGAGCTGTTAAGGGTTGAAGGTGTGAAAAAGCAGGAATGACTTGAAAGGTGTTTTAATTCAGTCTATCTTGTAATTGTTTTAGATTAGATTACATTACAGTGTGGAAACAGGCCCTTCGGCCCAACAAGTCCACACCGACCCGCCAAAGCGTAACCCACCCATTCCCCTACATTTACCCCTTCACCTAACACTACGGGCAATTTAGCATGGCCAATTCACCTGACCTGCACATCTTTGGACTGTGGGAGGAAACTGGAGCACCCGGGGGAAACCCACGCAGACACGGGGAGAACGTGCAAACTCCACACAGTCAGTCGCCTGAGGCGGGAATTGAACCCGGGTCTCTGGCACTGGGAGGCAGAAGTGCTAACCACTGTGCCACCGTGCCGCCCAGTAATAGTAAAATAGACTGCAAAACCGCGGTTTTCTGAATGAATGAAGCAGCATAATAGGAAGGAGTTATGAATGAATCAAACGGGAATGCAGTATTATTAGATATAGGGCACTTGTGAGCAGGTTAGAAAAGACTTATGAATGAGTAAATAGAAAGCGTTTGTGAGTGGGTTAGTAAAGAGACCACTTTATAATACAACATCTCACACCATGTTATCGTCCTCACAGCCTCATGGAAAGGGAAAAATCAGAGCCAATCTTTACACAGGGTAGATTTCTTCACATGTATGCACCTCCCAACTCTACTGCATGTTTCAAATCAGTAAGTGTGTCTTAAAATAGGTGTTCAATTCACCAGGGAATGTTATGCCCCCTTGAATACTAATAGAAGTCACACCCACAAAGCATTCAAACGTTCTCTGGATCGGTGCCACCTTTGTGTGTGGCTGCATCAAGCTGTGCGTGGATCCCCGGTACGCAAACACCGAGTGTAACTACGTACTGAGGTTCTACCTGTTCCCGGTGTTGCAAAGGATGGGCCTGGCCTTGCAGCCGCGGAATACTGAGTAGTTGGACCGTTCCGTATCACCTGACCTTCGTGGAGAAGTTTATGAAGAAAAACACTATTGATCACAAGTCCATCAGGAAATGGTCAGCACGTAATGTCCTTGAGACCCTTCGGGAAAAGGAGAGGGCGGATCCTATTGAGCAGTTCCCTGAGCAGACTGTCAAAGTCATTTGGCAGAATGCTTCATCGCCAGAACTTTCCAACAAGCACCAAGACATGGCTTGGCTGGTGGTGAGAAGGGCTCTGCCTGTGAGATCCTTTATGCATGCCCAGACTCTCTCCCGCACTGCACGCTGCCCTCGAAGCGACTGCGGGTGGGGGGAGGGAAACGAGACTGTCACACACGTCCTTCTGGAATGTGCCTATGCAGAGGAAGTCTGGAGAGGAATGCAGTGGTGTTTGTCGAGGTTTGTCCCAAGCAGCTCCGTGAAGCGAGACTCCGTGCTCTACGGTCTGTTCCCCGGGACGCACACCGAGATGAACATCAACTGTGCCTGGAGGATCATCAACTCGGTGAAGGACGCTCTCTGGGTGGTCCGAAACCTGCTGATCTTCCAGCTGAAGGAGTTGACCCCAACTGAGTGTTGCAGACTGGCACATTCCAAGGTCCAGGACTATGTGTTGAGGGACGCGCTGAAGGTTGGGGCAGCTGCCGCCAAGGCGCGGTGGGGAAGGACCACCGTTAACGTCTGCCTGCCTAATAAGAACAGGGGGCCCACGCAGTCTTTTGGGCTCTGCTGACGCCTCAGCTAAATATATGGACATATGATTGATAAACGTACAGACCTGTATATACAAATGATAAATTCTGATCTCTGTAAATGTTTATGTATGTATGGCATGACCAACTGTACAGACCATCAAATTATTTTATGAATAAAGTATATTTTTGAAATTTAAAAAAAAATGACTGGATTGGTGTCTGAACAGATGGGATGACTGACTGAATACCTTCCTGCAGACGGAGCAGGTGAACGGTCTCTCCCCAGTGTGGACAGGCTGGTGTCTCTGCAGGGAAGACCAATCAATAAATCCCTTCCCGCACACAGAGCAGGTGAATGGCCTCTCCCTGGTGTGGACCTGCTCAGTCACTTGAAAGAAAACTCGATTTAAATTTAAGGCCATACATGCTATTCTGCTAAGTTACTCCAATTAATTGGTAATTTTTTTGTTTATAAATGTGAAAACTTAGTGTATAGTTCTTCCAGTTAATCACTGGGTATTCAAATTTCTCTTCAGAACTAAAGATCATAACAAAACTGGGTGTCACTGTGGGATTTTAAATCTGTAGGGTGTGCTTAGTAAAGTTTGAATGAATAATATTTCAAAGTGAATTTTATCATGTTAAGTACCAAGACTTTCTGGAGAGGAAAGATTTGCCCACAAAATAAGTGTTGGTTCTGTAGAAAATGAGTCTGGGGACTCAATAACAGAGAATAAAGAGATGGCAGATGAATTGAAAAGAGCTTGAATGTCTTTACTAGAGAGGATACAAGAAACACCCTGGTACTAGCTGTAAATCAGGAATTGAAAGGGAGGGAGGAACTGAAGAAAATTACAATTACCAGGGAAGTAGTACTGAGTAAACTGTTGGAACTACGGGTTGACAAGTCCCAGGTACCCGAAGGATTTCATCCTAGAATCTTACAGAAAAACTGGCTAGTGAAATAGTTAATGCATTGGTTTTAATTTTCCAAATTTTCCAAACCACATTAGTTTCAGGGAAGGTTTCTTTAGATTGGAAAACTGCTTTCTTCAAAAATGGAGACCAAGAACAGGAAACTGTTTACCTATGTCATAGGGAAAATGTTCAAAGCTATTATTAAAGATGTTATGACAGGGCACTTGTACAAGTTCAAGGTAATCAGGCAGTGTGAATGTGTTTTTGTCAATGGGAAATAATGTTTTGAAGAACGGCCTCTCCCCACTGCGACTGAGCTATTGAATCTCCAGTACCGACAGGGAATGGAATCCCTTCCCACAGTCTCCACATTTCCACGACTTCTCCGCAGTTCTAGTGTCCTTTTGGCTCTCTGTTTCCGATTAACAATTGAAACTGTAATCACACTCAGGAAGCATGTGCGAATACTGTAATGATTCTTCAGTCTGAGTAACTGGTTACAGCTCCTTCCCACAGTCAGCTCACTGGGACACTCTCAACAAGAGGAAAAAAACATACAAACGTTGAGCAACGAGACAAAATGCAAAGGCAATAAAATGTCGAACCACTGGGGAAAAAATTGTGGCTCTGCCCCTTTTATTTCCTTTTGGCATTTGGACTCTTAAAATTTGTCAGTAACACCATCCACACGTAGAGCATACTGCGCATGTTTGCCGGTGTCAGCAAAGCCGTGCGCATGCCCGCCGGTGTCAGCAAAACACTGGGCGTGCTCATCACTGTCCGTGAAAAAAAGGGGCGCGACCTTTGCTTGATTGACCAATACAGAGTTCTGGAGGACCGGAGGGAGTCTGGTCCTCCTGCCAATCACAGCCGCTCCATTGTCTGAATGCGGACGTTGG
The DNA here is from genome assembly GCF_037043375.1 of Chiloscyllium plagiosum. Taxonomy (NCBI): domain Eukaryota; kingdom Metazoa; phylum Chordata; class Chondrichthyes; order Orectolobiformes; family Hemiscylliidae; genus Chiloscyllium; species Chiloscyllium plagiosum. The sequence continues at coordinate 78,117,721 of NW_028270165.1, read as the reverse complement.
TCCATGAGCTTTTGAAGCTGCTACTCCTGTTCCTCTCTCTGAATAAAGATTGAGCTTGACCCAGACGGCAAATTCCTTCCTCTGTCTAAGATCTGTGAGTACGGCACTCTCTTTTCCATTTTGGGATTCAATTATTGACTTGCAGCAATTGAAAGGAAAGGGAGTGAATCCGGGAGGGGACAGACTCTGGAAACGTTGGTGCAGGTCTGTGTCTCAATTGGCAAAATAAACAGGCAGGAGACTTGAAGAACACAACAAGCCAGGCAGCATCAGGAGGTGGAGAAGTCGACATTTCGGGTGTAATCCTTCTTCAGGACTGGGGCCTGGTGTAGGGGGAGATGCAGATAAAGGGGATGCAAAGGGCAGTATGGTGAAGTGTGGATAAGTGAAGGCAGGCCGAGATCTGGTTGGTGGCATGGACTAGTGGAAATGAGCGGTCCAGGGTTGGGAGGTTATTTGGGTTGGGTTGGGAGGTTATTTGAAAGTGGAGATAACAATGTTGAGTCCTCCGAGCTGTAGCTCGCCCAGGCAGAGGATGAAGTGTTTTTTTTAGATTACTTTACAGTGTGGAAACGGGCCCTTCGGCCCGCCGAAGCGCAACCCACCCATACCCCTACATTTACCCCTTACCTGACACTAGGGTCAATTTAGCCTGGCCAATTCACCTAACCTGCACATTTTTTGGACTGTGGGAGGAAACCGGAACACCGGAAACCCACGCAGACACGGGGAGAACGTGCAAACTCCACACAGTCAGGGTCTCTGGCGCTGTGAGGCAGCAGTGCTAACCACTGTGCCGCCGTGCCGCCCTCCAATTTGCGGTTTGGTTCGTTGTGACAATGGAGGAGGCCAAAGATGGTCTTGCCAGAAAGAGAATGGGAAGGGGAATTAAAATGGGTGGTGACTGTGAGGTCCGTTCAGCCTCTGCCGATCCAGCTGCTATGCTCAGCGAATCGTTCCCCAAGTTTACGCTTGGTCTCCCCTATGTACAGAAGACCACAATTTGCAAACACGTGGCAAACGTGAAGCTTTAGCATTTGCTGTGGAAAAAAAAAAGCAGAAAGGAGGTGTATTATTTAAATGGTGACGTATTGGGATGTGGAGAAAGTGAGAATTGCAGATACTGGAGATCAGAGTCAAAAGGTGTGGTATTGGAAAAGCACAGCAGGTTAGGCAGCATCCAAGGAGCAGAAGAGTCAACATTTTGGGCACGGGCCCTTCTTCAGGAATGATGTGTGGATGTATAGAGGGACCTCAGCATCCTTTCTACACCAGTCAATGCCAGTTGTCAGACAGGTGCAGCAAGCAATCAGCAAGGCAAGTGGTATATTAGCAAGAGAAGTTGAGATCAGAAGTGGGGATGTCTTTCTGCAGTTAGGGGGTCGTTGAATATATTCAAGCCAGTGTTCATCTGGTTTTTGAACAGCAAAGCCTTATGGGGGAAGGCAAGAAAATGATTTTAAGACCAGTCTAGAACAGTTATAGTGTCAGACAGCACAGAAACAGACCCTTCAGTCCAACTGATCCATGCTGAATATATTCACAAATTCAACTGATCCCACCTAGTGTGTGGCCCATATCCCTCTGAACCTTTCCTATTCATGTACTTATCCAAATGTCTTTTAAATGTTGTTTCTGTACCTGCATCCACCACTTCCTCTGGATATTCATTCCACACCAACTATTCTCTGTGTAAAAAATAAAGGTGTCCCTCATGCCTTTTTAAAATCTTTCTCCTCTCTCCTTCAAATTTGCTACCCCCACCCTAGGTAAAGGATACCCGGTGGTCACCTCATCGATGTCCCTCATGATTTTATACACCTCTGTAAGGTCACCTCTCAACCTCCTGTGCTCCAGTGAAAAAGTCCCAGTCTATCCACCAAGAAGTTGGTTAATATCCCGTTATGATTTGTTCAATGCCGGTGCAAGCTCAAAAGACCAAATGACCTACTCCTGCTCCCAATTCTCTCACTGTGTCCAGGACAACAAGAGATCATAAGACATAGGAGCAGAAATTTGGCAATTCATCCCATCAGCTGTCATAGAGTCATAGACATGTACAGCATGGAAACAAACCCTTCGGTCCAACCCATCCATGCCGACCAGCTATCCCAACCCAACCTAGTCCCACCTGCCAGCACCTGGCCCATATCCCTCCAAACCCTTCCTATTCATATACCCATCCAAATGCCTCTTAAATGTTGCAATTGTACCAGCCTCCACCACATCCTCTGGCAGCTCATTCCATACATATACCACCCTCTATGTGAAAAGGTTGCCTCTTCAGTCTCTTTTATATCTTTCCCCTCTCATCCTAAATCTATGCCCTCTAGTTCTAGACCCTGACCCCAGGGAAAAGACTTCATCTCTTTATCCTATCCATACCCCTCATAATTTTGTAAACCTCTATAAGGCCACCCCTCAGCCTCTGACGCTCCAGGGAAAATAGACCCAGCCTGTTCAACCACTCCCTATAGCTTAAATCCTCCAACCCTGACAACATCCTTGTAAATCTTTTCTGAAACCTTTCAAATTTCATAACATCCTGCCGATAGGAAGGAGACCAGAATTGCATGCAATATTCCAACTGTGGTCTAACCAATGTCCTGTATAGCTGCAACATGACCTCCCAACTCCTGTACCCAATACTCTGACCAATAAATGAAAGCACCAAAGCCCTTCTTCACTATCCTATCTGCCTGCAACTCCACTTTCAAGGAGCTATGAACCTGCACTCCAAGGTCTCTTTGTTCAGCAACACTCCCTAAGACCTTACCATTAAGTGTATAAGTCCTGCTAAGATTTGCTTTCCCAAAATGCAGCACCTCGCATTTATCTGAATTAAACTCCATCTGCCATTCTCAGCCCATCGGCCCATCTGGTCAAGATCCTGTTGTAATCTGAGGTAACCCTCTTCGCTGTCCACTACACCTCCAATTTTGGTGTCATCTGCAAACTTACTAACTGTACCTCTTATGCTCGCATCCAAATCATTTATGTAAATGACAAAAAGTAGAGGGCCCAGCACCGATCCTTGTGGCACTCCACTGGTCACAGGCCTCCAGTCTGAAAAACAACCCTCCACCACCACCCTCTGTCTTCTACCTTTGAGCCAGTTCTGTATCCAAATGGCTAGTTCTCCCTGTATTCCATGTGATCTAACCTTGCTAATCAGTCTACCATGGAGAACCTTGTCGAACACCTTACTGAAGTCCTTATAGATCACATCTACTGCTCTGCCTTCATCAATCCTCTTTGTAACTTCTTCAAAATCTCAATCAAGTTTGTGAGACATGATTTCCCATGCACAAAGTCATGTTGACTATCCCTAATCAGCCTTTGCTTTTCCAAATACATGTACATCCTGTCTCTCAGGATTTCCCTCCAACAACTTGCCCACCACCGAGGTCAGGCTCACTGGTCTATAGTTCCCTGGCTTGTCCTTACCACCCTTCTTAAACAGTGGCACCATGTTTGCCAACCTCCCGTCTTCCGGCACTCCACCTGTGACTATCGATGATACAAATATCTCAGCAAGAGGCCCAGCAATCACTTCTCCCTTAGATGTAACTGTTAATGCTGTTGGGACAAAGTAACTCGTGTGCCAAATCGTTTAAAGCAAAGTAGTCAGGAGAAGAGACCTTGAGCTATTAACTAGCTTTATTCATTAATATGGGGAAGCCTATTTTGTTCAAAACAAAGTCTGACATATTCCAATGAAATACAGAGTGTTACAAGTTTTATGGTAAAACACAAGCCCAGTCTCCATTAATTATGCAACTGAGGGGCAGTCGTAAAGTTCACAAACATTGTCCAGACCTACATTTCTTAATGTCTACAAAACTGAATGTTATCTCATACTGCAGGTTTGGCTAGGCTCGAATTGCTGATAAGGAACAGAGAGAAACAATACATCGTTCTGAAGCAGCACAGTCTAATGGCCTGAGGAGCAGAGACAGCCTGCAACTGCAAGGTCAGGCTATCAAAACAGAATTCCTTAACCAGGGTTCGGACAGCATTATGTTAGCAGGCTACATTTTACTGCAAACATAGCTTTGTGACAAAATAACTTCCACGCAGTTTTGTGTCAACTTTGGTCAAATTCTCCCACATTCCCTCTTTTTTTTTATTTAAAAAAAGGAGATTGAGGGTGTCAGCAAAGGTGGATTATATACCCAGAGCCAGGGGGATTGTCAGCGGGTGGTGGTTGGAGATCGGACAGATAGTGCCCGGGTTCAGTAAGGACAGGGGCAGATGGCTCCAGGGATTGGGAATCATCATCAGGGAAAATCTCAGCATCTGGGAGATTGCTGGAGAGGAGGGCCACAACAGTGAACTGAACTGAGCACTGTCTGTGGGGTGACTTTGATTTTCAGTCGAGCAGTTCCAAAGGCAGGGGAAAGGAAGCTGCAAGTCGGTCAAATTCTATAAGGGCTTGCTTGGTGTGAGTTTGGGATGGATGGGGATATGGGCACATACCCAGCAGCAAGAGTGGTTGACCTGTGTGTGAGAAATGCCACTCACTCTTCAATAATTTCAGTCTGAGTCAAATTATAAGAATGGGTGTCCTATAAGTAGTCACCACCATCAAAAGGTTACATCGCAAATTATACAGTTCAGCTGAGTCTCTCAGTACTCCTCTTTTACCTTATTGGCTTACCATGCAAAGCGACAAACCTATCACAAGTTACTCACTTCACTCCTCCTCTGTTTACTTCTTCCACTACTCTAAGCCTGTCGCCCCCTTACTCTTGTTTGTTTCTTGCCTTATTTGGCCTATCCAATTCCTTGTTGTGACAAATTCCAGGTGTTAGCTTGACCGTTTTACCACATCCCTCTGTGGTCTGTTGTTAGCGTGCACGACTTCTGCATTAAGGCTTCTGCTAAAGCAGCTTTTCCTCCCTGGTAGCCCACACTGAATCTTATGACCGTTGATTGTGGTTTCTGCAGCACTGAGCCTTACATTTTCACAAACCTATTTTCCACAATTTTTCTGTAGAAGCAACACTTATATTTTTCACAAACATATTTTCCACATGTGTAAAAGAAAAGTATTAAACTGTAACTCCCGTTTACTAGAGGTTATCAGGCCCAATCAAACATAGTTCATGAAAGAAAGATGAGTGCAGTGAAAGGCAGATCGATCAAATTAAACACTCTTCAGCTTTTTTTCTGCTCGCTGCTTTCTGAAAATCTGGGTGCCACCAGTTTGTAACAGAGTATTAACCATTCCCTCTTTGCTCAAGTGTGTACAATAATGCGTATAATCATCTAAAATAGGCATCAGAAAGAACGAACACAAACATCAGGGGTCACCCACATTTTGGTTTGGGTGTGGAGGGAGTACCGTATTTGAGGCCATAGTTTGCGCTGTTTTTCAGGGGCTTCCCCTGTGATTTCAGCCCCATCCCCAGGCAAATGTGCATTCAAACCAGATTATGAAGTGTTAGCCTTGCTGCAGGCGCTGAGTCAGTCTCTCTCTCTGCCTGCGCGCTCCCCCTCCCTGTCTGCGCGCCCCCTCCCTCTCTGCCTGCCTGCTCGCGCCTCTCTCCCTGCCTGCGCGCGCCTCTCCCCCTGCCTGCGCGCGCCTCTCCCCCTCTCTCTGCCTGCCTGCGCGCGCCTCTCCCCCTCTCTCTGCCTGCCTGCGCGCGCCTCTCTCCCTCTCTCTCTGCCTGTCTGCGCGCGCCTCTCTCCCTCTCTCTCTGCCTGTCTGCGCCTCTCTCTCTCTCTCTCTCTCTGCCTGCCTGCGCGCGCCTCTCTCCCTCTCTCTCTGCCTGCCTGCGCGCGCCTCTCTCCCTCTCTCTCTGCCTGCCTGCGCGCGCCTCTCTGTCTTCTCTCTTATTTTGGACTGACAAAAGCAGCAACCACCCTCTATATTTCATCTCTCAAAGGATATCGGCCGGTGACCTGGCAGGACCAGGGTATCTCCTGCCTGACTCGCCAACTGTGGAGGATGGAAATAAAGTCCCATGCAAGGAAAGAATTTGTTTATCAGGGAGCAGTACAGCTGCAAGGCCAACCGTCTCCGCTGAGCCTGGGAAACATAAACTTTAGCAAGTAGGCACTAAGATGAGATTCAAAATAGTTTCCAGGCTTTAATATGTGACAAAATGGCTGATCCAAATCTAATAATTCTCCCACATCATCCCAGGGAATAAAACAAGAAAATTGTGAGAAACAAAACTCGCATATTAATAAATTTCAGTCCGAGTCAAATTCTGAAGCAGCGAATTCTATTGATACGTACTTGCAAGAACGGGTGTCTAATGAGTAAGCACCCGGACCTGAGGGTTACATTCTGATTTATGCTGTTCAGCTGCGTCTCTCAGTCCTCCCCTTTCACCCCATAGGCTACGCGCTACAGCAAAAGTAACCAATCACAAGCTCTAGCTTCTCTCTGCCTCTGTTTACTTCTCCCATTACTCTAAGCCTGTCGCCCCTTACTCTTTTTTTATCTCGTTCCTCATGTGTGACTATCCTGGCATAGTTTGCTGTCTTCATGCAGCAGAGAACGGCGGGTGCTGGGCGGAAGTGAAGTCAGAGCGCAAAGCCAGTCGGCAAGGTAAGTGATTGTTATTTGAGTGGGACATCGCACAGGGCTGTGGTAATAGGGGATTCCATAGTGAGAGGAACTGACTGGGGTTTTTGTGGCAGCAGGCGGGACTTAAGGATGGTGTGTTGCCTTCCTGGTGCCAGGGTTAAAGACATCACAGGCAGAGTGCATGAAATCCTCAAGGACGAAGGTGACGAGCCAGAGGTGGTGGTACATGTCGGCACAAATGATGTTGGGGAGAAGAGGAGGAACATATTACAGAGGGACTTTGGAGAACTAGGAAAAAGACTGAAAAGCAGGACATCCAGGGTGGTTATCTCCGGTTTGCTACCAGTTCCTCGAGCTGGTGAGGCCAGAAACAGGGAGATAATGGACTTGAACGTGTGGCTGGGGAACTGGTGCAGGAAGCAAGGATTTAAATTCTGAAGGTTGATAAGTCTCCGGGGCCTGATGGTCTCCATCCCAGGGTACTGAAGGAGGTGGCTCGAGAAATCGTGGATGCGTTGGTGATTATTTTCCAGAGTTCAATAGATTCAAGATCAGTTCCTGCGGATTGGAGGGTTGCTAAGAAACTTTTTAAGAAAGGTGGGAGAGAGAAAGCAGGAAATTATAGACTAGTTAGTCTGACCTCAGTGGTGGGAAAGATGCTGGAGTCTATTATAAAGGATGAAATTACGACACATCTGGATAGTAGTAACAGGATAGGTCAGAGTCGGCATGGATTTATGAAGGGGAAATCATGCTTGACTAATCGTCTGGAATTTTTTGAGGATGTAACTCTGAAGATGGACGAGGGAGATCCAGTAGATGTAGTGTACCTGGACTTTCAGAAAGCTTTTGATAAAGTCCCACATAGGAGGTTAGTGAGCAAAATTAGGGCACATGGTATTGGGGGCAAAGTACTAACTTGGATTGACAGTTGGTTGGCTGACAGGAAACAAAGAGTAGTGATAAACGGCTCCATTTCGGAATGGCAGGCAGTGACCAGTGGGGTACCGCAGGGATCAGTGCTGGGACCGCAGCTTTTTACAATATATATTAATGATATAGAAGATGGTATTAGTAATAACATTAGTAAATTTGCTGATGATACTAAGCTGGGTGGCAGGGTGAAATGTGAGGAGGATGTTAGGAGATTACAGGGTGACCTGGACAGGTTAGGTGAGTGGTCAGATGCATGGCAGATGCAGTTTAATGTGGATAAATGTATGGTTATCCACTTTGGTGGCAAGAACAGGAAGGCAGATTACTACCTAAATGGAATCAATTTAGGTAAAAGGGCAGTACAAAGAGATCTGGGTGTTCTTGTACACCAGTCAATGAAGGTAAGCATGCAGGTACAGCAGGTAGTGAAGAAGGTTAATAGCTTCTGGCCTTCATAACAAAAGGGATTGAGTATAGAAGCAAAGAGGTTCTTCTGCAGCTGTACAGGGCCCTGATGAGACCACACCTGGAGAATTGTGTGCAGTTCTGGTCTCCAAATTTGAGGAAAGACATTCTGGCTATTGAGGGAGTGCAGCATAGGTTCATGAGGTCAACTCCTGGAGTGGCGGGACTACCTTACGCTGATAGACTGGAGCGACTGGGCTTGTGTACCCTTGAGTTTAGAAGACTGAGAAGGGATCTGATTGAGACATATAAGATTATTAAAGGATCGGACACTCTGGAGGCAGGAAAAATGTTTCCGCTGATGGGTGAGTGCCGAGCAAGAGAACACAGCTTAAAAATACGGGGTAGACCATTTAGGACAGAGATGAGGAGAAACGTCTTCACCCAGAGAGTGGTGGCTGTGTGGAATGCTCTGCCCTAGAGGGCAGTGGAGGCCCAGTCTCTGGATTCATTTAAGAAAGAGTTGGATAGAGCTCTCAAGGATAAAACCATGTTGACTATCCCCAATCAGTCCTTGCCTTTCCAAAGACGTGTATGTCCTGTCCCTCAGGATTCCCTCCAACCACTTGACCACCACCGAGGTCAGGCTCACCGGTCTATATTTCCCTGGCTTGTCTTTACCGCCCTTGATAAACAGCGGCATCACGTTTGCCAACCTCCAGTCTTCCGGCACCTCACCTGTGACTATCGATGATACAAATATCTCAGCAAGAGGCCCAGCAATCACTTCTCTGGCTTCCCACAGAGTTCTCGGGTACACCTGATCAGGTCCTGGGGGTTTATCCACCTTTACCCGTTTCAAGACATCCAGCACTTCCTCCCCTGTAATCTGGACATTTTGCAAGATGTCACCATCTATTTCCCTACAGTCTATATCTTCCATATCCTTTTCCATAGTAAATACTGATGCAAAATATTCATTTAGTATTTCCCCCATTTTCTGTGAATCCACACAAAGGCCGCCTTGCTGATCTTTGAGGGACCCTATTCTCTCCCTAGTTACCTTTTTGTCTTTAATATATTTGTAAAAACCCTTTGGATTCTCCTTAATTCTATTTGCCAAAGCTATCTCATGTCCCCTTTTTTCCCTCCTGATTTCCCTCTTAAGTATACTCCTACTTCACTCGATCTATTCTGTCTATACCTGACATATGCTTTTTTTTAACCAAACCCTCAATTTCCTTAGTCATCCAGCATTCCCTTTATCTACCAGCCTTTCCTTTCACCCTGACAGGAATATACTTTCTCTTGACTCTCATTATCTCATTTCTGAAGGCTTCCCATTTTCCAGCCGTCCCTTTACCTGCGAACATCTGCCTCCAATCAGTTTTTGAAAGTTCTTGCCTAATACCGTCAAAATTGGCCTTTCTCCAATTTAGAGCTTCAACTTTTAGATCTGGTCTATCCTTTTCCATCACTATTTTAAAACGAATAGAATTATGGTCACTGTCCCCAAAGTGCTCCCCCACTGCCACTTCAGTTACCTGCCCTGCCTTATTTCCCAAGAGTAGGTCAAGTTTTGCATCTTCTCTAGTAGGTACATCCACATCCTGAATCAGAAAGTTGTCTTGTACGCACTTAAGAAATTCCTCTCCATCTAAACCTTTAACACTATGGCAGTCCCAGTCTATGTTTGGAAAGTTAAAATCCCCTACCATAACTACCCTATTATTCTTACAGATAGCTTAGATTTGTGGGCGGCATGATGGCACAGTGCCTCACTGCTGCCTCACAGCGCCAGAGACCCGGGTTCAATTCCCGCCTCAGGCGACTCTCTGTGTGGAGTTTGCACGTTCTCCCCTTGTCTGTGTGGGTTTCCTCCAGGTGCTCCGGTTTCCTCCCACAATCCAAAAATGTGCAGGTTAGGTGAATTGGCCATGCTAATTTGCTCGTAGTGTTAGGTGTAGGGGAATGGGTCTGGGTGGGTTGCGCTTCGGCGGGTTGGTGTGGACTTGTTGGGGCGAAGGGCCTGTTTCCACACTCTAAGTAAGTAAGTAATCTCCTTACAAGTTTGTTTCTCAATTTCCCTCTGACTATTAGAGGGTCTATAATACAATCCCAATAAAGTGATCATCCCTTTCTTATTTCTCAGTTCCACCCAAATAACTTCCCTGGATGTACCTCCGGGAATATCCTCCCTCAGCACAGCTGTAATGCTTTCCTTTATCAAAAATACCACCCCGCCTCCTTTCTTGCCTCCCTTTCTATCCTTCCTGTAGCACTTGTATCCTGGAACATTAAGCTGCCAGTCCTGCCCATCCCTGAGCCATGTTTCTGTAATTGCTATTATCTCGAGAAGGTGGCATACAAGAAGTTCAGGGGTTACATTGTAATGATACTTGCAACCCATTCAAAACGGTGAAACACTTAACGATTCAGGTTTGTTCAATATACCATTTCAATGGCAGGACGCTGAAATGTTTTGCTATAAATTCTATGCCTTATGATACTTGATCTTGGGTGGTACAGTGTGCCTCACAGCGCCAGAGACCTGGGTTCAAATCCCGCCTCAGGCAATTGTCTGTGTGGAGTTTGCACATTCTCCCCGTGTCTGCGTGGGTTTCCTCTGGGTGCTCCGGTTTCCTCCCACAGTCCAAAAACGTGCAGGTTAGATGAATTGGCCATGCTAAATTGCCCGTAGTGCTAGGTGAAGGGGTAAATGTAGGGGAATGGGTCTGGGTGGGTTGCTCTTCAGAGGGTTGGTGTGAACTTGTTGGGCCGAAGTAAGTAATCTAATTATACTCCACAACCACCTTATGAAGAAGCAGCTTCCAGAAGTCACTGCTTCCAAAAAGCCTGTGGGACTACCACCTGGTGGTGTGTGATTTTAAACTTTTGTGCAGGTTAGGGTGGATTGGCCATGCTAAATTATGCATGATGTGCAGGTAAGGTGCATTACTCAGGGTTAAATGTAGAGCAATGGTGGTAGGGGATGGGTGGGTAACCCTTTGGAGGGTCGGTGTGCACTTGTGGGGCCGAAGGGAAGAGGTTTTTGAAAAGTGTATTCTGCGCGCCTTGCGCTGCAGCGCATGCAAGTGCGGGCCCCGTTGACAGTGTCGCCCCGCCCCCTTTACCATCACTTCGTTTCGCCTCGCCCCTCATTTCTTTGTTGACGCCACAACGCAGAGGTGGCCATGTCAGTTTCAAAGTGAATCTCCCTCCCTCAGGGCAAATCTTCATAGAGTCATAGAGATGTACAGCATGGAAACAGACCCGTCGGTACAACCCGTCCCTGCCGACCAGATATCCCAACCCACTCTAGTCCCACCTGCCAGCACCTGGCCCATATCCCTCCAAACCCTCCCTATTCATATACCTATCCGAATGCCTTTTAAATGTTGCAATTGTACCAGCCTCCACCACTTCCTCTAGCAGCTCATTCGACACACGTACCACTCTATGTGTGAAAAAGTTGCCCCTGAGGCCTCTTTTATATCTTTGCCCTCTCACCCTACACCTATGCCCTCTAGTTCTGGACTCCCTGACCCCAGGGAAAATACTTTGTCTAATTATTTTATCCATTCCCCTCATGATTTTGTAAACTTCTATAAGGTCACCCCTCAACCTCCAATGCTCCAGGGAAAACAGTCCGAGTGTGTTCAGCCTCTCCCTATAGCTCAAATCCTCCAACACTGGCAACATCCTTGTAAACCTTTTCTGAACTCTTTCAAGTTTCACAACATCTTTCCGATAGGAAGGAGACCAGAGGCCATGCTAAATTGCCCGTAGTGTTTGGTGAAGGGGTAAATGTAGGGGAATGGGTTTCGTTGGGTTGCGCTTCGGCGGGTCGGTGTGGACTTGTTGGACTGAACGGCCTGTTTCCACGCTGTAAGTAATCTAATCTAATCTAATCTAAACTGCACGCAATATTCCAACAGTGGCCTAACCAATGTCCTGTACAGCTGCAATATGACCTCCCAACTCCTGTACTCAATACTCTGACCAATAAAGGAAAGCATATCAAACGCCTTCTTCACTATCCTATCTACCTGCGACTCCACTTTCAAGGAGCTATGAACCTGCACTCCAAGGTCTCTTAGTTCAACAAAATTCCCTTGGACCTTACCATGAGTATTGCTTTCCCAAAATGCAGCACCTCGCATTTATCTGAATTAAACTCCATCTGCCACTTCTCAGCCTATTGGCCCATCTGGTCAAGATCCTGTTGTAATCTGAGGTAACCTTCTTCACTGTCCACTACACCTCCAATTTTGGTGTCATCTGCAAACCTACTAACTGTACCTCTTATGCTCGCATCCAAATCATTTATGTACATGACAAAAAGTAGAGGACCCAGCACCGATCCTTGTGGCACTCCACTGGTCACAGGCCTCCAGTCTGTAAAACAGCCCTCCACCACCACCCTCTGTCTTCTACCTTTGAGCCAGTTCTGTATCCAAAGGGCTAGTTCTTCCTGTATTCCATGAGAGGTTGGGAAGGGGGAGGGTAAGATACCTTTTCTGTTTTTATTTTTAAAATGCACCCAATTCCCACAAGTAAATGCAACAGGTGCAAGTACAGCACATGCAATATTCTTCTTTGCAGCTTCACGCCGGCTTTGCATCCTCTGTTCTTCCTCATCCTTGGTTCCAAATGAGACTAGATTGTTTTAGTACATCTGGTTGGCATGAACGAGTTGGACTGAACGGACTGTTTCTCTGCTGTGCATTTCTGTGACTCTGTCTTGCTACCAATGTTTGCCACGTCTGTATTTCATTTTCTCTCTGGTGTTAATGCCTTGATGTTTCATTTTGCTCCCCACATCTTGGGGACATTAACCATTTCCAGTCTGGTTGTTCTGATGATCCGGGTTTCTGGGATTGGTCAATAAGCACACCTGGAAATGACTTTGTCAATCACACAAGCAATTGTTTATTCTTTGGTACGGCCAGGTCGGTAGACTGTGATCAGCCCAGAAGTATGAGTACTCCTCGAGTGCCAAAAGAATAGGACGACTTAGAGTTTACATAGAGCTTATGTATATTGTTTATAGTCAGGCATGGAGTATGATCACATAGTAACAATCAATTAGATTTCCTGAGGTCCTCATGCTCTTTTGACTTGGCCTATCACAATTTCTTGTAAACAACCTGTTCTTGAAATCGTATTTGTCCTGCCTGGTGGATAGGCTTAAACCGTAACTTCTGCGATTAATGGTTAGGGTCATATTGTTACTTCTGCGTTTGCAATTTTTTCACCGGATTTACGTCAGTCTGTAGTTTCTTGTTTATTCTGAGTATCAGCATGACTCAGTTCAGACCACTTTAGCCAAGCAGAAGCCATTTTGTGCAGCTCCTTCAGCCATTTTTTCCCATCTCCCAGATGCCCACATCCTCATTCCCCCCTTTGATCGCACCGCGATCACTAAAAGGAAAGGCTGATCCAAACGAATGCCCTTCAAGGTGTTCCAGCCATCAACATCCTCTAGTGTGGCACCACCATCTTCGCCGCTCACCTGGTCATTGCCATCAACACATGCGGGTGAGCCATCAAATCTATATCACTAAGGGAGCTCATATGCTTTGCAATTAAACACCAACAATAGCAATACCGACATACAGAGGAAAATTATTCTGATATACATAGTTAAATTGATAAGCCAATTGTACCAAGAGCCTGATGCCCAGTTTCCCCAACTGGTCCCTTCAAGGAACACCTGGTTCTCATCTTGTTTCTTAGTAAAATTGCAAGTGCGATTGGGAATGCCCATAATGCATTTATGTTGGAAAGTAGCACAGACCCCCGCCTTCCCAGGCTAGTATATAGTCTAAGGCATACTGATTCTGCATAGAGTAAAGACAAAGGTCTGATAATCCCAGGCTAATCAGTTCCAGAGCCTCTTTAGTCTTATTTCCTAGAATGGTTAGGCTGCAAAAGAGGTAACTGCAGTTCTTTTGACTTCTCACCCCTGCCGATCCTCCCAAACTCAGGGTACTCAGGATTCCCCAGCCTATTGAGTGTCCTGGATTGTTACTCAGTCCGTTGGGATCCTTCCAATTGGAGCAAGGTCAGCTGAGACAGCCCGCTGCATCCTCCTCAGATGAAGGTCCCATCGACTTGTCCACTGGTCTGTTCAAGGTACTGTTGTGGGAGCAAAGGCTCTGATAGTGACCTTATGAAGAACATCTTTGCCATCAAGGACAAGGAAATTGGTAGCTTTACCTTGACTGAAGAAATAGTAGCCTGGTTAGGTGTATAATAGGGAGGATTTGTTAAAATAGTTAACTGAAATATTACAGCAGGGGTGTCTGGTCAGGTCTACAAGAGTAAAGGGGACTCACTTGAGCACCATAAAAAAAATTGGCAAAGTGACTGTTGAGCGCTCGCACTGTATGGTAGACAAAGGTCGTCTGAATTCTGTTCCCATTAGGCTCTCCCTTAGCTCTGTTGCACATGGTCTTGGCGACAGTATCAGATTCTGAAAAGAGAAAAGACTTATAAATGTGCTCGGGAAGGGTTCCGTTCCAGGTCTGTACATGGAGATGGGCATAGTTACTTATGCCGCGTACGGCCTGTTGTACCCCAGCCAGTGGCATGCAGGAGGTATAAGGCCCCTTTTGTCTTACACGTGTGGGTGAGACAAGTCTCAAATAGGTGGGAGATGTTATGTGGAACATGAAGAATTGCACACTCATAGCCAGTTTCATTAAAGTAATTCTCATATGACCCTGCAGTAGAGTTAAAAGACTTCAGCAAACATGTGGCAGGAGGGCTAACACAGTACTGGAAAGTGATATTTCTCTTCGGAGGGTCGGCTGTAGGAAGTCTGATGAATAGATTGGGATTGGGACTGAGGACAGGGCAAGTAAGTTATCTACCAATAGAGAAGAGTAACATACTACTGACTCTGGGGTGAAGAGCATTCTGTGGGCCTGTATAAATAAGTTTTTTGTGAATTGAGGAGTTTCCCCTATCAGGCTTCCCTTTTCTCAAGTTGGCCTGTCCTGCAAAAAGGGATGGTGTTCCCAGGCTTCCTTCAAACATTTACCATAATAACGGGGTTGATCATTTTTATCCTCACTAGGCTTGCGTCTGCAGGTAAAATCAAAAAGACAGGTTCAGTAACGACAAGGTAACTCTCACTGATTTCTTCTGTCTAGATAGACCAAACGTTTCTAATGTAAGAGTCCATTGCAATTATCAGTCTTCATCACGTTCCAAATGCCGAAGACGTCTGGTCCGGTGCACTGGACTACATCTCCTCGGCATAGGTGGTGGATAATCTCAGATCATTCCAGATTGCATCGATGCTTAGTGGCTTTCCCCATCGTGGTGTCGTACATGATCAAATAGGTCAGTAGGTAGGCGATCCCCCACATGTCCCTCCTCTTAGCTCAGGTATCTGTAATAAGAATAGCATTAGAACAACAGCAAAATTCAAAAACCCAAATGGAGAGGATTCCCTCGGTTTCCAGTATTCTCTCCTCCTCATGCCCCTTTTGATTGGTGTGGCCAGTCAATTTACAATGATGCAGGTGGACACATATCAAGCGCCCAGTGATTTTGACCGCCGTAGGGGCGGGAAGTAAAACCTGGTAGGGGCCATCCCAACGAGGTTGGAGACCTTTGAGAGAAAGGCATGCATAATGTTGGTTAGAGCAAATTCATAACCAATCATTGCTTTGGTCATATGGTGGAAATGGACCAAGGAGTGAGCCAAATCGTTCCAAGGGGTAAGGAGCGGGCAACTGTCGTGTCTCACCTACAGGCGTGAGTCACATCTGGAATAAGGCCACAGGGAGTAGCATAACTAATGCATCCGTTAGAATACAGAAATGGCTTGATACGATAAGGAAGTACTAGCTGCTATGACCGTTAGAGTATAGAAGTAGCTCGATAAGATAAGGAAATGTTAACCACACTGGCTGGCTCTCAGTGCAGGTGCAGTGGCACTGTATCACAAGACAAAAGTGACCTAACCATTATGACCTAAGTTGTTTAGCAGTTAATATAATTGGATCGAGTAACTGTCAATAGAGTGATATCATGTATTGATTGGTAATTGTCTGAATATATGATGTGATCATGACCTATGTTCTCCTTTAAGAAAAGTGTACAAGTGTCTCTGTATTAAGCCATATGTGTGCAGTTCTTCTGAGGAATTTGGAAGTACATAACTCCTGTGTTTCTGGGTGCTCTGCACCCGGCCGCATGAAGAAATAAAGAGTGAAGTCTAAAACAGCCAGACTGAATTTGAGGGTTCATTGATCAATTGCGGAACTGAGACCCCACCAGGGGTCCAGATGTTCACTTGCAAATTCAGTTATGTGTTTTAATTACCTGGGTGAGAAGGGATGGAAGGATATAGATTGGGATGGGGATGGGGTAGATATCTTTTCTGTTTTTATTTTATCTTTTCTATCCTGGACTGACAGTGATGACCTTTGTAATCTCTTTTCACAGAGTATTTGAAGATGTGAAGACAAAAGTTTCAAAATCAACAGGTGGAGGGCTGAGGCCCGGAATATCGACTGTCCTGGTCCTCGGATGCTGCCTGACCTGCTGTGCTTTTCCAGCGCCGCACTTTTTGATTCTAACTCTCCTTTGACGTCAATGTCTGACAGTCACTCATTCCATCGGGACACCAACAAGCTTACACTGTGGTTGTGTGAGAAGGAGCAAAGCTTTTTGTTTCCTGTTTGAGTACGTTTTCAGCATCAGTGGGACTGGATGAGAGACCCTAATGTTGCAGCGCACTGAGTGTGGAGCCTGAAACAATTATACGGCCTGGAAAGAGGAACTGACGGCAGAGAGGGGCTGTACACTCATTTGTGTGCGGCTGAAGCTTCAGCCATGGAGAAGCCCGAGGAATCCCGCCCTCTGGAGAAACCGTGGAATTGTGGCGACTGCGGGAAAGGCTTCTGTGCCCCATCTGTCCTGGAGATACATCGGCGCAGTCACACCGGGGAGAGGCCGTTCCCCTGCCCCGAGTGTGGGAAGGGCTGTTACCAGGCCTCCGCCCTGCTGACCCACCGACGGATCCACACGGGAGAGAGGCCCTTCAGCTGCCCCGAGTGCGGGAAGGCCTTCCACCATTCCTCCTCCCTGCTGACGCATCAGCGGGTCCACACTGGAGAGAGGCCGTACACCTGCTCAGAGTGTGGGAAGAGGTTCAGTCAGGTGAGCCACTTACGAAAACACGAGCAGCTCCACTCCGGGGAGAGGCCCTTCGGCTGCCCCGAGTGCAGAAAGGCCTTCCGCGATTCATCTGCCCTGCTGAGGCACCAGCGGGTCCACACGGGGGAGAGACCCTTCAGCTGCCCTGAGTGTGGGAAGGCCTTCCGTGATTCCTCCTCCCTGCTGAGGCATCGGCGGGTCCACACGGGGGAGAGGCCGTACACCTGCTTCGAGTGTGGGAAGAGGTTCAGTCGGGTGAGCCACCTGCGAAAACACGAGCAGCTCCATCCCGGGGTGAGGCCCTTCAGTTGCCCCGAGTGTGGGAAGGCCTTCCGCGATTCCTCTACCCTGCTGAGGCACCAACGGGTCCACACAGGGGAGAGGCCCTTCAGCTGCCCCGAGTGCGGGAAGGGCTGCACCCAGGCCTCGGACCTGCTGAAGCACCGGCTGGTCCATACGGGGGCGAGGCCCTTCAGCTGCCCTGAATGCGGGAAGGCCTTTCGCCATTCCTCTGCCCTGCTGAGGCACCAGCGGGTCCACACGGGGGAGAGGCCCTTCAGCTGCCCCAAGTGCATGAAGGCCTTCAGCGATTCCTCCTCCCTGTTCAGGCACCAGCGGGTCCACACGAAGGAGAGGCCCTTCAGCTGCCCCAAGTGTGGGAAGGCCTTCAGCGATTCCTCCTCCCTGCTGACACATCAGCGGGTCCACACGGGGGAGAGGCCATTCTCCTGCTCAGAGTGTGGGAGGCGGTTCAGTCAGGTGAGCCACCTGCGAAAACACGAGCAGCTCCACTCTGGGGGGGGTTCTTCAGGTGTCCCGAGTGCGGGAAGGGGTTCACTTGCTCGGTGAAGCAGCTGACCCACTGGTCGGTTCACACGGGGAGCTATTCGCCAGATTTCAGTTTGAGAAAGGCTTCACACGCTGCTCCCACCTGTAGAGGTACCAGTTCACATAGGGTCAAGTGTTGTGCAGGTTAGGGTGGACTGGCCATGCTAAATTACCCATAGTGCACAGGAATGTGCAGGTTAGGTGTATTAGTCAGGGGTAAGTGTAGAGCACTAGGGGTAGGGGAATAGGTGTGGGTGGGTAACCCTTCGGAAGGTCAGTGTGGACTCGTTAGGCCGAATGGCCTCTCTCCACACTGTGGGGATTCTCTGATTGTAAAGGATTTTTGGAAACCATACAGGGCAGTGCGGGCCAGTGGCCGCTTACCATTTGGAGCAAGCGCAGTGCGGCAGCATGTTTTGGGCCTTGCTCCATTGATGACGTCACAATGCGGAAGTGTCCCTGTCAAGTTTGAGTGGAACTGCCTCCCTCTGGGCAACTCTTCATCCTGGGAGGGAGAGGCAAAATCAATTTTTGTTTAAGGTGGGTGTGGCGACTCCAGAACTAGATGGCATATGTTTCGGGTGAGAGGGGAAAGATATATTGGGCGGCACGGTGGCACAGTGGTTAGCACTGCTGCCTCACAGCGCCAGAGACCCGGGTTCATTTCCCGCCTCAGGCGGGAAACTGTGTGGAGTTTGTACGTTCTCCCCGTGTCTGCATGGGTTTCCTCCGGGTGCTCCGGTTTCCTCCCACAGTCCAAAGATGTGCAGGGTCAGGTGAATTGGCCATACTAAATTGCCTGTAGTGTTAGGTAAGGGGTAAATGTAGGGGTATGGGTGGGTTTCGCTTCGGCGGGTCGGTGTGGACTTGTTGGGCCGAAGGGCCTGTTTCCACACTGTAATCTAATCTAATCTAACTCAGGGGCAACCTTTTCACGCAATGAAGGTAAAGCTCTGCCTTTAGATTACATTCTTGAGATTTGATATTTAAAAGGAATTCTGGGATTAACATACCAAAGAACAGAAACCCATTCTAAAAGATGAAAGATTTAATCTAAAATTGTTCAAGGTATGACATCTCCATGACACTGGACTCGTTTAGCTATAAATTCTGTGATCATGACCTTATTCTCCACAACCACTGATGAAGGAGCAGCGGTCTGAACATGAGTGCTTCCACATAAACCTGTTGGACGATAATCTGGTGGTGTGTGGTTTTTAACTTTGTCCAGGATAGGGTGGATTGGCCGTGCTAAATTACCCATGGGGTTCTCAATCTGCATGTACCCTGTGAAGCCCCTTTCAGAATTTTACTGGCTTCAATAAGATCACTTCTGGTTTTTAGTTCATAGAAGCATGCAACACAGAAACAGACCCTTCGGTCCAACTCATCCATGCTGACCAGGATTCTGAAACTAAACTAGTCCCCGCTTTCCTGCGTTTGGCCCATATCCCTCTTAAAGCTTTCTATAGGTATGTGAGGAATAAAAGGATAACTAAGGTAGGAATATGGCCAGTCAAAGACAGAATTGGGAAGTTGTGTGTGGACCATGTGGAGATCGGAGAGGTGTTAACGAATATTTCTCATCGGTCTTCACTCAGGAAAAGGAGAATATTGTACAGGAGAATGAGATACGAGATATTAGACCAGAAAGGATTGGTGTTAGTATGGAGGAGGTGCTATCAATTCTCGAAGGAGTGAAAGTAGACAAGTCCCCTGGGCTGGATGGGATTTATCCGAGGATTCTCTGGGAAGCAAAGGAGGAGATGGCAGGGCCTTTGGCTTTGATCTTCGAGTCATCATTGTCTACAGGTTTAGTACCAGAGGAATGGAGGTGTGCAAATGTTGTGCCCTCGTTCAAGAAGGGCAGTAGAGATGACCCAGGTAATTATAGACTAGTGAGCCTTACGTCTGTTGTAGGGAAACTTTTGGCAAGGATTATAAGAGATAGGATTTAGAATCATCTAGCAAGCAACAATTTGATTTCGGATAGTCAACATGGTTTTGTCAAAGGCAGGTCATGTCTCACAAACTTCATGTGCATGTGGTTATGGCAGTTGACGTGGTGTACATGGACCTCAGTAAAGCCTTTGATAGGGTTCCACGTGGTAGGCTGTTGGAGAAAATGCAGAGGCATGGGATTGGGGGTGATTTAGCAGTTTAGATTAGAAACTGGCTTTCTGAAAGAAGGCAGCGAGTGGTGCTTGATGGAAAATATTAAGCCTGGAGTCCAGTTACTAGTGGTGTGCCACAAAGATCTGTTTTGTGACCACTGCTGTTTGTCATTTTTATAAATGACTTAGACGTAAGTGGATGGGTTAGTAAGTTTGCAGTTGACACTAAAGTTGGTGGAGCAGTGAACAGTGTGGAAGCATGTTACAGGTTGCAGGGGGACTTAGATAATCTGTAGAATTGGGCTGAGAAGTAGCAAATGGAGTTGAATGCAGCTAAATGTGAGGTGATTCACTTTGGGAAGAACAACAGGAAGGCAAAATACTGGGTCAATGGAAAGATTCTTGATAGTGTGAATCTTGGAGTCCATGTACATAGATCCCTGAAGGTTACCACACAGGTTGAAAGTGCTGTTAAGAAGGCATATGGTGTGCTAGGTTTTGTTGGTGGAGAGATTGAGTTCCGGAGCCATAACATCATGCTGCAACTATACAAAACGCTAGTGTGGCCGCACTTGGAATATTGTGTACAGTTCCAGTCACCCCATTACAGAATGTGGAAGCATTGGAAAAGGAGCAGAGATTTACCAGGATGTTGACTAGACTGGAGCGAAGGTCTTAAGACAGAGAGACTTGGGTCTGTTCTCATTGGAAAGAAGGCAGCTGAGAGGAATAGATAGAGTGGACAAGTGAAAGTTTTTTCCTAGGATGATGACGTCAGCTTCTACAAGGGGCATAACTACAAATTGAGGGGTGATAGATGTAAGACCAATGTCAGAGACAATTTATTTACTCAGAGTGGTAAGGGTGTGGAATGCCCTGCCTGACAATTCAGCCACATTAAGGAGATTTACACAATCCTTGCATAAGAACATAGACGATGGGGTAATGTAGGGGGATGAGCTTAGATTAGTTCAAGGCCAGCATAACATTGAGGGCTGAAGGCCTGTTCTGCACTGTATAGTTCTATGATTCAAGATTGAGATACAGACAGACCCCATACCTTTCACGCATTGTCTGGGCTGAGATGTCACCTATTTTTATAAAACCTAAAGTCATCTCGAGAATGTGACTAAAAAGATGTTCTAGGATTTTCATATTAATGAACCAAAACCTGCAACCCATTCTAAAACATGGAAGACTTAACAGCAATCTAGGTTTGTTCAATAAAGCATAGCAATTGCATGACACTGAACTTTTGCTATAAATTCTGCCTCATGATCCTGCCATACAGCTACCCGATGAAGGAGCAGCGCTCTGAAAGCTAGTGCTTCCAAATAAACCTGTTGGACTATAATCTGGTGTAGTGTGATTCTTAACTTTGTCCACACAGCCCACACCTCCCAGTGCTGCCAGGAACAACATAGTATCTGCACTCGCGAAAAATTTACAATTTCTAAGAATACTAGCTCCTCATTCACTGCTCCGTCTGATACACAACATTGGAAACTTAGTGCAGGAGGCTGAAAGAAATGAGCAGCTTTAAAACAAAAACCTCTTGGAGCTGAAAGCCTTCAATGAGAGCCTGAGCCCAGCGGTAAGTTCTATTGTGACCCACCTTTGTTACAGCTTCAGATAACCCCAGCAAAAAGGCAGAGAAAAAGTAGCTTTTCTTAAAAAATAGCCCAAGGTCAAAGCACACACACTCCCCCTCCCCTTCCTTACTTTTGGTCAGCACCGAGTTGTCCCTTTGTAATTGGATGCTTGGTACAGCCTGAACCCATAAGAAGTATTGCCTCACTCAGCAATTTCAACCTATACCCTGTATCCAAATAAGTTTCTCACTTAGACAATAGGTGCAGGAGTAGGCTATTCAGCCCTTCAAGCCTGCACCACCATTCAATATAATCATGGCTGATCATTCCTAATCAGTATCCTGTTCCTGCCTTATCTCCATAACCCTTGATTCCACTATCTTTGAGAGCTCTATCCAACTCTTTCTTAAATGAATCCAGAGAGTGGGCCTCCACTGCCCTCTGGGGCAGAGCATTCCACACAGCCACCTGGGTGAAGAAGTTTCTCCTGAGTCTGTCCTAAATGATCTACCCCGTATTTTTAAGCTGTGTCCTCTGGTTTGGCACTCACCCATCTGTGGAAATATGTTTCCTACTGTCAGAGTGTCCAATCCTTTCATAATCTTATACGTCTCAATCAGATCCCCTGTCAGTCTTCGAAACTCAAGGGTATACAAGCCCAGTCGCTTCAGTCTTTCAGTGTAAGGTAATCCTGCCATTCCAGGAATTGACCTCTTGAATCTACGCTGCACTCCCTCAATAGCCAGAATGTCTTTTCTCAAATTTGGAGACCAGAACTGCACACAGTACTCCAGGTGTGGTCTCACCAGGGCCCTGTACAGCTGCAGAAGCACCTCTTTGCTTCTATACTCAATTCCTCTTGTTATGAAGGCCAGCATGCTATTAGCCTTCTTCACTACCTGCTGTACCTGCATGCTTGCCTTCATTGACTGGAGTTCTGTGGCTCTGGAGTCACATGTAGGCCAGACCGGGTAAAGGTTGCAACTGAGAGAATCCTTTCCCACAATAGCCGTTCCGTTTCCTTCCCTAAAAAGGACATGAGTGAATCAGATGAGGGTTTCTCCACTCGACCCCACCCCAGCCCGAAAATGGTTTTATCGTTAGATTCTGAGTTCCATATTTCTGACCAAATTCCAATTCCACCATCTGCTGTGGCAGGATTCAAACCCGGGAGTCCACAGAACTGGGTTGGTAGTCCAGTTGATAATGGTACTCGGCCATTGTTCCTTCAACCCCCCTGTGATGGCACATGAACTCACTGGTGGCTCCGCAGGAGGGAGGAGCGGGTGAAGCCCTTCCCGCACTGAAAGCAGGTGAAGGGCCACTCCCCGGTGTGACCCCATTGGTACTTCAGCAGGGCGGAGGAATAACTGAAGGCCTTCCCACATTCGGGGCAGCTGAAGGGCCTCTCCCCAGTGTGGATGCGCCAATGAGTCTCCATGGCAGATGGGACACGAAAGCCTTTCCCGCAGTCGCCACACTTCCATGGTTTCTCCACGGGGCGGAATTCCTCTGGTTTCTCTATCCTGCACACATCACATGTAGAGCCCCTCTCTGTCGTGAATTCCTCTTTCCAGGCTGTATAACTGTACCAGGCTCCACGCTCAGTGCGCTGCATAGTCAGGTCTCTCATCCAGTCCCACTGATACTGAAAACGCACACAAACAGGAACCAAAAAGCTTTGCTCCTTTTCACAGAATCATAGTCGAAAATTGTTCCGGTCCCGATGGATTGAGTGACTGTCAGACATTAATGTCAAAGTGAGGACAGCAGTTACTGGACGGTCAGTGTTGAAAGGTCCGGCGCTGGAAAAGCACAGCAGGTCAGGCAGCATCTGAGGAGCAGGAGATCAATGTTTCATGGATAAGCCCTTCATCTGTTGATTTTGAAACTTCCATCTTCAGATCTTCAAATAATCAGTAAAAATAGATTACAAAAGTCATCACTGGCAGTGCAAGATAGAAATTCAGAACAAGCAATTCTACTTTCTGCAGAATATTATTTTCTTTTGTTATTTCACAAAATTGAAAGCACCATCACACTCTTTAGATTACTTACAGTGTGGAAACAGGCCCTTCAGCCCAACAAGTCCACACCAACCCATCCAGACCCATTCCCCTACATTTACCCCTTCACCTAACACTATATACAATTTAGCATGGCCAATTCACCTAACTGTCACATTTTTGGACTGTGGGAGGAAACCCACGCAGACATGACTCCACACAGTCAGTGTCTGAGGTGGGAATTGAACCCGCTATGAGGCAGCAGTGCTAACCACTGTGCCACCGTGCCGCCCACTCTCTCCCTCTGTTCTTATTCCACTCTAACTAATTCTCCTGAAGGTGCTAATTCAGAATCTTACAGGGGCAGAAAAGCAAAAATGTCATGAATGACATCTCTCTGTATTTTGGATAACTCCACCTGAAAGTTAATATCTTTCACAACACTGGAATACTGCTGAGAGTCAGCAAGTCTGATTGTGGGAAGCAAAATAAAAAACAATGAGTTTGCAATAACCCCTTCCCTTCAGAGAATCGCCACAGTATGGAAGCAGGCCACTCGGCCCAACGAGTCCACACCGACCCTCCAAAGGGTAACGAGTCCACACCCAATACCCTACCCCTATTGCTCCACATTTACCCCTGACTAATGCACCTAACCTGTACATCCCTGGGCACTGTGGGTAACTTAGCACTGTCAATCCCCCCCAATCTGGACGAAGTTAAAAAATCACACAACACCAGGTTAGAGTCCAACAGATTTATTTGGAAGGACCAGCGTTCGGAGTACTTCTTCATCAGTTGGTTGTGGAGAATAAGATCATAAGGCACAGAATTTTTAGAAAAACATTAGTGCCCTGCCACTGAAACGATATATTGAACAAACCTGGACTGTTAAGTCTTCCATCTTTCAGAATGGGTTGCAACTATCATTAATATGTAAATCCGAGAAATTCTTGTTGGTCACCTTCTCGAGATAATGCAAGGTTTTATAGCAAAAGGTGACATCTCAGCTCAGACAATGCATTAACGGTGTATGGTCAGGTCAAATTCTGGGGTCTAGATTAGAGTGGTGCTGGAAAAGCACAGCAGATCAGGCAGCATCCGAGGAGCAGTAAAATCGACATTTCAGGAATACAGGCAGAGTGCCTGAAGGGTGGAGAGATAAATGGGAGAAAGTAGCATAGAGTACAATAGGCGAGTCAGGGAGGGGAGAAAGGTGAGAGGTCGGGAGCGGGGGTAGGGTGGAGTGGATAGGTGGAAAAGAAGATAGGCAGGTAGGACAAGTCATGGCGACAGTGCTGAGCTGGAAGTTTGGAACTGGGGTGAGATGGGGGAAGGGGAAATGAGGAAACTGTTGAAGTCCACATTGATGCCCTGGGGTTAAAGTGGTCTGAGGCGGAAGATGAGGCATTCTTCCTCCAGGCGTCTGGTGGTGAGGGAGCAGCGGTGAAGGAGGCCCAGGACCTCCATGTCTTTGGCAGAGTGGGAGGGGGAGTTGAAATTTTGGGCCACAGGTTGATTGGTTCGGGTGTCCCAGAGATGTTTCCGAAAGCGCTCTACTAGGAGGCGTCCAGTCTCCCAAATGTAGAGGAGACCACATCGGGAGCAACGGATACAATAAATGATATTAAAAAATTTGATGAATGTGGAAGTCTCCTTTAGGGCCTTGGATGGAGGTGAGGGAGGTGGTGTGGGCGCAGGTTTTGCAATTCCTGCAGTGGCAGGGAAAGGTGCCAGGGTGGGTTGTAGGGGGGGGGCATAGACCTGACCAGGTAATCATGGAGAGAAAGGTCTTTGCGGAAGACGGAAAGGGATGGGGAATGAAATGTATCCCTGGTGGTGGGGTCCGTTTGGAGGTGGCAGAAATGTCAGCGGATGATTTGGTTTATGCGAAGGTTGGTAGGGTGGAAGGTGAGCACCAGGGGCGTTCTGTCCTTGTTACGGTTGGAAGGGTGGGGTCTGAGGGTGGAGGTGCAGGATGTGGACGAGATGCGTTGGAGGGCATGTTTCACCACGTGGGAAGGGAAATTGCGGTCTCTAAAGTAGGAGCCATCTGGTGTGTTCTGTGGTGGAACTGGTCCTCCTGGGAGCAGATACGGCAGAGGAATTGGGAATATGGCATTTTTGCAGGAGGTAGGGTGGGAAGAGGTGTAATCCAGGTAGCTGTGGGGGTCGGTGGGTTTGTAAAAAATGTCAGTGTCAAGTCGGACATCATTAATGGAGATGGAGAGATCCAGGAAGAGGAGGGAGGTGTCAGAAATGATCCAGGTAAATTTAAGGTCAGGGTGGAATGTGTTGGTGAAGTTAATGAATTAGCTGAAAATATGTTGCTGGAAAAGCGCAGCAGGTCAGGCAGCATCCAAGGAACAGGAGAATCGACGTTTCGGGCATAAGCCCTTCTTTAGGAATCACATGCCCGAAATGTCGATTCTCCTGTTCCTTGGATGCTGCCTGATCTGCTGCGCTTTTCCAGCAACACGTTTTCAGCTCTGATCTCCAGCATCTGCAGTCCTCACTTTCTCCTCCAAGTTAATGAATTACTCAACCTCCTCGCGGCAGTACAAG
The DNA here is from genome assembly GCF_037043375.1 of Chiloscyllium plagiosum. Classification (NCBI taxonomy): domain Eukaryota; kingdom Metazoa; phylum Chordata; class Chondrichthyes; order Orectolobiformes; family Hemiscylliidae; genus Chiloscyllium; species Chiloscyllium plagiosum. Next base: position 78,091,557 of record NW_028270165.1, on the reverse strand, counting down.
GTGGCGCCAATGCAGTCATCAATGTAGCGGAGGAAGGGGTGGGGAGTGGTGCCGGTGTAATTACAGAAAATGGACTGTTCTATGTAGCCAAAGAGACAGGCATAGCTGGGGCCCATGGCTACCCCTTTGGTCTGGCGAGGTCAAATTCTGTCTGTATCCCAATCTTGAGTTAGACTGGTTTTATATCCAAAGTAGAATTTACAAAATATTACATGGATTGACTGCCTGCATTTTTTGAGCAAAATAGAATGTATCTGCAAATATAATTCTGCAAATTCAAATTCACCCCCATGGACTTATATGTGTGTATGTGCACGACAGAGAAAAAAGTCTATTTCTGTGCTGTATATTAAAATCAGTGCGGGTAAAAAGCACAAGCCCCAGTAAAAGCAGATGGAAAGTGAGTGTAAAATGTCACTATGACAGGACAGGCCCCACATTCCTTCCCCTCCGTCCCCCCCCCCACAACCTGCCTCACCTTTCACCTCCCGGGCCCAGTACCTTCCAGGTGGCCCCATAGTTGACACAGGGGCCGCCCCACGACCAGTAGAACTCCACCACCCAGGCGGCCGACGAGTTCCCAAGCAGGCCCTTAACCCCATCCGCCTCCAGAATGCTCACCGGCTCCTGCCTGCTGTACAGCCGGCCGGTGTGGCCGTGACACAGCAGCTGCGCCAGGAAGGCGGCGGTGCCCAGTGACGGGTGTCTGCACCGGGCCGCACGGCGCCATTTTCCTAACGGCCGCCGCTCTCCCGCTCGAGCGACCTCTCCTCCCAACCGCCTTCGCCCCCGCGTGACGTCAACACAGGTATGGGCGGGGCCGGGGAGCCTCACCGTCACCAAGCGACAGCCACCTCGCGCTACAACTGCTCATTCACAAAAACAAACTCTCCTGTCTCGCTCTGGGGGGACACTGCCATGTTTCCAGGAGCCCTGTCTACATTGGGAAAGCTCACGGCTCAATTTAAACAGATATTCCGACATAATAACGGAACGTCGTCATATCTAAAGGGGGGAAATCTGCATTTTAAAGGGCATGGACATCTTAACGGGCTATTTCTGCAAATAAAGAGATTTAAATGGACAAGATTATATTTCAAACGGATGCGGGCATTCAAAGGAATATCTTAATATGTAAAGTGATGATCCGGAGATGCCGGTGTTGGACTGGGGTGTGCAAAGTTAAAAATCACACAACACCAGGTTATAGTCCAACAGGTTTAATTGGAAACACACTAGCTTTCGGAGCGACGCTCCTTCATCAGGTGATAGTGGGGGGCTCGATCCTAACACAGAATTTATAGCAAAAATTTGCAGTGTGATGTAACTGAAATTATACATTGAAGAATTGATCGTCTGTTAAGCCTTTCATCTGTTAGAATACAGTGATAGTTTCACTTCTTTCATGTGTAAATCACAAAACCCTTTTTTTAAGTTGCATTCTCGGGTTAGCTGTTAACAATGGTGATAGCTAGACAATATGTTGAAGGTGTTAGCCCCCTGTGTTCTCTGACTATGACCTGATGTTTAGATTGATTCCAATCTAAAAAGTGAGATAACAGAGTTTTACATAAATTCATGCAGTTTTTGAGCTCAGAGAATGTATGTGGTTTTTGAGCAAAGTGCAATGTAACTCTGAAAGTACCAAAAAAATTTCACCACACAAAATATATGTGTGCATGTGGGTCTTTGTCTGTCTGTGTGTGTGTCTGTCAGGGGGTTGTCAGTGTGAGAAAGTGTGTGTGTGTGTGTAGTGAGTGCAGAGTGTCTTAAGTCTGTGAGGGGGTGCATGTGTGGGAGTCTGTGTGTCTATAAGGGTGTGTGTGGGTGCCTGTGTGTGCGTCTGTCTGTATCTGTGTCCGTGTGTATGTGAGAGTGTGTGTGTGTAGGAATATCTGTGTGTGTAGTGCAATGGTGATCGCCTGTAATATGACATGAACCCAAGGTCCTGGTTGAGGCCCTCCCTATGGGTACCGAATGTAGCTATCAGCCTCTGCTCGGCCACTTTCCTCTGCTGCCTGTCCGGAAGTCCACCTTGGAGGATGGTCACCCGAAGATCCGAGGCTGAATGTCCTGGATCACTGAAGTGTTCCCCAACTAGGAGGGAACCCTCCTGTCTGTTGATTGTTGTGCGGTGCCCATTCATCCGTTGTCGTAGCCTTTGCTCGGTTTCCCCAATTTACCATGCCTCCGGGCATCCCTGCCTGCAACGTATAAGATAGACAATGTTGGCTGACCTTGGGTTCATGTCACATTACAGGTGATCACCATTGCAACACACACACACACACACAGATATTCCTACACACACACACACACACGGACACAGGTACACACAGACGCGCACACAGACATCCACACACACCCTTATAGACACACACACTCACACATGCACCCCTTCACAGACTTAAGACACTCTGCACTCACTACACACACACACACACACACACACTTTCTCACACTCACAACGCCCACCCCAGACAGACATACACACACAGACAGACAAAGACCCACATGCACACATATATTTTGTGTGGTGAATTTGTACTTGCAGAGTTACATTGCACTTTGCTCAAAAACTGTATACATTCATGTAGAACTCTGAGCTCAAAAACTGCATGAATTTATGTAAAACTCTGTTATCTCATTTTTTTAGATTAGAATCAATTTAAACATCAGGTCATAGACAGAGAACACAGGGGGCTAACACCTGTCTTCCTGCAGTTTTGGGGACATTGAATATATTCAAGGCTGACTTCATCTGATTTTCTTAACATGAAAGAAGTGAATGTTAATGGGGAAAGGCAAGAAAATGGTTTTAAGATTGGTACAGAACAGTTAGTCATACAGCACAGAAACTAGTCTATACTGACTATATTCACAAACTAAACTAATCCCATCTGCCAGTGTTTGGCCCATATCCCTCTGAACCTTTCCTATTCATGTACTTATCCAAATGTCTTTTAAATGTTTTTACTGTACCTGCATCCTCTGGACCTCCATTCCACACACAAAAGAAAACAGTGCGCCTCATGCCTTTTTAAAATCTTTCTCCTCTTACCTTCAAATTTGCTGCCTAATCTTGAAGCCCCCATCCTAGGGAAAAGATACACAGCTATGCTCCTCATAAACCTCTGTAAGATCACCTTTTAACCTCCTGTGCTCCAATGAAAAAGTCCCAGCCTATCCACCTAGACATTGGTAGATTCATATGGAGTTATGATCTGTTGAATTCTGGTGCAGGCTTGAAAGGCCAAATGGCTGACTCTTGCTCCCAATTCTCACCATCTGTGTCCAGGACAGCAAGAGACCATAAGACATAGGAGCAGGCCATTCAGCCTGCTCCGCCATTCAAACATGGCTGATACGTTTCTCAACCCAATTCTCTCCCACTCTGTCCCCGTAATCCTCGATCTCCTTGATACTCTAGAACCTATCTATCTCAGTCTTAAATATCCTCTATGATCTGCCCTCTACAGCCTTCTGTGGCAGTGAATTCCATAGTTTCACTACTCTCTGGCTGAAGAGGTTTTTCCTTATCTCCGTTCTGAAAGGTCTTCCCTTTACTCCAAGGATGTGCCCACTGGTTCTAGTCTCTCCAACCAATTCAAACATCTTTCCAACGTCCACTCTGTCCAGGCTAGTCAGGATTCTGTATCTTTCAATTAGAACTCCCCTGAGTTTATATTGAACAAATCTAGATTGCTGTTAAGTCTTTCACCTTTTAGAATGGGTTGCAGGTTTCAGTTCATTAATATGTAAATCCAGAACATCTTTTCACTCACTTCTCAAGATGACTTAAGGTTTCATTAAAAAAAAGTGACATCTCAGCTCAGACAATGCATGAAAGGTGTGGGGTTTGAGTCTGTCAGTATCCCAATCTTGAATCAGACTGGTTCTATTTCCAAAGTAGGAATTTATAAAATATTACATGGATTGACTGCCTGCAGCCTGTGCACTTTTGGAGCAAAATTGAATGTATCTGCAAATATAATTCTGCCAATACAAATTCACCCCATAGACATGTGTGTGTGAGATTGTGTGTGTGATTGTGTGCATGTGAGTTTGTGCGTGAGAGTGTGCATGTTGGTAAATTGAGTGTGATGGAATATAAGCTGAAAATGTGTTGCTGGAAAAGCGCAGCAGGTCAGGCAGCATCCAAGGAACAGGAGAATCGACGTTTCGGGCATAAGCCCTTCTTCAGGAATGAGGAATCCTCATTCCTGAAGAAGGGCTTATGCCCGAAACGTCGATTCTCCTGTTCCTTGGATGCTGCCTGACCTGCTGCGCTTTTCCAGCAACACATTTTCAGCTCTGATCTCCAGCATCTGCAGTCCTCACTTTCTCCTCTGTGATGGAATATAAGCCTATGAGAGTGCTGGGGGATGTATGTGTGTATGAGAGAGGTATGAATAAAAGCGAGGGGTTGCGTTTTGCTGAAACAAGGAAGTGCAAGACTTGTACAATTAATGGTAGGACCTTGGGTCGTAATGTAAAACAGTGAGACGTGGCCGGGGGGGTTTAGGTATATAGTTGAAAGATGTCCAAAGATGTGCAGGTCAGGTGAATTGGCCATGCTAAATTGCCCATAGTGTTAGGTGCATTAGTCAGAGAGTGGGTTACTCTTCAGAGAGTTGGTATGGGCTGGCTGCGCCAAAGGGCCTGTTTCTACACTGTAGGGAATCTAACCCAGTTCTTTGAAAGTTGCATCAGTTGTAGACATGGTGGTTAAGAAGTCCTTTAACACCATTGCCTTCACTGTTCACATCGTTGAGTATAGGAGTTTGGACATCCTGTTGAGGCTGTACAGGATGTTGTGGTGAGGACACTTTCTGGGTACTGAGTACGGTTCTGGTGGCCCTGTAATAGGAAGAATTCTATTAAGAGGGTTCGGTAAAGATTTACCAGGACGTTGCCAGGACTGGAGGGTTTGAGTTATAAGGAGAGCCTGGGACTTTTTTCACAGGAGGATGAGGGGTGACCTCATTGGGACTTATAAAATCACGAGGAGTGGAGGTAAGGTGAATAGCAAAGGGGGAGCTCGAAACTAGGGGCATTTGTTTTAAGGTGAGAGGAAAGAGATTTAAAAAGAACCTGAGGGGCAATGTTTTGACAGAGGGTGGTTTGTGTGTGGAATGAACCTGCTGAGGAAGTGGTAGATGCAGGGACAGTTGCAGTGTTTAAATTATGTTTGGATGGGTACATGAATAGAAAGGTTTAAGAGGGATATGGGCCAAATGCAGGCAAGTGGCATTAGTTTAGTTTGAGAATCTGGGTCGGTCTAGATTAGTTGGACCAAAGGGGGTTGACAGGATAGATGCAGATCAGATGCTCCATTGGTGGGATTCTGACTCCTCCACCCCCACAATGTGCAAGCAGGCCATTCAGCCCATCTATTCCACAATGGCCCTCCAAAGAGCATCCCACCCATACCCACCCCTTTACTCCTTATTTCCCATTGCCAATCCACCCTAACCTGCACATCCCTGGTCACTATGGGTAATACAGTACAGCCAATCCACCCTAACCTACACCCTTATCTATAAATTAGCTTCTCCAGAATGTAATTTAAATGCAGAGCTTTTCTAAGAAAAATATCAGTCTGACTCAACATTGGGACACAGAGTCTCTTAAAGGGATATTTCTGCTTATAAATAGGGCAACGTCTCTTCGAAATATAGATTCATTTAGATATGACTGCGTCACTTTACATATTAAGATAATCCTTTGAATGCCCGCATCCGTTTGAAATATAACCTTGTCCGTTTAATTCTCTTTATTTGCAGAAATAGCCCGTTAAAATATCCATGCCCTTTAAAATGCAGATTTCCCCCTTTAGATATGACAAGGTATCGTTATATGTCAGAATATGTGTTTAAATTGAGCCGTGAGCTTTCCCAATGTAGACAGGGCTCCTGGAAACGTGGCAGTGTCCCCCCTGCAGCTGCAGAGCGAGACAGGAGAGTTTGTTTTTGTGAATGAGCAGTTGTCGCGCGAGGTGGCTGTTGCTTGGTGACGGTGAGGCTCCCCCGGCCCCGCCCATCCCCCGTGCAGACGTCACGCGGGGGCGAAGGCGGTTGGGAGGAGAAGTCGCTCGAGCGGGGAAGCGGCGGGAGGGCGGCCGTTAGGAAAATGGCGCCGTGAGGCCCGGGGCAGACACCCGTCACTGGGCACCGCCGCCTTCCTGGCGCAGCTGCTGTGTCACGGCCACACCGGCCGGCTGTACAGCAGGCAGGAGCCGGTGAGCATTCTGGAGGCGGATGGGGTTAAGGGCCTGTTTGGGAACTCGTCGGCCGCCTGGGTGGTGGAGTTCTACTGGTCGTGGGGCGGCCCCTGTGTCAACTATGGGGCCACCTGGAAGGTACTGGGCCCGGGAGGTGAAAGGTGAGGCAGGTTGTGGGGGGGACGGAGGGGAAGGAATGTGGGGCCTGTCCTGTCATAGTGACATTTTACACTCACTTTCCATCTGCTTTTACTGGCGCTTGTGCTTTTTACCATCACTGTTTTTTAATCCTTTTTCCCCTTAATGTTACTTGTGCAATTGCTTACGCTGTGTGTAAGGAGATTATGCACCAGCATGTATATGTTCCTCAGATATTGAAAGGGCATGACCTATTTTGAGTGGTTAGTAAAGCATGTGGTATACTAAGCCCTGTTAACATGGGTCTAGTTTGTTATTTGTCAAAGTATACTCTATTATTTAGAGTCAGAGATGTACAGCACTGAAACAGGCCCTTTGATCCTATCCATTCATGCTGTCCAGATATCCTAAATTAATCTAGTCCTAATTGCCAGCTCTTGAATCATATTCCTCTAAACCCTTATGATTCATATACCCATCCAGATGCCTTTTAAATGCTGTAATTGTACCAGACTCCATCACTTTCTCTGGCAGATCATTCCATACATGCTCCACCCCATGCTCTGCATGGAAAAGTTGCCCCTTAAGTACCTCTTATATCTTTCCACTCTCACCCTATGCTGTTCTGAGCTTCACCCCAGCACTGGGGAAAAGACATAACAATGTTGAAACAGACAAATGCAAAAGCAATAAAATGTCAAGCTCTATGGCATTCTCTGATTGGCATTTAGACACTTAAAAGCAGTCAATAACACCAGCATGGCTACAGAGCAATTGTGTATGCTCCTCTGTGTCAACAAGAAGGGTGTGCATGTTTGCTGGTGTCACCAAAATATGGCACACGTTCCTTGTTGGCAGAAAAGGGGTGAGACCTACTTTTGATGGACCAATAAAGAGGACTGGAGGACCTGCCAGTCATCCTGCCAGTCAGAGCTTCCTTATTGTCTGAATGTGGAAAGTGGGCCATGAGCTTCTGAAGTCTATCTCTCTATCAAGATTGAGCTTCTCCTCCTTCCTCTGTCCAACATCCGAGAGTATGGCACTCTTTCCTCACCCCTTTTCCATTTATGTTTCATTCTGGGGTTCAATTGTTGACTTGGAGCAACTGAAAGGAAAAAGATTGAATCCAGGAAGGGTCAGGCACGGGGAAAAGTTGGTCCAGGTCTGTGTCTCAATTGGCAAAATAGACAGGCAGGAGGCTGGAAAAACGCAGCAACCCGGCAGCATCAGGGGGTGGTGAAATTGGTGTTTTGGGTGTAACCCTTCTTCAGGACTGTGCGTGGGTATGGGCGGGGAGGCTGCAGAACAAGGGTATGTCAGGGGCAGAGTGCTGAAGTGGGGCTAGATGGAGACAGGTGGAGGGTATGGCCTGGTTGGTCATTGGGAGGAAGGAATCTGGTTGGTGGTAGGGAGGTTATTTGAATTTGGAGAACTCTACGTTGAGTCCTCTGGGCTGTTCGGCTGCTTGGGCGGAAGATGAGATGTTTCTCCAATTTGCGGTTTGGTTCATTATGGCAATTGAGGACACCTAAGGATGGTCATGTCAGAAAGGGAGTGGGAAAAGGAATTAAAATGTGTGGTGACCGGGATGTCTGGTCAGGCTCTGCTGACCGGCTGCGATGCTCAGTGAACTGTTCCCCAGATTTATGCTCTATCTCCCCAATGTAGAGAAGACCAGTGACAAACACATGGCAAATACAGTACCACAATGTGAAGTTATGGCTTTTGCTGTGAAAAAAAGCAGAAAGGAGGTGTATTGTTTAAATTGTGATATATTGGGATGTGGAAAAAGTGAGGACTGGACATCAGAATCAAAACGTGTGGTGCTGGAAAAGCACAGCAGGTCAAACAGCATCCGAGGAGCAGGAGAGTCAACATTTCTGGCATGGGCCCTTCTTCAGGAATAGTGTGTGGATGTACAAAGGGACCTCAGCGTCCTTCTACACCAGTCACTGCCAGTTGTCAGACAGGTGCAGCTAGAAATCAGCAAGGCAAGTGGTATATTAACAAGAGGAATTGAGGTCTGAAGTGCAGATGTCTTCCTGCAGTTGAATATATTCTGCAGTTGTCATTGAATATATTCAAGGCTGAGTTCATTGGATTTTTGACCAACAAAGAAGTAGATGGTTATGGGGGAAAGGCAAGAACATGGTTTTAAGACCAGTATAGAACAGAACAGTTAGTGTCAGACAGCACAGAAACAGACCCTGCAGTCCAACTGGTACAAGTTGACTGTGTTCTCAAACTAAACCAGTCCCACCTGCCTGTGTTTGGCTCATATTCCTCTGAACCTTTCCTATTCATGTACTTATCCAAATGTCTTTTAAATGTTACTGTCCCTGCATCCACCACTTCCTCTAGATATTCATTCCACACGTGAACCACTCTCTGTATAAAAAAAGTAACCTTCAAGTCTTTTTTTAAAAATCGTTCTCCACTCATGATCAAAATTGGCTCCCTAATCTTGAAATCCCCACCCTAGGGGAAAGACACCCGCCGTTCACCTCATCTCTCCCCTCATGATTTTATAAACCTTAGTAAGGTCACCTCTCAACCTCCTATGCTCCAGTGAAAAAGTCCCAAGTTGTCCACCTAGATATCCAGTCATGATCTGTTCAGTGCTGTTCCCAATTCTCTCCTCCTGTGTCCAGGACAGCATCAGACATAGGAGCAGAAATTTGGCCATTCAGCCCACCCGGTCTGCTCATACCATTCAGTCATGACTGATCAATTTCACAACCCTATTCTTGCAGTTTCAGCAAAGTAAAGACGGAGGGAGAGAGTGTGGGCAATGGAGATTTTCAGCTTCTAGGGAATAACAGAGGAAAGAAAGTTTGCTATAAATTAGAACTGATTGGATCAGCTGATGAGCCGAGGAGTAGCAGATGGAGTTTAATTTGGAGAAATCCGAGGTTTGCGTTTTAGTCAAGCAATCCAGGCAGGACTGACACAGTTAAGGGAAGTAGGTAAAAACAATGACTGCAGATGCTGGAAGAGCACAGCAGTTCAGGCAGCATCCGAGGAGCAGTAAAATCGACGTTTTAGGCAAAAGCCCTTTATCAGGAATACAGTTAAGGGATGTGTTGCAGAACCAGAAGACCTTGGAGTGCAGGTTCATAGTTCCTTGAAAGTGGAGTCTCGGGTTAACAGAATAGTGAAGGTGGCGTTTGGTATGCTTTCCTTCGTTGGTCAGAACATCGGGTATAGGAGTTGGGATGTCATGTTATGACTGTCCATTGGTTGGGCCACTTTTGGAATAATGCGTTCAGTTCTGGTCTCCTTGGTTTAGGAAAAAGCTTGTGAAATTTTGAAGGGGGTTGGAAAAAATTGACAAAGCTGTTGCCAGAGTTGGAGGGTTTGAACTACAGGGAGAGGCTGAATAGACCAGGGATATTTTCCCTAAAGCATCGGAGGTTGAGGGGTAATCTTATAGGCTTTAATAAGGGGTGTGGATAGGGTGAATATCCAAGGTCTTTTGCCTCGTGTAGGGGAGTCCAGTACTAGAGGGCATATGTTTGTGGTAAGAGGGGAATGATATAAAAGAGACCTGAGGGAAAACTTTATCACAGACAGGGTGGTGCATGTATGGATTGAGCTGCCAGAGGAAGTGGTGGAGGCTGGTACAATTACAACATTTTAAAACGCATCTGAATGGGGATATGAATGAGAAGGATTTAGAGGGGTATGGGCCAAATGATGGCGAATGGGACTTGATTAATTTATGATATCTGTCCGGTTTGGCCGAGTTGGGCCAAAGGGTATGACTCTAATCTTCTTCGGTGAAAGCAGAGGTGTGGTTGTAAAGAGTGGACTTTCAGAGTAGCTTTTAAGGGTGTTTTTTTCAGGCCCTTCGGCCCAACAAGTCCACACCAACCCGCCAAAGCATAACCCACCCAGAGACCCTTCCGTCCAACTTGTCCATGCTGACCAGGATACCTAAACTAAACTAGTCCCACTTGCATGCGTTTGGCCCATATACCTCAACTTTCTATTCATGTACCCATCCAAATGTTGTTTAAATATTGTAACTGTACCTGCATCTTCTACCACCTCAGGAGGTCCATTCTAAACACAAACCACCCTCTGTGTCAAAACAGTGTTGTGCGGGTTCAGTTGAATTCGCCAAGCTAAATTACCCATTGCGTCCAGGGGTGTGCAGGTTGGGGTGGACTGACCATGCTAAATTACCCATAGCGCCCAGGGGTGTACAGGTTAGGTGTATCATTCAGGGGTGAATGTAGATCAATAGGGGAATGGGTGTACTCTTCGGAGGGTTTGCATGGACTCGCTAATGGTAGGGCCCTGGGTCCTGATGTAGAACAGAGACATGAGGGGATTTAGGGATATAGTTCTTTCAAAGTTGCATCACTGGTAGACTGGTGGTTAAGAAGGCTTTTAGCACCATTGCCTTAATTGTTCACACCGTTGAGTATAGGAGTTGGGACATCATGTTGAAGTTGTACAGGGTGTTGGTGAGGCCACTTTCAGAGTACTGATTACATTTCTGGTGGCCCTGTAATAGGAAGATTGCTGACAATGTGGAAGTAGGCCATTCGACCTATCGAGCCCACACTGGCCCTCCGAAGAGCATCCCACCCTCTTACCCTGTATTTCCCGTGGTTATTCCACCCTAACCTGCACATCCCTAGGGATTATTGATAATTTAGCATGGTTAATCCCCCTAACCTGTACAAAGTTTAAAAATCGCACAACACCAGGTTTGAGTCCAACAGGTTTGTTCAGAAGCAGTAGCTTTCGGAGCGCTACTCCTTCATCAGGTGGTTGTGGAGAATAAGGCCATGATCACACAATTTATAGCCAAACAAATCCAGTGTCATGGAGATCTGATACATTAAACCATTTAGAGAGAAATCTTTCATATTTTGAAATGGGTTTCTGTTCTTTGGTATGTTAATCCCAGAACCTGTTTTTAAGTAACTTTCTCAAGAATGTAATTTAAATGCAGAGCTTTTCTAACAAAAATGTCAGACTGACTCGACATTGGGACCCAGACAGAATTCACACCTGTTGATGGATAGGCTGAGACTTTTTTCACTGGGGTATTGGAAGTTGAGAGGTGAAGGTGTAGAGTGTGTCCTTAGCAAGTTTGCAGATGACACTCAGATTGGTGGAGTAGCAGATTATAGATTGGAGAGTTGGGAAGAGAAATGGCAGATGGAGTTCAATCCAGACAAATGCGAGTGATGCATTTGTGAAGATGCAATTCAAGAGTGAACTATACTGTAAATGGAAAAGTCCTGGTGAAAATTGATGTACAGAGAGATCAGGGTGTCTATTGTTCTCTGAAGGTGGCATCGCATGTCAGAGTGGTCAAGGTGGCATACAGCATACTTTCCATCATCTGACAGAGTACAAGAGTTGGCAGGTCATGTTAAAGTTATTTAAGATTTTGTTCAGCCGTATTTGGAATACTGCGTACAATTCCGGTCTCCAGATTTCCAGAAGGATGTGAATACTTTGGAGAGGGTGCAGAGGAGGTTCACCAGGATGTTGCCTGATATGGAGAGCGCGTGCTATGAGGAGAGGTTGAGGAGATTAGGATTATTTTCATTGGAAATGAGGTTGAGGGGGATGAATGAGGCCTACAAAACCATGAGAGGTGTAGACAGGGGTGAATAGGAAGAATTTTTTTTCCCAGAGGAGAAGACTTAATTCCTAAGGGTCATGAGTTCAAAGTGAGAGGGGAAAGGTTTGAGGGCGATATACATGGAAAGTTCTTTATGCAGAGGGTGGTGGGTGCCTCAAATGCATCTCCAGCGGAGGTGGTAGGGGCAGGAATGATAGCGTCATTTAAGATGTATCTATACAGAATGGGCAGGGAGCAAAGGGATACAGATCCTTAGAAAATAGCCGGCAAGTTTAGATGGAGGATCTGGATCAGCATAGCCTTGGAGGGCTGAAGGGCCTGTTCCTGTGCTGTAAGGGTCTTTGTTCTCTTTACAGCGATTTACAAAACCATGAGAGGCATAGATAAGAGAGCAAATTAAGGTGAGAGGAGAAAGATTTTAAAAAGACATGAGCACCTTTTTGTTTAAAGAGAGTGGTTTGCGTGTGGAATGAATGCCCATAGGAAATGGTGGATGCATGTACAGTAACAATGTTTAAAAGGCATTTGGATGAGTACATAAATAGAATAAGTTCTGAGGTATATGGGCCAAACACTGGCAGGTGGGGCTAGTTTAGTTTGTGAATATAGTCAACATGGACTAGTTGGACTGAAGGGTCTGTTTCTGTGCTGTCTGACTCTGTAACGTCTGTACTGGTCTTAAAATTATTTTCTTGCTTTCCCCCATAAACATCCATTTTGTTGTTCAAAAATCAGATGAACTCAGCCTTGAATATATTCAATGACCCCCTAACTGCAGGAAGACATCCCCATTTCTGAACTCAATACCTCTTGCTAATATACCACTTGCCTTGCTGATTGCTTGCTGCATCTGTCTGACAACTGGCAGTGACTGGTGTAGAAGGACGCTGAGGCCCCTTTGTACGTCCATGCATCATTCCTGATGAAGGGGTCGTGCCCAAAACGTCGACTCTCCTGCTTCTCAGATGCTACCTGACCTCCTGTGCTTCTTTAATGCCACACTTTTCGACTCTGATCTTCAGCATCTGCAGTCCATACTTTCTCCACATCCCATTTAAACAATTCACCTCCTTTTGATAGTTTATTTTAACACAACAAAGGCCATAACTTCACATTGTGGTATTGCATTTGCCATTTGTTTGCCAATTGAGACACAGATGTGGACCAACGTTTCCCGACTCTGTCCCCTCCCTGGATTCACATGCTTTCTTTTCAGTTGCTGCAAGTCAACAATTGAAGCCCAGAATGAAAAGAAGAAATGGAAAAACGGGTGAGAAAAGAGAATGCCATACTCACGATGGTGGTTAGAGGAAGGAAGTTGCAGTCTGGGTTGAAGCTCGATCTTCATTCAGAGAGAGAGAGAGAGAGAGAGGAGCAGCAGCTTCAAAAACTCATGGTCCACCTTCTGCAGTCTGACAGTAGGGGGGCTTTGATTGGCAGGAGGACCAGTCCCCTTGCAGTCCTCCCTGGCTTCCCATTGGTCCATTTGAAGAAGCTGGAAATGTGTTGCTGGAAAAGCGCAGCAGGTCAGGCAGCATCCAGGGAACAGGAGAATCGACGTTTCGGGCATAAGCCCTTCTTCAGGAATCGGGGCTTATGCCCGAAACGTCGATTCTCCTGTTCCCTGGATGCTGCCTGACTTGCTGCGCTTTTCCAGCAACACATTTCCAGCTCTGATCTCCAGCATCTGCAGACCTCACTTTCTCCTCCATTTGAAGAAGGATGAGGAGAAACTCTTCACCCAGAGAGTGGTGGCTGTGTGGAATGTGGAGGCCCAGTCTCTGGATTCATTTAAGAAAGAGTTGGATAGAGCTCTCAAGGATAGTGGAATCAAGGGTTATGGAGATAAGGCAGGAACTGGATACTGATTAAGGATGATCAGCCTTGATCATATTGAATGGTGGTGCACGCTCGAAGGGCAGAATGGCCTATTCCTGCACCTATTGTCTATTGATTCGCGCCGTTTCTGCAGACAGCGAAGAGCATGTGACACCGGTGAACGTGCGCAGTAGGCACTATGGAGATGCTGCTCCCGACGGATATGAAGTGTCCAAATGCCACAATTCACCCCCCCCCCCCCCACCTTTCGCTTGACATAACTGTGAATGCTCCTCACTATTTTTGATGTTCACCTTACCTATACCCCTCATGATTTTATAAATCTCAATGAGGTCACCCCTCAACCTCCTGTGCTCCAGAGTCCCAGCCTCTGCTTATAACTCAAACCCTCCAGTCCTGGCAACATCCTGGTAAATCTTTACTGAACCCCCTCCAATAGAATTCTTCCTGTTATAGGACCACCAGAATCGTTCTCCGTATTCTAAAAGTGGCCTCACCAACATCCTGTACAACCTCAACATGATGTCCCAACTCCTTTACTCAACAGTGTGAACAATTAAGGTAAGTGTGCTGAATGCCTCCTTAACCAACCTCACAACCAATGATGCAACTTTCAATGAACTATGTACCTGAACCAACTCCCACACCATATCTCTCTGTTCTACAATATAACCCATTAACTGTACCAGTCCTGCCCTTCCTTATTTTAGCAAAATGCAACTCCTTGCTTTTATCTACTGTATACCTCTCTTATACACCCGCGCTCTCTCTCAGACACACACACACACCCCCAGCACACTACCCTCTCACAGGCTTACATTCCATCACATATTTTTTGTGCAAAAATATGCAGGCAGTCAATCCATGTACTGTTTTATAAATTCCTATTTTGGAAATAGAACCAGTGAGATTTAAGGTTGGGATACTGACAGATTCAAACCTCACACCTTTCACGCATTGTCTGAGCTGAGATGTCACCTGTTTTTAAAAAAAACCTTAAGTCATCTCGAGAATTTGACTTAATAGTCGTTTTGGGATTTACACATTAATGAACTAAAACCTGCAACCTGTTCTAAAAGATGAAAGTCTTAACTTAATCTAGGTTTGTTCAATATATCCTCTCAGTTGCATCCTCTCAGTGATCTTTTGCTATAAATTCTGTTGTCTTATGATCCTGCTCCACAGCTACCCAATGAAGGGGCAGCGCTCCGAAAGCTAGTGCTTCCAGGTAAGCCTGTTGGTCTATAACCTGGTGTGTGATTTTTAACTTTGTCCAACCTTGTCCAACACCGGCACCTCCACATTGTTTCTAGTGAAGACAGCACACACCTCCCAGTGCTGCCAGTAAACTTTATAATGCTGATGAAACTATGCAGTACCTGCACTCCTGAAAAGTTTACAATTTCTAGCAAAACTAGCTACTCATTCACTTCTCAATCTGATACATGATTTTGGAAACTTAGTGCAGGAGGTTTAAAGAAATAAGCAACTTTAAAACAAAAACCTCTTGGAGCTCAAAGCTTTCAATGAGAGTCTGAGGCGAACCGTAAGTTCAGGTAACCTTTATTGTGACCCAACTTTGTTACAGCTTCAGATTCCACCCCCCCCCCCCCCCAGCAAAATGGCATAGAAAAAGTAGCTGATTTTTTTTTCTTTAAAACAACTCAAGGTCAAAGCGCCGACACTCCAGCCCCCTCCACTCACCACCTGGGAGGCAGTGTAGAGTCAACCACATGCTATGTGTCTGGAGTCACGTGCAGGCCATACCAGGTTAAGGCTGGGACGACTGAATGAATCCTTTCCCACAACAGCAGTTTCCTTCACTAAAAAGGGCATGACTAAATCAGATGGGGGTTTTCTCCCACCACACCACCCCCCGAAAATGGTTTCATCGTTAGATTCGGAACTCCAGATGGCTGACCAAATTCCAATTCCGCCATCTACCATGGTGGGATTCAAACCCGGGAGTCCCTGGAACTGGTTTGATAGTCCAGTTGATTATTGGCACTCTGCCGTCCCTCCTTCAGTCCCCTTGTGATGGCACGTGAACCAGCAGGTGGGAGGGCTGGGTAAAGCCTTTCCTGCACTCAGAGCAACTCAAGGGCCTCTCCCCGGTGTGGACCTGCTCGTGGGTCAGGAGGGCAGAAGAACTGCTGAAGATCTCCCCGCACTTGGGGCAGCTGAAGGGCCTATTACCCCCCCCCTTCACCGTGTCGATCCGCCTGTGGGTCAGCAGGTGAGATGAATTGCTGAAGCCCTTCTCGCACTTGGGGCAGAATGGCCTCTCCCCAGTGTGACTCCGATGAGTCTCCAGGACAGATGGGGCTCAGAAGCCTTTCCTGCAGTCACTACACTTCCACGGTTTCTCCACGGGGCAGGATTCCTTGGGTTTCTCCATGGCTGAAGCTTCAGTCGCATACAAACACATGTAGAGCCCCTCTCCGCCGTGAATTCCTCTTTCCAGGCCGTATCACTGTTTCAGGCTCCACACTCGATGCACTGCAACAGTAAGGTCCCACTGATGCTGAAAATATACTCAAACAGGAGCCAAAAAGCTTTGCTTCTTCTCACAGAATCATAGACGAAAATCCTTGCTGTCCCAGTGGTTTGAGTTGCTCTCAGACATTGATTCAAAGTGAGGACTGCAGACACTGGAGAGTCAGAGTCAAAAAGTGCAGTGCTGGAAATGCACAGCAGGTCAGGCAGCATCTGAGGAGCAGGCGAGTCAATGTTTCGGGCCTCAACATCTCTTGATTTTGAAACTTCTGTCTTCAGATCTTCAAATACTCTGTAAAAAGAGACTATAAAAGTCATCACTGTCCGTCCAGGGTAGAAAAGAAAATGTAAAGTAAAAACATAAAACTTCACCTCCTTCCCAATCTCTATCCTTCTATCCCTCCTCACCCAGGTAATTAAGACACATACCTGAGTTTGCAGAGTCTGCTCCCTCCCTGGATTCACTCTAGTTGCTTCAAGTAAACAGACTTCATCCCACCTTTCCCCTGCTCTCTCCATCCCAGGATGAAGAGTTGCCAAAAGGGAGCGAGCTTCACTCCGACATTGTTGACGTCACAATGGCCCTGTCAATGTCACGGGGAGGAACATGGGCAGGGCTCAGCCAACAGCAGGCACCAGCACTACGCCTGCTCCGGTCGGCTGGCCCGCACTATGCCTGTGCTGCCTTGTACAGTTTGCAATAATCTCTTCCCCTTCAGAGAATCCCCACAGTATGGAAGCAGGCCACTCGGCGCAAAGACTCCACACCGACGCTCTGAACGGTAATCCACCCATGCCCATTCCCCTACACCTATTGCTCTACAATTACCCCGACTAATACACCTAACCTGCACATCCATGGGCACTATGGGTAATTTCGTATGGTCAATCGCCCCTAACCTGGACAAAGTTAAAAATCTCACAACACCAGGTTAAAGTCCAACAGTGTATTTGGAAACAGTAGCATTCAGAGCACTGCCTCTTCATCAGGTGGTTGTGGAGAAGAAGGTCATAAGGCACAGAGTTTATATAAAAACATTACAATGTCCTGCCACTGAAATGACATATTGAACAAATCTGGGATTGTTAAGTCTTTCACTTTTTAGAATGGTTTGCAGCTTTCATTAATATGTAAATCCCAGAACTTCCTGGAAGGGACCTTTGAGAAAGCTTAAGGTTTTCATAACAAAAGGTGACATGTCAGTTCAGACAAAGCATTAAAGGTATAAGGTCAGAGTCTGTCTGTTTCCCAATCTTGAGTCAGACTGGTTCTATTATCAAAGTGGAATTTACAAAATATTATAAGTATTGACTGCCTGCAGATTGTGCATGTTTTTGAGGAAAATAGAATGTATCTGCAAACGTCATGCTGCAAGTACAAATTCACCCCCATGGACTTGTATGTGTACAAGAGTTAGAGAAAAAGTCTATTTCCGTATTGTATATCTCTGTTTGTTTATTTGATAACAGATGCTTTATTTCTGTTGGTGTAAATGTTGGGGTAAATTATAGGTGGGTACTAAGTAGTTAGATGTAAGGAGGAGAGAATTCCTCAAGTAGGACACTATACGAATCCTGGGAGACCCCTATTTCTGGTTTACTTCCTAATGAACAAACATTGAGCATGAGCACCTATTTATTTCTAATTTGGTTTCATTTTTCTTCGATTCCCTGCTATAACTACATTCTCTGTCTGATCGGTTGACAGGCTGGGAGATTGTTGGTTGGGTTTTGATTAACTGAATGTTTTATTGTTCTGGAAGATGTAAAAGAGGGGTCAAAGTTTCAGCAGAAATCCAGCAGAGCTGAGAACAGACCGACATGTTATCTGTGGGAACAGGGAGATCAACAGAAGACAGAGAAATCAGGACCTGAAATCCAAGCTGACACCAGACTACCCTGTGATTAGTGCTTTGATTAGCAGTGCCAACCCTCTACCCTTATCGAGTTTCCCATTTGACTATTCCCTTGATATTCAGGATCAAATCCTTGTCATGCTGAAGCCATGTCTCTCTAAGGAGTCTTCGATCATAATTATTCTCTTCAATGTGTGCAGTCAATTCATTCACTTTTGTTACAGTGCAGCACATATTCAGATACGCCATTTTTAGTTTCAATTGTTGTCATCTTTGGAATCCAGTTTTGATTGCTTGGACATTTACTCTCCTTGTCCCTTTCTATTGTTTTCTGAGCACTTTCCACGTCATGACATTGCTCACTGGCCTTGATTTGGGTTAGCCATGCTATTGCCCATAGTGTCCAGGAATGTGCAGGTCAGGGTGGATAGGCAATGCTGAATTGTCCCATAGTGCCCAGGGATGTGCAGGTTAGGGTGGATAGGCAATGCTGAATTGTCCCATAGTGCCCAGGGATGTGCAGGTTAGGTGCATTAGGCAGGAGTAATTGTGGAGCAATAACTGTAGGGGAATGGGTGTGTTAACCTTCAGGGGGTCAGTGTAGACTTGTTGGGCCGAATGGCCTGCTTCCACACTGTGGGGATTTTCTGAAAGGAAGAGATTTCTGCAAACTGTGCAGAGTGAATCTCCCTCCCTCTGGGAAATTCTTCATCCTGGGTGGGAAGGGAGTGGGGAAGGAAATCTGTTTACTTGTAGCAACCAGAGTGAATCCAGGGAGGGAGCCGACTCCGCAAACTAAGATATGTAAAAACAAGGACTGCAGATGCTGGAAACCAGAGTCTAGATTAGAGTGGTATTGGAAAAGCACAGCAGGTCAGGCAGCATCTGAGGAGCAGGAAAATCAATGTTTCGGGCAAAAGCCCTTCAAGATGTGTGTCTTAATTGCAGGGTGAGGAGGGACAGCAGGCTCGGGTGGGGCTGTTTTCTCTAACGCCAGAGACTGAGGGTGACCTTAGAGATTTTAAATCATGAAAAGAAAGGACCAGGTAAATAGACAAGGTATTTTCCCTGGGATGGGGGAGTCCAGAATTAGAGGGTAATAGGTTTAGGGTGAGAGTGGGGGTGTGGAGATTTGAGACCAAAGGAGTACCTTTTTCATGGAGAGGGTGGTGCGGGGTATGGAATGAGCTGCCAGAGGAAGTGGTGGTAGCTGGTACAATTATAGCATTTAAAAGGCATCTAGATGGGTGTATGAATAGGAAGGGATCAGAGGGGTAGGGGCCAATTGATGGCAAATGGGATGACAGTAATTTCGGATATCTGGATGGAGTTGGGCTGAAGGGTATGTTTCCATGCTGTATGACTTTAATCGTATTTGGTGAAAGCAGAAGTGTGAAGACTGGACCTTCAGAGCAGCTTTCAAAGTGTTTTGCCCTGACTGGGAGTAGAAGAGTTTGACCAAAGTGTCTGTTTCTAGGCTGTACATCTCTGACTCTGGCCTTCCATTAATATTTGCCACGTCTGTATGTTCAGTTTCTCTCTGGTGTCGGTGTTAATGCCTTGATGTCTCATTTTGGTCCCCCCTACTGGGGGACGTTAACCATTTTGTGTCTGGTTGTTCCTCAAGAAGCTGCATGACAGGTTCACCCTGAATTGACACAGTTTATTTTGCTTCCCAAAATCAGATTTGCTCACTCAGCAGTATCCCAATGTTGTGAAATATATTAACTTTCATGTGGAATTATCCAAAATTCAAAGAGATGTCAGTCTTGACGTTTTTGCTTTTCTGCCCCTGTAAGATCCTGAATCAGCACCTTCAGGAGAATTAGTTAGAGCAGAATGAGAAAAGAGAGGGGGAGAGAGAGTGGGATGGTGCATTCAGTTTTGTGGAATAACGAAAGAAAAGTATGTTCCACACAAAGTAGAAACTTGTTCTGAATTTCTCCCCTGGACTGACAGTGATGACTTTTGTAATCTCTTTTTCCAGAGTAATTGAAAATCTGAAGTCCAAAGTTTCAAAAACCACAGATGAAGGGCTTCCGCCTGAAGCATCGACTCTCCTCTCCTGCTCCTCAGATGCTGTCTGACCTGTATTTTTCCAGCTCCACACTTTTCGACTCTGACTCTCCAACGTCTGCAGTCCTCACTCTCACTGTCACTTGATCCATTGGGACCACAACAATTTTCGACTGTCCTTCTGTGAGAAGGAGCAAAGCTTTTTGGTTCCTGTTTGAGTACGTTTTCAGTATCAGTGGGATTAGATGAGAAACCCTACTGTTGCAGTTCACTGAGTGTGGAGTCTGAAACAGTTATACGGCCTGGAAAGAGGAATTCACTGCAGGGAGGGACTCTACACGTGTTTATTTGTTGCTGAAACCTCGGCCATGGAGAAACCCGAGGAATCCCGCGCCGTGGAGAAACCGTGGAAGTGTGGTGACTGTGGGAAAGGCTTCCGTGCCCCGTCTGATCTGGAGACTCATCGGCGGAGTCACACCGGGGAGAGGCCATTCTCCTGCACTGAGTGTGGGAAGGCCTTCAGCGATTCCTCCACCCTGCTGAGGCACAGGCGGGTCCACACAGGGGAAAGGCCGTTCAGCTGCCCCGAGTGCAGGAAGGCCTTCAGCAATTCCACTGACCTGTTGACCCACCAGCGGGTCCATACGGGGGAGAGGCCATACAGCTGCCCTGAGTGCAAGAAGACCTTCAGCAATTCTTCCACCCTGCTGACTCATCGGCGGGTCCACTCTGGCGAACGGCCCTTCATCTGCCCCGAGTGCGGAAAGGGCTTTACTCAGGCCTCTGCCCTGCTGACCCACCAGCGGCTCCACACAGGGGAGAAACCGTTAACCTGCCCTGAGTGCGGGAAGGCCTTCAGCAATTCCTCCGACAGGCTGAAGCACCAGCGGGTCCACACGGGGGAGAGGCCCTTCAGCTGCCCCGAGTGCAGGAAGGCATTCAGCAATTCCTCCAATCTCCAGACCCACCAGCGGGTCCACACAGGGGAGAGGCCCTTCATCTGCCCCGAGTGTGGGAAGGGCTTTACGCAGGCCTCCAGCCTCCAGATCCACTGGCGGGTCCACGTAGGGGAGAGGCCCTTCAGCTGTCCAGAGTGCGGGAAAGCCTTCAGCCATTCCTCCAACCTGCTGGCCCACCAGCGAGTCCACACTGGGGAGAGGCCGTTCATCTGCTCTCAATGCGGGAAGGGCTTCACTCGCTCCTCCCACCTGCAGAGGCACCAGCGAGTTCATGCCCCAACGCAGGGGGATTGAAGGAGCGAAGGCCCAGTGCCATTATTGACTGGACTATCAACCCAGTTCTGGGGAGACTCTGGTTCGAATCCCACCATGGCAGATGACTGAATTGGGATTCGGGCAGAAATCTGGAGTCAGAATCGAACAATGAAACCATTTTTGGTGTTGGGGTGGGAGAAAACCCTACCTGATTCACTCCTGCCCTTTTGTGGAAAGGAAACTGCCGTTGTGGGAAAGGATTTACTCAGCCATCCCAGCTGTATCCTTTACCTGGTCTGGCCTACACGTGATTCCAGACCCACAACAGTGTGGTTGTCTCTACACTGTGCTCCTCTTCCCTCCCCCACTCCCCACCCTGGCAGTTGAGTGGAAGAAACTTGGAGACAGGGTGTGGATCTAATTTGCTAAGTGAGGTAATACTTCCTATGGATTAAGGATGTACTAAGGATCCAATTAAAAGGGGACAACTCTGTGCTGACCAATAATGAAAAAAGGTTTGGTGGCGGGGGAGGGGGTCGCACTGGTTGTTGGTAAGGGGACTGTGTGTGCTCAACTTTTGGTTGTTTAAAAGATATCAACTATTTTTTTCTATGCCTTTTTCCTTGGTGGGGGAGATCTGAAGCTGTAACAACGTTGGGTCACAATAAAGGTTACCTGAACTTAGCGCTATGTTCAGACTCTCATTGAAAGCTTTGAGCTCCAAGAGGTTTTTGTTTTAAAGCTGCTCATTTCTTTCGGTCTTCGGCACTAAGTTTCCAATGTTATGTATCAGATGGAGCAGTGAATAAGTAGCTGGTATTATTAGAACTTGTAAATTTTTTCAGGAGAGCAGGTACTGCGTCATTTCATTGGCATTGTAAAGTTTACTGGTAGCAGTAAGTGTATTCACTAGAAACAATGTTGGACTGGGGTGGGCAAAGTTAAAAACCACACATCAGGTTATAATCCAACAGGTTTATTTGGAATCATTACCTTTTTGGAGCACCACTCCTTCATCAGGTGTTTGTTCAGAATAAGGTTATTCTCACAGAATTTATAGCCAAAGGTGTCCAGTGTCATGGAGATGTGATTCAGTAAACAAATTTAGATCAAATCTTTCATCTTTTAGAATGAGTTTCTGTTATTTGGTAGATTAATCCCAGAACTACTTGTAATTTAAATGCAAAGCTTTTCTAACAGGAATGTCATTCTGACTGGACATTGGGACCCAGACAGAATTCACACCTATTGTTAGAAAAGCTCTGCATTTAAATTACATTCTGAATTGGTTGATCTGCAACATTGAGAATAGCTACAATGATAGAGACATTGTTAAAGTCTGAAAGCATCGTTAAAGTTTAAAAGAGCTTTTGAAATCTTTCTGAAACTTGTATTGAAATCTGCGCAGTTAGGCCACAACTCAGGACAGGCTGTAAGGGATGAATGGCCTTTTCCTAGTCTTGTGAAATTGGTTCCATCTATGTAGAAATAGAGCGAAGGAGTTGTAGAGTCCAGGCCAACCAGAGATCCTAAATTAATCTAGTGACCCATTTGCCAGCACTTGGCCCTCTTAATCCTTCCTGTTCATGTTTCCATTTAGATGCATTTTAAATGTTGTAATTGTACCAGTCTCTGCCTCTTCCTTCGGCAGCTCATTCTATACACGTACCATCATATGTGTGAAAAGGTTGCCCCTTATGTCCCTCATAAATCTTTCTCCTCTCACCCTAAACCTATGCCCTCTAGTTCTGGACTCCCCCTCACCCCACCTTGGAGATAAGACATACAAAAGTTGAGCAGCCAGACAAAATGCAAAAGGAATAAAATGTCGAGCTGCAGGAGCAATACAAAATTGCGACTCTACCCTTTTTAACTCCTTTTGGCATTTGGACACTTAAAATCTGTCAGTGACACCATCCCCACAGGGTATACTGCACATGCTCCTCGGTGTCAACAAGCACTGCGCATAATTGCCCGTGTCAGCAAAAGACTGCGCATACTCGTTGCCCGCAGAAGAGGTGGGCGATTTTCTTCTGATGGACCAATAGGAACTCCTGGAGGACCACAAGGAGGATTGGTCCTCCTGCCAATCAGAGGCCCCCTATTGACTGAATGTGGAAGTTGGACCATGAGCTTCAGAACCTGCTGCTGTTGCTCCTCTCTCTGAAAGAAGATTGAACTTTAGCCCAGTCTGCAACTTCCTTCCTCTGTCCAACATCTGAGAGTACGGCACTCTTCTTGCCCCTTTTTCCATTTATTTTTCATTTTGGGGTTTAATTATTGACTTGCAGTAACTGAAAGGAGAGGGAGTGAATCCGGGGCGAGGGGATGGGAGGACAGACTGGAAAAGTTTGTCCAGCTCTGTGTTTCCATTGGCAAAATAGACAGGCTGGAGGCTGGAAGAACACAGTGAGCCAGGCAGTCTTAGGAGGTGGAGAAGTCGACGTTTTGGCTCTAAGCTGCCTTCAGGACTGGGAGTTGGTGCAGGGGGAGCTGCAGAACAAGGGTGTGATGGGGGCAGGATGGTGATTAGGTTAGATTAGATTACATTACAGTGTGGAAACAGGCCCTTCGGCCCAACAAGTCCAAACCGACCCGCCGAAGCGCAACACACCCAGACCTTCACCTTCACCTAACACTACGGGCAATTTAGCATGGCCACTTCACCTGACCTGCACATCTTTGGACTGTGGGAGGAAACTGGAGCACCCAGAGGAAACCCACGCAGACACGGGGAGAACGTGCAAACTCCACACAGTCAGTCGCCTGAGGCGGGAATTGAACCCGGGTCTCCGGCACTGAGGCAGCAGTGCTAACCACTGTGCCACCGTCCCGCCCACTAAGTGGGGATTGGTGAAGACAGGTAGACTGTATGACCTAATATAGCTTTTAGCTTTGACAGTTAGATTAGAAATGTCAGCTCTTTTCTCTCCTTACAGATGCTGCCAGACCTGCTGAGGTTTTCCAACATTTCTCTTTTGGTAGACAGTATGACCTGGTTGGTCAATGGGAGGAATGAATCTGGTTGGTGGCAGGGGGAGTGGAAGGGAAGGGGAGGGGCCGTGACAGGAGGTTACTTGAAATTGGAGAACTCAATGTTGAGTCCTCTGGGCTGTAGGCTACCCAGGCGGAATAGGTGTTATTCCTCCAATTTGTGGTTTGGTTTGTTGTGGCAATGGAGGAGGCCAAAGATGGTCATGTTAGAAAGGGAGTGGGAAGGAGAATTAAAATGGGTGGTGACTGGGAGGTCTGGTTGGCCTCTGCGGACCCAGCTGCAAGGCTTGGCAAACCGTTACCCAAGTTTACGCTCAGTCTGACGGAGGTAGAGGAGACCACAATTGGCAAACACATGGCCTTTGCTTAAGTATAGCCTTTGTTGTGAAAGAAGAAGCAGAAAGGGGTTGCATTGTTTCTACGGTAATATATTGGAATGTGGAGAAAGTGAGAACTGCAGATGCTGGAGATCAGAGTCGAAAAGTGTGGCACTGGAAAAGTGCAGCAGGTCAGGCAGTATTCGAGGAGCAGGATAGTTGACGTTTAAGTTAAGAGCCCTTCATCAGGAATGATGTATGGATGTACAAAGGGCCCTCAATGTCCTTCTACATGAGTCAATGCCAGTTTCAGACCTGTGCAGCAAGCAATCAGCATGTAAAGTGGTATAAAGGGTATTGGCAAGAGGAATTGAGTTCAGAAGTGGGGATGTCTTCCTGCAGTTAAGGTGTCATTGAATATATTCAAGGCTGAGGTCATCAGATTTTTGAACAACAAAGAAGTGGATGTTTATGGGAGAAGGAAACAAAATGCTTTTAAGACTGTTATAGAGTCATACAGCTCAGAAACAGACCTGTCAGTCCAACTTGTCCATGCTGACCATATTCAAAAACCAAACTAGTCCCACCTAGTTTGGCCTATATCCCTCCAAACCTTTCCTATTCATGTACTTATCCAAGTGTATTTTAAACATTCTAACTGTACGTGCATTCTCCACTTCCTCTGGACATTTGTTCCACCCACACACCACTCTCCAAAAAAGAAGCCCCTCATATTTTTTTAAATCTTTCTCCTCTCATGTTAAGAATTGGCTCCCTAATCTTGAAACCCCTAGCCAAAGGAAACAGCACCTGCTATTCACCTCACCTATACCCCTCATGATTTTGTAAACCTCTAAGGTCACCTCAGTCTCCTATGCTCCAGTGAAAAACGTCCTAGCCTAGCCATCTAAATGTTGGTATATTTGTATCCAGTTATTGATGCGTTCAATGCTGGTGCAGGCTGGAAATACTGAATGGCCTACTCCTGCTCCCAATTCTCACATTCTGTGTCCAGGACAGCAAGAGACCATAAAACATAGGAGCAAAAATTGGGCCATTCAGCCCATCAGGTCCGCTCATACCATTCAAATGTGGCTGATACATTTCTCAACCCCATTCTCCTGCTTTCTCCCTATAACCCTCAATCCATTTGATACTCCAGAATTGTCTCCCTCAGTCTGAAATATTGTCAGTGATCTGGCCTCCACAGCTTTCTGTGGCAATGAATTTCATCGATTTCCCCACTCTCTGGCTGAAGATGTTTCTCCTTAGTTCCATTTTAACAGGTATTCACTTCACTCTAAGGCTGTGCCCTCGGTACCTAGTCTCTCCTACCAGTGGAGATATCTTCCCAACGTTCAGGCTGTCCAGGCTGTTCAGTATTCTGTGTGTTTCAATTAGATTTCCCCCTGAGTGTGGGCCTGTTAATCAGCATGAACCAGACCCTTCAGGATGAGGTACAGTAGGGTTTAGGTTCAGCAAAGTGAGAATTGGGGAAGTGTGTGGGAGGGAGATTATCAGTTTCTAGAAAAGTGAGAAAAAGGAGAGTTCACTATAAATTAGAATTTATCAGCTGGCCAATAGGCTGGGAAGTGCCAGATGGAATTTAACTCAGAAATTTGTGCTGTTGCATTTTAGACAAGCAATCCAGGCAGGACTTGCTCAGTTAAGGCAAGTGTTGCAGAACAAAGACATCTTGGAGTGCAGGTTCATAGTTACTTGAAAGTGGAGTCTCTGGTAGACTAGTGAAGAAAGCATTTGGTATGCTTTTCCTTTTTGGTAAGAGCATTGAGTATAGGAGTTGACAGGTCATGTTGCGGTTATGTCACTTTTGGAATACAGCATTCAGTTCTGGTCTGCCTGATATAGGAAAGATGTTGTGGAGCTTTGAAAGGGGTTGGAAAAGATTTCCAAGGCTATTGCCAGAGTTGGAGGTTTTGAACTACATTGAGCGGCTGAATAGGCCAGTGAAGTTTTCCCTGGAGCATCGGAGGCTGAGGGGTGACGTTAAAGAAGTTTATAATGAGCATTAATCTTTTCCCTAGGGTAGGGGAGTCCAGAACTAGAGGGCATATGTTTGAGGTCAGAGGGGAATGATTTAAAAGGGACCTGAGGGGCAAATATTTTGAGCAGAGTGGTGCATGTATGGAACAAGCTGCCAGAGGAAGTGGTGGAGGCAGGTACAATTACAACATTTAAAAGACATCTGGATATGTACATGAATAGGAAGGGTTTAGAGGAATATAGGCCATATGCTGGCAAATGGGACTGGATTGATTTCGGATATCTGATCGATATGGACGAGTTGGGCTCAAGGGTCTGTTTGCATGCTGTTTGACTCTATCATCTTCGGTGAAAGCAAAGTGTGGTTGTGAAGACTGG
This sequence comes from Chiloscyllium plagiosum, assembly GCF_037043375.1. Classification (NCBI taxonomy): domain Eukaryota; kingdom Metazoa; phylum Chordata; class Chondrichthyes; order Orectolobiformes; family Hemiscylliidae; genus Chiloscyllium; species Chiloscyllium plagiosum. The sequence continues at coordinate 78,064,474 of NW_028270165.1, read as the reverse complement.
ATTTATAGAGCAGCTTTCAAAGGTGGTTTGCCCTTACTAGGAGCAGAAGACGTTACAGTGAAATATTTCATTTGGGAGACAGCAACTGAGTCAGTGATTACATCTGGGATTTTGGTGGAAAGTGGGAATTCATACCCTATTCAGTCATTTCTGCTGGCAGATGAGACTAGGTTTCCAGCATCTGCAGTCATTGTTTTTACCTAGTCGATTTTAACCCCACTGTGAATCCTCTTGCAAGGATGCCTGCCTTGAAGGAGTTTTCCTCCTCGCTCTCTACAAGAATCTCGGAGTCCATCTCCCACTGCAACTCTATGCTACTTTCTCCCCACCCCAAGCCTCTCCACCCTGCAGGCATTCTGCCTCTATTCCCGATGAAGGGCTTTTGCCCAAAACATCCATTTTATTTTTGTTTTTGTTTTTTTTTCCCCTGCTCCTCGGATGCTGCCTGAACTGCTGTGCTTTTCCAGCACCACTCTAATCTAGAATCTGGTTTCCAGCATCTGCAATCATTGTTTTTACCTTCAAAATTAGGGGGAGTAGATTTAGGACAGAGATGAGGAGGATCTCTCTCTGTGAGAATCTCTGCCCAAAAAAGCAATAGAGGCAGCTTCATTGAGTACATGCACGACATAGTTGCATGGGTTTTTGCGTGGTAAGGGAACTAAGGGTAGTTGGGATAACGGTGGGAGGAGGAGCTGGGACAATGGATAGATCAGCTATGATCTAAATGAATGGTGGAGCAGGCTGGGTGGGCCAAATTGCTTTCTCCTGCTTCTATTACTATGAAACTATAACCCTGCATTTCCCATTGGCTAATCCACCTAACCTGCACATCCCTGGACACTATGTGCAAATTAGCATGGCCAATCCAAATCAAGGCCGGTGAGTCATGTAGGGATGTGGAAAATGAAAATCAGAGAATGATAGAAAGGGACAAGGAGAGTAAATGTATCAGCAATAAAAACTGGATTCTGAAGATCACAAAAATTGAAACTAAAAAGGGTGTGCCTGAATGTGTGCCACATTGTAACAAAAGTGAATGAATTGACTGCGCACATTGAATAAAATAAGTACAATCTGAGACTCTTTACAAAGACATGGCTTCAGGATGACAATGATTGGATCCTGAATATCGAGGGGCTAGTTAAATGGGAAGCTAGGTAAAGGTAGAGGGTTGGCACTGCTAATCAAAGCACTGATCACAGGGTAGTGTGGTGTCAGCTCGGATTTCAGGTTCTAATTTCTCTGTCCTCTGTTGAACTCCCTGTTCCCAGAATAAGATGTCGGTCTATTCTCAGCTTTGTTGGATTTCTGCTGCTGCGCAGACACCTTCTGGAGAATAAAACATTGTTAATCAAGACCCAACCCACGATCTCCCAGCCTGTCAACCGATCAGACACAGTGTAGTTATAGCAGGGAATCAAACAAGAAAAATGAAACCAAATTAAAAATAAATAGATGCTTGTACTTAATCTCTGTTCATTTGGAAGTAAACCAGAAATGGGGGTCTCCCAGGATTCTTATAGTTCCCTACTTGAGGAATTCTCTCTCCCTTAGAGTAATAGAGATGTACAGCATGGAAACAGACCCTTCGGTCCAACCCGTCCAGGCTGACCAGATATCCCAACCCAATCTAGTCCCATCTGCCAGCACCCGCCCATATCCCTCCAAACTCTTCCTATTCATATACCCATCCAAATGCCTCTTAAATGTTGCAATTGTACCAGCATCCACCACATCCTCTGGCAGCTCATTCCATACACATACCACCCTCTGCCTGAAAACGTTGTCCCTTACATTTCTTTTATATCTTTCCCCTCTCACCCTAAACCTATGCCCTCTAGTTCTGGACTCCCCGCCCCCAGGGAAAAGACTTTCTGATAGGAAGGAGACCAGAATTGCACGCAATATTCCAACAGTGGCCTAACCAATGTCCTGTACAGCCGCAACATGACCTCCCAACTCCTGTACTCAATACTCTGACCAATAAAGGAAAGCATACCAAACGCTGCCTTCACTATCCTATCTACCTGTGACTCCACTTTCAAGGAGCTATGAAGCTGCACTCCAAGGTCTCTCTTTTTCAGCAACACTCCCTAGGACCTTACCATTAAGTGTATAAGTCCTGCTAAGATTTGCTTTCCCAAAATGTAGCACCTCGCATTTATCTGAATTAAACTCCATCTGCCACTTCTCAGCCCATTGGCCCATCTGGTCCAGATCCTGTTGCAATCTGAGGTAATTTAGGTATGACTGCGTCACTTTACATATTAAGATATCCCTTTGAATGTTCCCACATCCCTGTGAAATGTAATCTTGTCCATTTAAATCTTTTTCTTTGCAGAAATAGTCCGTTAAAATGTCCATGTCCCTTTAAAATGCAGATTTCCCCCTTTAGATATGATGACATGTTATATATAGGAATATCTGTTTAAATTGAGCCGTGAGCTTTCCCAATGTGGACAGGGCTCCTTGAAACGTGGCAGTGACCCCCTGCAGCTGCAGAGCGAGACAGGAGAGTTTGTTTTTGTGAATGAGCAGTTGTAGCGCGAGGTGGCTGTTGCTCGGTGACGGTGAGGCTCCCCCGGCCCCGCCCATCCCCCCGTGCAGACGTCACGCGGGGGTGAAGGCGGTTGGGAGGAGAAGTCGCTCGAGGGGGGAAGCGGCGGCCGTTAGGAAAATGGCGGCATGCGGCCGGGGCAGACACCCGTCACTGGGCACCGCCGCCTTCCTGGCGCAGCTGCTGTGCCATGGCCACACCGCCCGGCTGTACAGCAGGCAGGAGCCGGTGAGCTTTCTGGAGGCGGATGGGGTTAAGGGCCTGTTTGGGAACTCGTCGGCCGCCTGGGTGGTGGAGTTCTACTGGTCGTGGGGCGGCCCCTGTGTCAACTATGGGACCACCTGGAAGGTACTGGGCCCGGGAGGTGAAAGGTGAGGCAGGTTGTGGGGGGGACGGACGGAGGGGAAGGAATGTGGGGCCTGTCCTGTCATAGTGACATTTTTTTTTTACAGTGAAAGACATAAGGCGCGGTGAAGTTGACCTTTCGGACTTGTTCAGGACTGGAGGTGGGAGCTGCAGATAAAGGGGGTGCCAGGGGCAGGGTGGTGAAGTGGGGATAGGTGAATATAGAAAGAGGGTACGACCTGGTTGCTCAATGGGAGGAATGAATCTAGTTGGTGGCAGGGATGAGTGATGGGAGGGGGAGGGGAGGATATTTGAAATTGTTTGGACCTCAATGTTGAGTCCTCCAGGCTGTAGGCTGCCCAGGTGGAAGATGAGGTGTTGTTCCTCCAATTTTTGTTTTGGTTCATTGTGGCAATGGAGGAGGCCAAAGATGGTCATGTCAGAAAGGGAGTGAAAAGGGAATTAAAATGGGTGATGACTGGGAGGCCTGGTTGGCCTCAGCGAACCGTTCTCCAAGTTTACACTTGGTTTCCCCAATGTAGAGATGACCATAATTGGCAAACGCATGCCAAGTGCAGTACCACAATGTGAAGTCATAGCCTTTTGTGTGAAAACAAACAGAACGGAAGTCTATTGTTTAAATGGTGATATATTCGGCTGTAGAGAAAGTGAGAACTGGAGATCAGGATCATAAAGTGTGGTGCTGGAAAAGCACAGCAGCCGAGGAGCATGAGCCCTTCAGGAATGATATGTAGATGTACAAAGGGGCCTCAGCAGCCTTCTACACAGTTAATGCCAGTTGTCAGACAGTTGCAGCAAGCAATCTGCAAGGCAAGTTGTATATTAGCAAGAGGAATTGAGTTCAGAAGTGTGGTTATCTTCCTGCAGTTACGGGGGGTAATTGAATAATATTCAAGGCTGAGTTCATCTGATTTTTGAATAACAGAGAAATGGATGGTTATTGGGGGTTGGCCAGAAAATGGTTTTTGGACCAGTACAGAACAGTTACAGAGTCAGCCAGCACAGAAACAGACCCTTCAGTCCAACTAGTCCAAGTTGACTCTGTTCTCAAACTAAACTAGTCCCACCTGCCAGTATTTGGCCCATTTCCTATACATGTACTTGTCCAAATGTCTTTTAAATGTTGTAACTGGACCTGCATTCACCACTTCCTCTGAACATTCATTCCATACATGAACCACTCTGTATAAATACAAATGGTCCCCTCAAGTCTTTTTAAAATCTTTCTCCACTCATGTTCAAAATTTCCTCCCTAACCTTGAAACCATCAGGGGAAACAACACCTGCAGTTCACCTCATCTATCCTCCTCATGATTTTATAAATCGCTGGAAGGTCACCTCTTAACCGCCTACGCTCCACTGAAAAAGGCCCAGCCTATCCACTTAGATATAGGTAGATTCATATCCAGTTATGATCTGTTCAATGCTGGGGCAGGTTCGAAAGATCAAATGGCCTACTCCTGCTCCCAATTCCCTCCCTCTGTGTCCAGGACAGCAAGTGACCATAAAACATAGGAGCAGAAATTAGGCCATTCAGCCCATCAGGTCTGCTCATACCACACAATTGTGGCTGATAAGTTTCAGCAAAGTGAAAACGGAAGGAGAGAAAATGTGGGATGGAGATTTTCAGCTTCCAGGGAGTAAAAGAAGAAAGAGTTCTCTCTAAATTAAAATTGATCAGATGGGCTGAGGAGTGGCAGATGGAGTTTAATTTAGAGCAATGTCAGGTTTGCATTTTGGTCAGGACTGACACAGTTAAGGGGAGTGTTGCAGCACAAGGAGTCCTTTAGAGTGCAGGTTCATAGTTCCTTGAAAGTGGAGTTGCAGGTGGAAACGATAATGAAGAAGGCATTTGGTATGCTTTCTTTTATTGGTCAGAGCATTGAGTGTAGGAGTTGGGACTTCATGTTGTGGCAGAATATTGGTTAGGCCACTATTGGAATACTGCGTTCTGTTCTGGTCTCCCTGATATAGGAAAGAACTTGTAAAACTTTGCAGGCGGTTGGAAAAAGATTTGCAAGGTTGTTGCCAGAGTTGGACTACAGGGAGAGGCTGAATAGGCCATGGAAACATTCCCTGAAGCATCGGAGGCTGAGGGGTAACCTTATAGCCATTTATCATGGGCATGGATAGGGTGAATACCCAAGGTCTTTTCCCCAGGTTAGTGGAGTCCAAACTAGAGGGCATATGTTTGAGGTGAGAGGGGGATGATTTACAAGGGACCTGAGGGGAAACCTTTTCACGCAGAGAGTGGTGCATGTGTGGAAAAGCTGCCAGAGGAAGTGGTAGAGGCTGGTATAATGACATTTAAAAGGCATCTAGATGGGTACGTGAATAGGAAGGGTTCAGAGAGATATGGGCCACATGCTGGCAAATGGGACTAGATTAATTTCTGGTCGGTATGGACGAGTTGGAACGAAGGGTCTGTTTCTGTGCTGTATGACTCTAGTTGTCTTCGGTGAAAGTAGAAGAGTAGTTGTGAAGACTGGACTTTCAGCGCAGCTTTCAAAGATGTTTTGCCCTTACTGAGAGCAGAAGACATTACAATGAAATCTTGCATTTATGAGTCAGCGATTGATTGAGTGAGTACATACAGGATTTTGGTGCAAAGTGGGAATTCATTGCATGTGGGATGAACCCCTACCCTATCCAGTCATTTCTGCTGGTGGACGAGACCAGGCCTCAAGTTTAGGGGGAGTAGATTTAGGACAGAGATGAGGAGGAACTGCTCATCCTGGAGGGTAGTGAATCTGTGGAACTTTCTGCCCAAGGATACAGGAGAGAGAGAGACAGCTTCATTAAGTATATTCAGAACACAGTTGGATTGGATTTTGCCTGCTTGGGGAGTTAAGAGTAGTTGGGACAATGCAGAGGATGAACTGAGACAATGGATAGATCAGCCATGATCCTAATGAATGACTTTTACACTGAAACTATAATTCTGCATTTACCATGGCTCACCCACCTAACCTGGACACTATGGGCAATTTAACATGGCTAATCCAAGTCATGGGCAGTGAGTAATGTAGTGATGTGGAAAGTGAACATCAGAGAATGATAGAAAGGGACGAGAAGAGTAAATGTACCAGCACTCAAAACTGGATTCTAAAGATCACAAAAATTGAAACTAAAAACGGTGTCTGAACGTGTGCTGCATTGTAACAAAAGTGAATGAATTGACTGCACACACTGAAGAGAATAATTATGATCTGAGACTCGTTAGAGGTATGGCTTCAGGATTACAAGGATTGGATCCTCAATATCAAGAGGGTAGTCAAATGGGAAGCTAGGTAATTTAAGGTGAAGGGTGGAAGGTATAGGAGGGATGTCAGGGGTAGGTTCTTTACCCAGACAGTGGGGGCATGGAATCCGCTGCCTGTGGGAGTGGCAGAGTCAGAATCATTGGTGACCTTTAAGCGGCAATTGGATAGGTATATGGATAGGTGCTCGGCACAACATCGTGGGCCGAAGGGCCTGTTCTGTGCTGTATTGTTCTATGTTCTATAGGTAAAGGTAGAGGTCTGGCACTGCTAATCAAAGCACTGATCACCTCGTAGTCTGGTGTCAGCTCATATTTCAGCTCCTGATTTCTGGGAACAGGGAGATGAACAGAGGACAAAGATGTCAGTGTGTTCTTGGCTCTGCTGGATTTCTGCTGAAGCTTTAACCCCCCCCAACTAAACCTTCCAAAACAATGAAACATTCAATCAATCACGGCCCAACCCACAGTCTCCCAGCTTGTCAACCAACCAGACATGTAGTCATAGCAGGGAATTGTCAAAAATATAGAAACAAAATTAGAAATAAATAGGTGCTTGTGCTTAATGTTTGTTCATTAGGAAGTAAACCAGAAATAGGGGTCCCCATGAACTCTTGATAGTGCCCTACACAACTTCCACCTCTGCCCTGTACAGGACAATGTTAGAGAGAATATCTGGGCAAGATGGGGTTTAGGGTTCACTCCTATGTAGAACTCCAGGGAAAGTGTAGGAAGAGGGTCGGCGGTCAGTCATTTAGAGACAGTTGTGAGTGTGTTGCTGGAAGAGCACAATTAGTCAGGCAACATTCCTGATGAAGGATTCTGGCCTGAAATGTCGATTTTCCTGCTCCTCAGATGCTGCCTGACCCACTTTTTCCAGCACTACACTCTCAACTCTGATCTCCAGCATCTGCAGACCTCTGTTTCCCATTTGGAGACAGTGCCTGGGCTCTCATCGATGTGCAGGACTGTTCTCAGCAGCATTTCAATGAGCCGAGATAGTTTTTAATTAGTGTAAACAAAAGGCGTGATCAGGGTTGAAACAGGTCTTTGATGTAATGTTTTTATTGGGACCTCGAGATCTCCTTCGGATAATCCGATATCCAAATCTCAATTATCTGAATAATCAAGGTTCCTCTGTATACAGCACAGAAATAGAATTTTTCTCTTTCTCATCCATGCGTGTGCACATACACACACGTCATGAGGGTGAATTTGTATTTGCAGATACATTCTATTTTGCTCAAAAAATGCACAATCTGTAGACAGGCAATACAGGTAATATTTTGTAAATTTCACTTTGGAAATAGAACCAGTCTGACTCAAGATTGGGATACAGAGATTCTGACCTCACACCTTTAATGCATTGTCTGAGCTGAGATGTCACCTTTTATTATAAAACCTTAAGTTATCTCAAGGAGGTGACTTCCAAGTACTTCTGGGATTTACATATTAATGATATCTGCAACCCATTCTAAAAGATGGAACAATCCAGGTTTGTTCAATAGATCATTTCAGTGGCAGGACACTATAATGTTTTGCAATAAATTCTGTGCCTCATGATCTTAAACTCCACAAATACCCAATGAAGGAGCAGCGCTCTGAAAGATAGTGCTTCCAAATAAACGTGTTGGACTACAACCTGTTGTTGTGTGATGTTTAACTTTGTCCACCCTGCCCCAAATCTTATTTCGTTTGTTCTGAATGGCATCAGGGTTCTTGACTGGTTGGAATGTACTCATCTCAGCAATTGCAAAGTATTCCATCATAACCAGCCTTGTGCAACATAGACAGTCGACAAGGGAGTCCAACGATGGGTTACTCACCACAGAACACTGACCCACTACTGTGGTTATAAGACAAGATTTTTTTGTATGGCTGTTCGGGAGATATGGTGGTGCTAAGATAACATTTAGTGGGCTAATAATCCAGACCCTCAGGCTGACACATTGAAGGTTGGGCTAAAATCCGACCAAAACAGTTAGAAGAATTTCAATTCCATTAATAAAGTCAAATTATAGCCTCAGGAGCAGTTTAAATTATAATTTAAACAAAAATTAACAATTATGAATACTACAACTTTATTAGGGTAAAGTTAAACAAAATAGCTTAATTAATAGCAATAATTTAAGCCCTTTGAAGAGGCCGACAGGGAGCAAAGATGGGGTGGTGGGGGGGATAGATGTGAGGGAGAGACCGTCCAGTCCCGCAGAAACCAAATAAAAGCCCACATACTGTCATAACAGGCAAGGGTTCAGTCCTGGGAGTGACCCACAGCAGCGTCACCAGGGGGATCTGATTGTTTGGAGCACTGATGCCCCCGCTGGTGCCTCCGCAAGTTGCTGGAACACGCAAACCTGCGCCCACATTCTGCGCAGGGGAAGGGCCTTTCCCCAGTGTGAACCCGCTGGTGCTTCAGCAGGTCAGAGGAATCACTGAATGCTTTTCCACACTCAGGGCAGCTGAAGGGCCTCTCCCTGGTGTGGATCCGCCAATGGGTCTGCAGGGTGCCAGCTTGGGTAAAGTCCTTCCCACATTCGGGACAGCTGAAGGGCCTCTCCCCGCTGTGGATCCGCCGATGGGTCAGCAGGTGGGAGGACTGGGTAAAGCCCTCCCCGCACTCAGGGCAACTGAAGGGCCTCTCCCCCGTGTGGACCCGCCGATGGATCAGTAGGTTGGAGGCCTGGGTAAAACCCTTCCTGCACTCGGGGCAGCTAAAGGGCCTCTCCCCGGTGTGGACCCGCCGGTGGGTCAGCAGTCTGGAGGCATAGGTAAAGCCCTTCCCGCACTCGGGGCAGCTGAAGGGTCTCTCCCCAGCGTGGACCTGCCGGTGGGCCAGCAGGTCGGAGAAACAGCTGCAGGCTTTCCTACACTCTGGACAGCTGAATGGCCTCTCCCCATTGTGGACCCGCCGGTGCCTCAGGAGGGAGGAGGAATTGGTGAAGGTCTTCCTGCACTCGGGGCAGCTGAAGGGCCTCTCCCCGGTGTGGAGCCGCCGGTGGGCCAGCAGGGTGGAGGTCCGCGTAAAGCCCTTGCCACACTCTGGGCAGCTGAAGGGCCTCTCCCCTGTGTGGACCTGCTGGTGCTTCAGCAGGGTGGAGGAACTGCTGAATGCTTTTCCGCACTCAGGGCATGGAAACGGCCTCTCCCCTGTATGAACCCGCCGGTGAGTCTGGAGGTTGGAGGAATCACTGAAGGCCTTCCCGCACTCAGGGCAGGAGAATGGTCTCTCCCCGCTGTGACTGCGACGATGAATTTCCAGGGCAGACGGGACACAGAAACCTTTCCCGCAGTCGCCACATTTCCACGGTTTCTCCACAAGGCGGGATCCTTCGGGTTTCTCCATGGCCGAAGCTTCAGCTGCACACAAACGCGTGTAGAGCTCCTCCTTGCCGTGAATTCCACTTTCCACACACTATAACTGTTTCAGGCTCCACACTCAGTGCGCTGCAACAGTAGGGTCTCTCATCCAGTCTCACTGATGCTCAAAACATACTCAAACAGGAACCAAAGGGCTTTGCTCCTTCTTACAGAATCATAGTTGGAAATCGTTACTGTCCCAATGGATTGAGTGACTGTCAGACATTGACGTGAAAGTGAGGACTGCAGACGCTGGACAGTCAGAGTCGAAAAGTGCGGCGCTGCAAAAGCACAGCAGGTCAGGCAGCATCTGAGGAGGAGAGTCAGTGTTTCAGGCATAAGCCCTTCACCTATTGATTTTGAAACTTCAATCTTTAAATCTTTAAATAATCTGTAAAAAGCGATTACAAAAGTCATCACTGTCAGAACAGGGTAGAAATTCAGAACAAGTAATCCTACTTTCTGCGGAACATTCTTTTCTCTTGTTAGTCCACAAAATTGAAAGCACCATCCCACTATCTCTCTCCCCCTCTTGGCCCACGTCCCTTTCAACCCTTCCTATTCATATACCCATCCAGATGCCTTTTAAATGTTTAGATTTTACCAGCCTCCACCACTTCCACTGGCAGCTCATTCCTTACACGCACCACCCTCTGAATGAAAGAGTTGCCCCTTAGGTCCCTTTTAAATCTCCACCCCCACCCAAAACCTATTACCGTGTAATTCTGGACTCCCCCCAACCGAGGGAAAAGACCTTGTCCATTTACCTTATCCATGTCCCTCACGATTTTATGGAAGTCTATAAAAGGTCATCGTTAGTTTCTGACACTTGAAGGAAAATGGCCACACCTTATTCAGCTCAAATCCTGACAACATTGTTGTAAATCTTTTCTGAACCCTTTCAAGTTCAGACAACATCCTTCCTATAGGAGAGAGACCAGAATTGCACACAATTTTCCAAATGTGGATGAACCAATGTCCTGTACAGGTACAACATAACCTCCCAAATCCTGTACTCAGAGGATTGGGAAAGTTTTCAAAACCCAGAAAAGACAACTGGAAAGAATGGAGGGACTAACTGACCTTTTGAGACTCAGCTTGGAGGTATCAACACCTCTGGGAGAATAGGGGAAGGAAGCCAAATGTGCTGGAGCCAAGGCGGAGGAAGAACAGAGGATACAAAGCTGGTTTGAAGCTGCAATGAGGAATAGTGCACGTGCTGTACTTGTACCTGTTGCATTTACTTGTGGGAATTGGGTGCATTTTGAAACGGAAAACAGGAACGGTATCTACCCCTCCACCCTCCCAATTGTACCAGCCACCACCACTTCCTTTGGCAGTTTGTTCCATGCACGCACCACCCTCTGCGTGAAGAGGTTGTCCCTCAGGTCCCTTGTAAACCATGCCCCTCTCACCTCAAACATATGCTGTCTAGTTTTGGACTCCCCTACCCTGGGGAAAAGACCTTGGGTGTTCATCCTATCCATGTCTCTTACAAAGATCTATACGGTCACCACTCAGCCTCTGATGCTACAGAGAAATTATCCCTGGCCTATTCAGCCTCAAACCATCCAACTCTGGGAACAGCGTTAAAATTTTTTTTTACGACTACTTTCAAAGTTTCACAAAATCTTTCCTATACCAGGGAGGTCAGAGCTGAACGCAATATTTGAAAACTGGCCTAACAAATGTTCTCTACAGCTGCAACATGATCTCCCAACTCCTGTAATGAATGCTCAGACCAATAAAGGGCAGCATGTGAAACACCTTCTTCACTATCCTGTCTACCTGAGACACCACTTTCAAGGAACTATGAACCTGCACTCCAAGGTCTCTTTGTTCTGCAACACTCCCCTTAACTGTGTCAGTCCTGCCCGTATTACTTGACCAAAACATACCACCTCACATTTCTCTAAATTAAACTCCATCTCCCACTCCTCAGCCCATTGGTCCATCTTGATCAATTCTAATTTATAGGTAACTCTCCTTTCTTACTCCCTCAAAGCTGAAAATCTCCATCCCACACACTCTCCCTCCATTTTCACTTTGCTGAACCTAATCCCTGCTGTACCTTATCCAGAAGGGTCTGGCTCATGCTGATTAACAGGCCCACACTGAGAGGAGATGGAATTGATACATACAGAATACTGAACAGCCTGGACAGAGTGGATGTTGGGAAGATGATTCTATTAGTAGAAGAGACGAGGACTCAAGGGCACAGCCTTAGATTAAAGGGAAGACCTTTTAGAATGGAGATGAGGAGAAATATCTTCACCCAGAGAGCAGTGAATTTATGGAATTCATTGCCATAGAAGGCTGTGGAAGTCAGGTTGCCGAGGATATTTAAGACTGAGACAGATGGGTTCTTGAGTATCAAGGGGATTGAGGTTTAGGGGGAGAAAGAGGGAAAAGAGGTCTGAGAAACTTATCAGCCATGATTGAATGATATAAGCAGATCTGATGGGTTGAATGGTCTAATTTCTGCTTCTACGTCTTATGGTCTCTTGCTGTACTGGACACAGAGGGTGAGCATTGGAAGCAGGAGTAAACAATTTGGAGTTTGGAGCATGCCCCAGCATTGAATAGATCATGGCTGCATATGAACATCCCATACCTAGGTGAATAGGCTGGGACATTTTCACTGGAGTGTAGGAGGTTCAGAGGTACCTTTATAGAGGTTTATAAAATCATGAGGGGGATAGATAAGGTGAATGGCGGGTATTCTTTCCCGAGGGTGGGGGTTTCAAGATTTGGGAGAAAATTTTGAACGTGAATAGAGAAAGATTTAAGAGACTGGAGGAGGACTTTTTTTTTTAAGAAAGAGTGATTTGTGTGTGGAATGTCCAGAGGAAGTGGTGCATGCAGGAATAGTTACAAAGTTTAAAAGATGTTTGAGTAAGTACATGGATAGGAAAGGTTCAGAGGAAAGGTTCAGGTCCAAACACTGGCAGTGGGACTAGTTTAGTTTGTGAACATAGTCAGCATGGACTAGTTGGACTAAAAAGTGTCTGTTTCTGTGCTGTGTGACTCTGTAACTGTTCTGTACTGATCTTAAAGCCATTTTCTTGCCTTCCCCCAGAACCATCCACTTCTTTGTTGTTCAACAATCAGACGAACTCAGCTTTGAATATATTCAGTGAGACATCCCCACTTCTGAACTCAATTCCTCTTGCTATTACACCACTTGCCTTGCTGATTGTTTGCTGCACCTGTCTGACAAACTGGCATTGACTGATGTAAAAGGACTCTGAGGCCCTTTTATACATCCACAAATCATTCCTGATGAAGGGCTCATGCCCGAAATGTCGACTCTCCTGTTCCTTTGATGCTACCTTGCCTGCTGTGCTTTTCCAACACTACACTTTTTGACTCTAATCTCCAGCATCTGCAGTCCTCACTTTCTCCACATCCCAATATATCACAATTTAAACAATACACCTCCTTTCTGTTTTTCATTCCACAGCAAAGGTTATAACTTCACATTGTGGTCTTCTCTCCATCGGGAAGACTGAGTGTAAACTGGGTAATGGCTCACCAAACATTGCAGCTGGGTTCGCAGAGGCCGACTAGATTTTCCAGTCACTACCCATTTTAATTCCCCTTCCACTCCCTTCCTGACATGACCATCTTTGGCCTCCTCCATTGCCACAATGAACCAAACCGCAAGTTGGAGGAACAACACTTCACCTTCCGCCTGGGCAGCCTACAGCCCAGAAGACTCAACGTTGAGTTCTCCAATTTCAAAAAAAACTCCTTTCCCACAACCACCCCATGAAGGAGCGACGCTCCGGAATCTAGTGCTTCCAATTAAACCTGTTGGACTATAACCTGGTGTGCTATTTGTAACTTCGTACACCCCAGTCCAACACCGGCATCTCTAAATCCCTTCCCATCCCATCCCCCGACTCCATTCCCAGCCCATCCCCCTCCCTTTCACTCCTCCCTGGCATCAACCAGATTCCACCCTCCCATTGACCAACCAGGTCGTACCCTCAGTACCTGTCTTCACCCATCCCCACTTAACCACCCTGCCCCCGGCACCCCCTTTATCTGCAGCTCGCCTTACACACTCTCCCCCCGCGCCGTGAAGACTTTTCCAGAGTCTGTCCCCTCCCTGGATTCACTCCCTTTCCTTTCAAGTCAACAATTGGACCCCAGAATGAAAAATAAATGGAAAAGGGGACGAGTTAAGAGAGTGCAGTACTCACAGATCTTGCACAGTGGAAAGAATTTGTAGTCTGGGTGAAGCTCAAACTTCAGAGAGAGAAAGAGAGGAGCAAGAACAGCAGCTTCAGCAATTCATGGTCCAACTTCCGCACTCAGACAATGGAGTGGCTCTGGGGGAGGACCAGTCTCCTTCCGGTCCTCCAGGGCCCCCTACTGGTCAATGAAAAGACGATCGCGCGCCTTTTTTTTGCAGACAGCGCTGCGCATGCCCAATGTTTTGCTGACACTGGCGAGCGTGCGCAGTATGCTCTATCGGGATGCTGGTGTTGCTGACAGATTTTAAGTGTCCAAATGTCAATAGGAAAAAAAAGGCTAGAGCCACAATTTTTTTCCCTGTGGCTCGATAGTTTTTTCCTTTTGCATTTTGTCTGGCTGCTCAACTTTTGTATGTCTTTTCTCCTTGTTGAGTGGGTGGGCGGCATGGCGGGAAGACCAGAACTGGAGGGCATAGGTTTAGGGTGAGAGAGGAAAGATTTCTGAGGGTCCTTAGGGGCAAGTGTATGGAATGAGCTGCCAAAGGAAGTGGTGGAGGCTGGTACAATTACAATATTTAAAATGCATCTGAATGGGGATATGAATAGGAAGATTCAGACGGATATGGACTAAATGCTGGCAAATGGGTCACTAGATTAATTAGGATATCTGATCGGTGTGGACAGAAGTTTGTTTCTGTGTTCTACAACTCTATGACTCAATTTTTACATAATCAGAACCAATTTTATGAGACTAGGAATAGGCCATTCACCCTTTCCAGCCTGTCCTGAGCTGTGGCCTATCTATGCATATTTCTGCAAGGTTCAGGAAGATTTCAGCAGCTCATTTAAAAAATTTAACATGCTTTCAGACTTTAACGATGTTTCTGAATATATCATTTTAGCTAGTCTCATTTTTAAAGATCAGACGTTTGTCACCACTCCCGATTCCCAGTTTAGTCATCACCATGCATTGTCTCTCTCCCTTCTGAGAAGGGCTTGATACAGCAATCAAAGAGGGCTCGAGGCATGAGAAAGACCAGGGATGTGGTGCACTGGGGAGAAAAGAGAGAGAATGCATACGGAGCAGAAAATGGATGCGAGGTAGAGAAACAGAAAATGGACAGGGGTAGAGGGTGTGCTTAGAGAAAGACTGGGGTGGGGGGGAACAGAGGGTGGGGAGAAGAGGAGGACGACTTGCAGGCAGAGGGTGTGGGTGGCAGAGAATGGGGCATCAGAGATTGGGGGAGGGGGCCGAGAGAGAGAGAGAATGAGGGGCAGAGGGAGATAATAGGGTGCAGAGTGTGGGGAGAGAGAGAGAGAGAGAATGGACAGGGGACAGAGAATGGGTGGAGAGAAAGAATAGATGGGGGACAGATGGAGAGCAGAGGGTGTGGGGGGGAGAGGGAGAAATGCATGAGGAGGCAGAGGGTGGGAAGAGGGACTGGACAGAGATGCAGAGGATGGGGGGGGAGAGAAAGAGAGAAAATGGACGGGGCTGCTGTGGGTGGTGGGTGGAATGGATGGGGGCACTGTGGGTGGGGAGAAATCAGATGGCGCTATGGGTTGCGAGGAATGTATGGATGGGGCACTTTGGGTGGCGGTGGTGGAATGAATAGGGGGAAGCTGTGGTTGGGGGTGGGGAATGGACGGTGGTGCTGTGGGTGAATGGGCGGGGGCACTGTGGGTGGTGGACGGAATGGGATGTTTGTGTCTTGGAGGTAGGGGCTGGTGGTGAAAGCATCCCAGCCACTCCCAGCATCTCCTTCTCTACACACATGCAGTGGAAAGTTTTGAGTCTGGGTGGGATGCTGTTCGGAGGGTCAGTGTGGACTCAATGGGCCGAATGGCCTGCTCCCACACTGTGGGGATCCTATGATTACAAGAGCTGTAAAACCAGCAACTTCTAATTGGTGAAGTAAAAGACTAGGAACTAATCTTTAAGCAGTTTTCCATTTATTCACTCGATTTGCTCTTTCAACATTACTTGAATTTAAGGTGTTCCATTGTAGTGTTTAATTATGATCCATGAGAAGCAGCATCCAGTCTCATCTGAGTGCAGAACCAACTCAACTGACTGAACAAGCGTAACAACTCTTCTGTCTACTCTTTAGATGTGACATCCTCTCCCTCTCTCTCTGTTGACCCAACAGGACCCAACTTACTGTCCAAGTTGTTACGCATGGGCGGCACGGTGGCACAGTGGTTAGCACTGCTGCCTCACAGCGCCTAAGACCCGGGTTCAATTCCTGCCTCAGGCGACTGACTGTGTGGAGTTTGCACGTTCTCCCCGTGTCTGCGTGGGTTTCCTCCAGGTGCTCCGGTTTCCTCCCAGAGTCCAAAGATGTGCAGGTCAGGTGAATTGGCCATGCTAAATTGCCCGAAGTGTTAGGTAAGGGGTAACTGTAGGGGCATGGGTGGCTTGCGTTTCGGCGGGTCGGTGTGGACTTGTTGGGCCGAAGGGCCTGTTTCCACGCTGTAATGTAATCTAATCTAATCTAGGATTACCAGAGCTGGAAGTACTACTCTCGAAATATGATTGGCTGATCTACAGTTTGTTTGTGCTGCATAGCATAAAGATTTAAAAGCTGCTAGCCTGATCTCGCACAAAGCACAACAGACTGTTCACCCGTGGCTGTGCAGAGGAGAAATTTCACAAAATAACAACACTTACCAGTCCCACTACACTGTGTTACCCATAGGGGAGGGGGAGGGGAAGTACAGTGTTTTACTCTCAGGCGTTGGAGGGGAGGACACAGTTTCAGGCAGTGTGTGCAGTTAAAATTAAACCCTGTGCTTTTTTTGTCTTAAAAAATTCAAACTGCATTGACTTGGGGGAATAAAAAAATGAAGAAAAGGGAGCTCAGAAAGTGTCCTCCCCCCACCTGACACACACACTCACACACAATTCCCACTGCTCAACCAGAGACACTGCTCCCCCCAAGTCCAGGAGTAAATGCTGTAAAGGTGGTGTTGATAGTGAGGAGGATGGTCTCCAGCTACACTCTGAGATCGATTAGCTGGTAAGTGGGGCCAAGCGATGGAATTTAATCTCCGGGCATTCTGGGAAATTTAATAAGGAAGGAAATACCCAATAAATAGTAGGTTCCTACAGAGTGCTGAGCAACAAAGGGACCTTACTGTCCAAGTCCAGGGATTCCCAAAGGTGTCAGTACAGGTAAAACAGTGGGGAGGCGGGAGGTGAGGAAGGCATAGATTTGTACATTTTCACACAGAGGGTGACGCGTGTGTGGAATGAGCTGCTAGAAGAAGTAGTGGAGGCTGGTACAACTACAACATTTAAGAGGCATCTGTATGTGTATGTGAATGGGTAGGGTTTAGAGGGATATGGGCCACATGCTGGCAAATGGGGTAGATTAATTTAGGATATCTGGTCAGCATGGACGAGATGGACTGAAGGTATAGTTTCTGTACAACTCTCTGATTCTGTACAACTCTCTGACCATCCACTTCATTTTGAAATATTTTCACTGCTACCGTGGGCGGCACGGTGGCACAGTGGTTAGCACTGCTGCCTCACAGCGCCAGAGACCCGGGTTCAATTCCCGCCTCAGGCGACTCTCTGTGTGGAGTTTGCACATTCTCCCCGTGTCTGCGTGAGTTTCCTCCGGTTTCCTCCCACAATCCAAAAATGTGCAGGTTAGGTGAATTGACCATGCTAAATTGGCCGTAGTGTTAGGTAAAGAGGTAAATGTAGGAGTATGGGTCTGGGTGGTATACGCTTCAGCGGGTCGGTGTGGACTTGTTGGGCCGAAGGGCCTGTTTCCACACTGTAAGTAATCTTGCAACACCCTGTCAGAAAGCTCCAGGTCCTGACACCTCCTTCCTCACGTCTCCTGTGTATTTTAAATCAATAATACCTATGGTATGTTACTGGGTTAGTACTTTAAACACACAGACACATACAATATAATCAGAATTTCTATTCAGTACAGACAGTGATGACTTCTTTGAACTTTGTTTACAGGGTATCAGAAGGGGAGGATCTGCAGACCAGAAATCTCGGAAGAAATTCCATAACAAGATCTGACAGGGTCACTCAATATCATTGGGGGTTTGAATCTGGAAGGAGAAATCTATTCTACCTACTTCAAAAGGTACTGGACATCAGTATGACTAGATAGACAGGAACACAACAGTGAACTGAGCTTTAACCGTTACACAGACTGTGAGAGAGTGTATCAGATTAGATTAGATTCCCTACAGTGTGGAAACAGACCCTTTGGCCAAACAAGTCCACACCGACCCTCCAAAGAGTAATCCTTTTCCCTCTGACTAATGCACCTAACACTACGGGCAATTTAGCATGGCCAAATCACTTGGCCTGTACATCTTTGGACTGTGGGAGGAAACCGGAGCACTCAGAGGAAACCCACACAGACATGGGGAGAATGTGCAAACACCACACAGACAGTTGCCCGAGGCTGGAATCAGACCTGGGACCCTGGCGCTGTGTGGCAGCAGTGCTAACCACTGAGCCACCATGCCACCCATTAGTGAGCTGACTATGGGAAGGAACTTTAACTAGTTACACAGACTGAGAGAGAGAGAGCTGGGGCTATTTTCTTTACCCTGGAGCATCAGAGTCTGAGGGGTGACCTTATCGAGGTTTATAAAGTCATGAGGGACATGGATAGGGCGGATAACCTAAGTCTTTTTCCCCAGAGTGGGGGAGTAGAAAACTAGAAGACATAGGTTTAAGGTGAGAAGGGCAAGATTTAAAAGGGACTTAAGGCAAAACGTTTCATGCAGAAGGTGGTGCATGTATGGAATGAGCTGCCAGATGAAGTGGTGGAGGTGGATACAATTACAAAATTTAAAAGGTGTCTGGGTGAATACTTCAGGTTTAGAGGGATATGGGGCAAATGCTGGAACTTGGGACTGGGTCAGATTGAGACATCTGCTCAGCATGGATGGTCTGTTTCCATGCAGTGTGACTCTATAAGTCTATAGCTCTATGACTGAAACCAATCTTTTTACTAATAATCTTGCTGCTGGTTTTTTTTTAGTGCACCCAGTTTCAGGAGATTTGTGTTGGTAAAAGTGGCATATGCCCCCTATTCTGGGAATTCTGGAAAATATAAAGGGGCTGTTAAAAGTATTTTAATTTTGGGAATACTGGGTCTTGTGAAAGCAAGGCATTTTCAGAGAAATTCTCCACAACTGGCGGACTAGTTTTCCCATGGAATGTTACACAGATATTAAAAATGTTACATTCTGTAAAACATTTTCCTGAAAAATGGAGTAGAATTCAACTTGCTAATGTGAAACAAATGTTGGAGAGAAAGGAAACTGCCAAGATCAAAAAGGTTGATGAAAGTCAACACTCGTCAGATAGTTTTTCTGTTCTAGACACATTCACTGGAGACACCAGAAGAGGGGCATCTCATACCTCGTCCTTCAATTAGTTTTGAAATATTGTTTGTGTATCTTAATTGTTAAGTCGTACCGAGTACATAGAAAGATGGCTGTGGTTGTTGGAGGTCAGTCATCTCTGGTCCAGGATGTGTCTACAGGAGTTCATAGGATAGTGTCCAAGGCCCAATCATCTTCATCAACGACCTTCATCCATCACAATAACTCATCTCCAAAAGAGATAATCTGACCACTGGCCCGTGATATTCAACAGTTTTACGGTCACTAAATATCCCACTATCAACATGCTTGGGGTTTACCATTGATCAGAAACTCAACTGGACTAACCACATATACAGAATGGCTACAAGAGCATGTTACAGACCAGGAATGCTGTAGCGAGTAACTCACCTCTTCCTCACTCTCCCCTGCTCCCCCCCAACCACCCATTGTTCTGACAAACGGGGAGACCAATCTTTGGTCAACCCTGGAGGACCGGAAGAAGACTGGTCCTCCTGCCAATCAGAGCCCCCCATGCAGAAGATGGACCCTGAGCTTCTGAAGCTGTTGCTGCTCCTGTCTCTCTCTGAATGAAGATTGAGCTTCATCCCAGACTGCAACTTCCTTCCTCTGTCTAACAACTGTGAGGACAACACTCTCCTTTCTCACCCTCCCCTCCTTTTCCATTTCTTTTCTCATCCTGGGGTTCAATTGTTGATTTGTCGGAGCTGGAGGGAAAGCAAGTCAATCCAAGGAAAGGTACAGACTCTGGAAACGGTTGCTCTCGATCTGTGTTTATTAATGACATTGACAGGCTTTGTTTCCTCAGCTTGACACATTTATTTGTCTGGCAAAAAGGATGACTTCTTGATCTGCCATCAGGACAGATGCGAGAATATTGAATCTGCATGAGAAACAGGGTGCTGGTCAGGGGTCAGATTCCCTCTAAGAGCTCTTTGTAAGAGCTTGTTGATTTGATTTATTGCCACATGTACCACATTCAGTTGGTGGAGTTGTGGATAGTGTGGAGGGCTGTTGTAGTTTGCAACGAGACATTGACAAGATGCAGAACTGGGCTGATGGAGTTCAACGTGGAAAGGTGTGAAGTCATCCACTTTGGAAGGTTGAATTTGAATCCAGAGGACGGGGTTAAAGGCAGGATTCTTGGCAGTGTGGAGGAACAGAGGGATGTTGGGGTCCATGTCTGCAGATCCCACAAAGTTGCCATGCAAGTTGATAAGGTTGTTAAGAAGGCGTAGGGTGTGTTTGCTTTCATTTGCAGGGGGACTCGGTTTAAGAGCCTATTCTGTAGCTCTATGTTAGACCACACTTGGAATATTCTGTTCAGTTCTGGTTGCCTCATTGTAGGAAGGATGTGGAATCTTAGAGAGGGTGCAGAGGAGATTTACTAGGGCCCTGCCTGGGCTGGAGGGCATGTCTTA
The DNA here is from genome assembly GCF_037043375.1 of Chiloscyllium plagiosum. Lineage (NCBI taxonomy): Eukaryota > Metazoa > Chordata > Chondrichthyes > Orectolobiformes > Hemiscylliidae > Chiloscyllium > Chiloscyllium plagiosum. Next base: position 78,043,912 of record NW_028270165.1, on the reverse strand, counting down.
TGAAGAAAGGTTGAGGGAGTTAGGGCTTTTCTCATTGAAGCGAAGAAGGGTGAGAGTTGTCTTGATAGAGATATACAGATGTTGAGAAGCATAGATAGAATGGATAGCCTTGCCAGAAATGCCTATTATGAGGGGGCATAGTTTTATGATATTTGGAGGAAGGTTTAGGGGAGATGTCAGGATAGGTTCTTTACTCAGTTAGTGGTGGGTGCATGGAATGCACTGTCAGCAGAGGTAGTGGAGTCACATACATTAGGGTCATTTTAAGCAACTCTTGGATAGGCACATGAAACCTGTCAGTTAGTCTGATCTTAGAGTAGGATAAAAGGCCAGCACTACATCAAGTGCCAAAGAGCCTGTACTGTTCTTTGTACGTAAGTACAGTCAAACGTTTCGATTTGTGAGCAGGACAGTCAGATCCTAGAAAACAAGGACATGCAGGTCATACTGTGCTTAGACAGAACGAGGTACACAGGGTTACGACCGCACAGGAGATGCACAAAAGCAAGGTCAACATTAGTTTTCAAATTTTAGAGCTCCATTCAGCAGTCTAATAATGGCAGGGAAGAAGCTATTCTTGAACCTGTTGGTGTTTGTGTTCAAGCTTCTGTATCTTCTTCCTGACAGAAGAGGGTATAGGAGATCATTACCGGGGTGGGAGGGGACTTTGATGATGTTGCCAGCTTTTCCATGACAATGAGAAATGAAGGTGGATTCCATGGATGGGAGGTCGGCTTCCATGATGGACTGTGCTGCACCAGTGATGCACCTAAATACAATGCTTTCTGTGGTGCATCTGTAAATGTTGGTGAGGGCCCTTATAGACATGCTGAATTTCTTAAGCCCCCTGAGGAAGAAAAGGTGTTGTTGTGCCTTCTTGACCATTGCATGGGTAGATATTTCGCCAGGAGAAAGTGAGGTCTGCAGATGCTGGAGATCAGAGATGGAAATGTGTTGCTGGAAAAGCGCAGCAGGTCAGGCAGCATCCAAGGAACAGGAGAATCGACGTTTCGGGCATTAGCCCTTCTTATTTCGCCACTCCTTTCTCATTCTTTCTAACGTCTTTATTTGATGCAGTCACACAGTCAGTTTCATACCTTGTGCTAATACTTTTGAAAGGACTTCTTCAGAAGGATAAAATGTGTCGAGGGGCAAAGACAGTGTACGTATTAAATATTTAAACTTGATTATATTTTACTGAACAGAACAGCTTATAAATGGTAAAATGGGTAAACTTAACAGGCATTATGAAGGGTGAGAGTGTGCAGTATTTCGAGGTGCATGGTAAAACAGGACTGAGTCTGCACGACTTTGACAAGAGGAGGTCATGTCTGACAAATCTATTTGGATTCTTTGAGCAGGTAATGGGTACGTTAGGCAAAAGGAGAGCCAGTGGACATGAGCGGTTTAGATTTCCAGAAGGCCTTTGACAAGGTGCTTTTCAGGAGGCTGCTAAATAAGAGTCCCTGGTGTTTGGGGTAAGGTACTGGCACGGACAGAGGATTGGCTGATTCTCAGGAGGCAGAGATTTGGCACAAAGGGTCTTTTTCAGGATGGGGCAGGTGGAGTTCCGGAAGGGGTCCATGCTGGGAAGGCTTGGACAGGCCAGGAGAATGGCCAGAGAAGGGGCAGATGGAATTCAATGTGGTAGAGTCTGAGGTTATGCATTTTGTGGGAAGACCAGAAGCAGAGACTATTTTCAAAATGGGAAAGGCTTCGGAAATGTGAAACACAGAAGGACTTGGGAGTCCCAGCTCAGGATTGACAGATGACACTAAGGTCGGTGGAGTTGTGGATAGTGACGAAGGATGTTGTAGGTTACAGAGAGACATAGATAAGCTGCATCATCTCAGCTCTTCCTCCCTGCATTGTCCCAACCATGCAAAAATCCATCCAACTGTGTCTTGAATATACTTAATGAAGCTGCCTCTACAACTTCCTCAGGCAGAGAATTCAATAGATTCACTAGTTTCCAGGAAAATCAGTTCCTCCTCATCTCTGTCCTAAATCTACTCCCCCTAATCTTGAGGCCTAGTCTAATCCACCAGAAATGACTGGATAGAGTAGTGCTTCATCCCCACAGTGCAATGAATTCCCACTTTCCACCAAAATCCTGGATGTACTCACTCAGTTGCTGTCTCACAAATTAAAGATTTCATTGCAACTTATTCTGCTTCCAGTAAGGGCAAAACACCTTGGAAAGCTGCTCTCAAAGTCCGGTGTTCACAGCCACACTTCTGCTTTCACCGAAGACGATAGAGTCATCCAGCGTGGAAACAAACCGTTGCGTCCAACTCGTCGTGCTGACCAGATATCCCAAATTAATAGAGTTCCTTTTGTCAGCATTTAGCCCATATCCCTCTCTTCATGTACCCATCCAGGTGCCTTTTAAATGTTGTCATTGTACCTGCCTCCACCACTTCCTTTGGCAGCTCTTTCCAGACATGCAACACCCTCTGTATGAAAAGGTTGCCTCTCAGGTCCCTTTCCCTCCTTAAACCTGTGCCTCTCTCGCTCTGGACTCCCGTACCCTGTGGAAAAGACCTTAGGTATTCAGCCTATCCATGCCCCTTATAAACTTCAATAAGGTTGTTAAAGTACAGATTTGAGACGGCCCTGGGAATCCCTTGTGAACTGAACCTGTAAGCCTCTCTTGGTTTGTCCCGGAGATCGTACTCTTTGGAAGTCTGAAATAAAAAAAACCTCTTACAGACAGTTTATTTTAATTTTAGTCACTTAAAGCATAACACTGTTACTGAGAAGCTAAACTAACTGGGTTCTAATAACCCAGGAGAGTAGGATATCAGCTGTTCAAGACCCCTGGCAGGCTACTCTGCTGTACTGTCTCAAACAGGCTTCATTTATACAAAAAGTTTACAAAAAGCACTGCATGTTCTTAATTAGACAGATAACAGTAAAAGACAATAATTCATAAGGAAGAAAAGTGAATTGACAGATCTGTGCGCACTGTGATCACTCCTACAGACCTTGAGCTATCCGTCAGGTGGGAAAAACAAATCCAGCCGAGTTAGGTATCTGCTGGTGAGATAAATTCCTATAAAGTAGTACCAGTCTAAATTAAGTGGGAGATGTCATAAGGTAACCTTGCATAGCTCACATATCTAGGTAAAAACAATGACTGCAGATGCTGGAAACCAGATTCTGGATTAGTGGTGCTGGAAGAGCACAGCAGTTCAGGCAGCATCCAAGGAGCTTTGAAATCGACGTTTTGGGCAAAAGCCCTTCATCAGGAATAAAAGCAATTAAAAGCAATTTATTCCTGATGAAGGGCGTTTGCCCGAAACGTCGATTTTACTGCTCCTCGCTCACATATCTGATACACTGGTTTTACAAAATGGCTTCTTAGCAAGGAGGGCAAACATTTGACCATAAAATGACTTGCTGACAGATTGTGTCAGAATCTCTTCAATGTTAGGTTTAGAACAATTTTAAGTTGGGAGCAGACTCTTGCTTTTTATCTTAAGCCCTGAATCATTTTGTACCTGAGGCTGAAATGTTCCCGTAAAGTTGCATTTAAACTGATTCATTAGTCTCAAATTAAACATGCTTTCTTTTCAGGGTTGTGATTCAAATTCAAATAAGACATAAGATCTGATTAGTTAGAATTGACAGTGGGGCAGTCTGTGAAGTTTTAGAGTGGTGTGCAAGAACAGCAAGTAAGTTAAAGCTTCATCAATATTACCTTTTACAGAGTTTGCATTTCATAACCAGTAATGGCTACTCAAAATTATCAAAGTCTCGAACATACAATTAAATTCAATCCATAGCAAGTAAGCACAAAGAGTTAATTTTCTACTGGCTTCAGCAGTCCCAGCGATAAAATGGTCTCTCTGTCTCTCTCTCTCTTTCTCTCTGTGTCCTTTTGAACTCTCAAGTCAGGGACTTGTAACAGAAAAGATGTTTTTCCCTCTGTGTCTGCCTAGCTTGCAAGGGGTAATAAGAATCTGTTATAATTGATAGGATCTGACCGTCAATTACAAGGCTTTCGATAGTACCGAGTTTCATTTCAGGGTCAGAATCAAACACTGTCGTGAATTTCACAAGGGAACAGCCGTGAATGTTATCACTCGGTGTCCTGTTTACACAGATTCACTGATGTTAAGGCAAGTGTTCTTAATTGCCTTCGAGCATCCTGTTATCACTTGGTGAGAACAGATGTTTTTATCTTCTGCATAACATGGGTACCCCCTTTTTTTTCCCGGAGCCTCCTTGCCTGTCTATTTTTTAGTGTGCAGCAAATGTGTCCTATAATTCAACATTACATTTTAGTCTAAACGTTTAAAGGACAAGTTTTAAGGCTACAGACTTGCTCAGCCTCGTCTCAACCACCAGCAGAAATGACTGGATAGGGTAGGGCTTCATCTCCACAGTGCAATGAATTCCCACTTTCTACCAAAATCCCAGATGTACTCACTCACTCAGTTGCTGTCTCACGAAGGAAACGTTTCATTGTAATTTCTGCTTGCAGGAAGGGCAAAACAGGAAGCTGCTCTGAAAGTCCAGTCTTCACAACTACACTTCTGCTTTCACCGAAGACGATTAGAGTCATGCAGCACGGAAACAAAATTCACATAATTTTGTAAAAATCTAACTACTATGTACTAACTAAAAAAAAAGAAAAAATGTTAATTCTAAAGTTAACTAACCTTTTAATGACTTTGTTGGTGACTGCTTTTTGTAGGAAAGCATTTGAATATTTGGTTGCAGCATGGAGGTCTACAGTTTTAGCTGATCCTCTAGATTGGTATCCGTCATTAGTGACCTTAAGGGCGTCTTGATTTTGATTAAATAGGAGAATGTAGATTCACTGCAATAAGTGGTTGAAAAGCAAGAAAGCATTTTTCGTGCATGTTACCAAAGGCATGGGTATTCTATTGCATTTTTCCAAATTTCAATCGGATCTTTCTTAGCATCAAATAAGTACTTTAGAATGTCATCTTCTGAAAGATCAATCTGTAGTTCTTTAGGAGCCTTGGAGACATCAACCAGGTGAGATTGAAATGCTAATTTGAGTGTGATGTCATGATTCTCAAAGTCAGAGAACCTTTCATTGCATTCTCCAATTAATAAGTCTATAACAGCTGCGTATTCTTCAAATGATTTGCAAGAATCCTCCTGTTCATCAATGACCTTTGCTAACTGGGAAAAATGTTCATCCGAAAATAAAATAAATGTTGATACGGTTAGACTGTGTAACTATTCTCAAATTTCACTTCAAATGGAAAGCCACGTGCACTGTTGTCATAAGTTGATAAACACTGGTGTACTGGATACCCACAGGCTCTCGCCAACCAGCCTTGGGCAGTAATGGCACCAGTCAGGCGGGGAAGATAACGTACGACACACACACACAGACAGACAAAGACCCACATGCACACATATATATTGTGTGTGGTGAATTTTTTTGATACAAAGTTACATTGCACTTTGCTCAAAAACCACATAGATTCATGTCGAACTCTGAGCTCAAAAACTGCATGAATTTATGTAAAACTCTGTTATTTCACTTTTTAGATTGGAATCAATCTAAACATCAGGTCATAGACAGAGAACACAGGGGGCTAACACCTTCAACACATTGTCTAGCTATCACCATTGTTAACAGCTAACCTGAGAATGCAACTTTAAAAAAAAGGGTTTTGTGATTTACACATGAAAGAAGTGAAACTATGACTGTATTCTAACAGATGAAAGGCTTAACAGACAATCAATTCTTCAATGTATAATTTCAGTTACATCACACTGCAAATTTTTGCTATAAATTCTGTGTTACGATCGAGCCCTCCACAATCACCTGATGAAGGAGCGTCGCTCCGAAAGCTAGTGCTTCCAATTAAACCTGTTGGACAATAACCTGGTGTTGTGTGATTTTTAACTTGGTACATTCTACAGTTGCATTATAACTAAATCATGAGCATAGCAGGTGTCGAAATAGCCCTTGTGACTTACCAAATTTTTAATTGCCCCGGTCAGTCTGTGAGGGTTATTTCGTTGAATTTTCTTTTACTCTCTAGTATTTTAAATACATTCATTTTAAGATTAAAATAAAAATAATAAAGGACGAAAAAAACATAAAAGATTTGTTCTGCAAAATTTGGATTCATTCAAAAGGCCACACACAATGGCTTAGAAGGCCGCAGGTTCTAAACCCTTCCTATTCATGGACCCATCCAGATGCTATTTAAATGTGATCATTGTGCTAGTCTCCACCACTTCCTTTGGCAGCTCGTTCCATCACGCACCACTGTCTGTGTGAAAACGTTGCCCCTCAGGTCCCTTTCCCCTTAAACCTCTGCCCCTCTAGTTCGGACTCCCCTACCCTGGGAAAAAGACTTTGGGTATTCACCCGATTCATGCCCCTTTACACTTCAATAAAGTCACCTCTCAGCCTCCCGATGCTCCAGGGAAAATTATCCCTGGCCTATATGCCTTTCCTTGTAGCTCAAACCCTCCAAATCTGGTAACCGCCTTGTAAATCTTTTCTGAGCACTTTCAAGATTTCACAACATTCTTCTATAGGACAGAGACCAGAATTACATGCAACTTTCCAAAAATGGGCTAACCAATGTATTGTACAGCCACAACATGATATCCCAACTCCTTTACTCAATGCTCTGATCAATGAAGGAAAGCATAGGAAATGCCTTCTTCACTGGCCTATCTACCTGCGACTCCACTTTCAAGGAACTATGAACCTGCACTCCAATGTCTCTTTGTTCTGCAACACACCCCTGAAGTGTGTTGGTCATGTTTGGATTGCTGGATCAAAATTCAAGCCTCACATATCTCTAAATTATACTCCATCTGCCAGTCCTCGGCCCATTGGTCCATCCAATCAATTCTAATTGATAGTGAACTCTTTTTCCTCTCTTATTCGCTGGAAGCTGAAAATCTCCATCTGACACACTCCCCCTCCATTCTCACTTTGTTGAACATAATCCCTGTTGTACCTCATCCTGAAGGGTCTGGTTCATGCTAATTAACAGGCCACACTCAGAGAGGATCTAACTAAAACATACAGAATCCTGAACGGCCTGGACTGAGTGGACATTGGGAAGATGTTTCCATTGGTCGGAGAGACTAGGACCCGAGGGCACAGCCTTAGAATAAAGGGAAGACCTTTCAGAACAGAGATAAGGAGGAATTTCAGCCAGAGAGTGGTGAATCCATGGAATCCATTGCCAACAAATGCTGTGCAAGCCAGATCACTGAGGATATTAAAGACTGAGCTGGATAGGTTCTTGAGTATCAAGGAGATTGAGGGTTACAGGGACCTGATGGGCTGAAGGGTCTAATTTCTGCTCCTATGTCTTATGGTCTCTTGCTGTCCTGGACACAGTGGGAGAATTGGGAGCAGGAGTAGGTCATTTGGTCTTTCAAGCCTGCACCAGCATTGAACAGATCATAAATGGATATGAATATACTTACATCCAGGTGGATGGCTGAGACTTTTTCACTGGAGCACAGGAGGTTGAGAGGTGACCTGAAACAAGTTTAAAAAACCATGAGGAGTATAAATGAGGTGAATGGCAGGTGCTGTTTCCTTAGGGTGGGGGTTTAAAGATTAGGGAGCAAATTCTTAAGATGAGAGGAGAAAGATTTTTAAAAGATTTCAAATGTATTTTAAAAAAAAGACATGAGGAGCATTTTGTTTTTGAGAGTGGTTTGTGTGTGGAATGAACATCCAGAGGAAATGGTGGATGCAGGTATGGTTACAATGACATTTGGAGAATTACATGTATATGAAAGATTTAGAAGGACATGGGCCAAAAACTGGCAGGTGGGACAAGTTTAGTTTGAGAACTAGTCAGCATGGACTAGTTGGACTGAAGGGTGTGTTTCTGTGCTGTCTGACTCCAGCTGTTCTAAATTGGTCTTAAAACTATTTTCTTGCTTTCACCCATAAACTCCACTTTCAAGGAACTATGAACATGCATTCCAAGGTCTCTTTCTTCTGCAACATTCCCCTCAACTGTGTCAGTCCTGCCTGGATTGCTTGACCAAAATACAAGCCTCACATTTCTCTAAATTAAACTCCATCTACCACTCTTTAGCCTATCACCACATCTGATCAATTCTAATTTAAAGTGAATCTCCATCCCACACTCTCCCTCCATTCTTACTTTGCTGAACCTAATCCCTGCTGTACCTCATCCTGAAGGGTCTGGTTCATGCTGATTAAAAGGCCCACACTCAGGGGGATCTAATTGAAACATACAGAATACTGAATGGCCTGAACAGAGTGAAAGTTAGGAAGATGTTTCCGTTCAAAGGAGAGACTAGAACCAGTGGGCACAGCCTGAGAGTAGATTAGATTAGATTCCCTACAGTGTGGAAACAGGCCCTTTGGCCTAACTAGTCCACACCGACCCTCCGAAGAGTAACCCACCCATTCCCCCATATTTACACCTATGGGCAATTTAGCGTGATCAATTCACCTAACTTGCACATCTTTGGTCTGTGGGAGGAAACCAGAGCACCCAGAGGAAACTCATGCAGACATAGGGAGATTGTGCAGAATCCACATAAACAGTCGCCTGAGTAAAGGGAAGACCTTTTAGATTGGAGATAAGGAGAAACTTCTTCAGCCAGAGAGCAGTGAATCTGTGGAATTCATTGTCACAGAAGGCTGTGGAGTCAGTGAGGATATTTAAGACTGAGATGGAGACGTTCTTGAGTATCAAGGGGATCGAGGGTTACAGGGAGAAAGTGGGAGGATGGGGTTGAGAAATGATGGAACAGACCTGATGGGCTGAATGGCCTAATTTCTGCTCCTATGTCTTATGGTCTCTTGCTGTCCTGGACACAGTCAGAGAATTGGGAGCAGGAGTAGGCCATTTGGTCTTTCAAGCCTGCACCAGCATTGAACAGATCATAACTGAATACATCTAGGTGGATAGTCTGAGACTTTTTCATTGAAGGAGGTTGAGAGGTGGCCTTGCAGAGGTTTATAAAATCATGAGGCACAGAGAGGCATGCTTTTTCTGGAACCCTACGGGAGTTTTCTGATCACAGCATCATGCAGTACAGAAAAGGCCCTTTGGCCCATCAAATGTGTACCACCAAAATATTGCCACTTACACTAGATTCATAGAGCTGTACAGCATGGAACCAGACCCTTTGGTGTCCAAAACTAGGGTGCATAGGTTTAAGGTGAGAAGGGAAGGGGGGTCTAAGGGGTAACCTTTTCACGCAGAAGGTAATGCATGTATGGAATGAGCTACCGGAGGGAGTGGTTGAGACTGGTACAATTACAACATTTCAAAGTCATTTGGATGGATACATGAGAGATATATGGTACAAATTCTGGCAAATAGGATGAGATTAATTTCAAATTAATCAGCGTGGCCATGTTGGAAGAAAGGTCAGTTTCCGTGCTCTCCAGCTCAATGGTGGGGACATAACCTGTGTCCACATTCCCCCCACCACCCTGCCACTTGTTCCTGGGCTCTGAGTACACAACATCATTGAGTCACCCAGATCCTGACAATTTCCAAATAGCTCCGGGCATTTCTCACAAGCACCACTTGGATTGTCAGCCACCATCAGTAACTTTAGTTGTCCTTCTTGTCCAACCTTCAGCACTGGGCGAGCATTTTCTGTACCCGTTGTGGGATCGTGTTCAAATAGTGACCAAAATCAGTGAGTGAAAAAAATAGCCTCTTTATTCAGCAACCGCAAGTTGCAAAAGTTTGAGGTGGTGATGGAATCCCGAAATACCATCCTTACAGCAGCCTCTTTACACACAGTTCTTACAGAGATTAACATTCTGTCACTATGATGTTCCATTGTTTTATCTATTATACACAAACGCTGGCTGCTACTCCCGATAGGATTGAGATTGTGTGATCTGCATGCAGAATTAAGAGGTGCTAGTCCTTTAGTCTTTTAAGCTCGCAAATGTTAGTAAAAATACTAGGCCTGTATGCTCTAAATAAGTTGGACATTGTACCTGCACTGAATAAAAGAATAAAGGATATTAAACTGCTTACTGCAGCTGGGTTGTGAGATTTGTTTAGTATTTGCCAGCATGAGTTTCATTCATTCCTGCAATTTCATGGAAGCGCAGTTTCGATAGTCAGTTTCTTAAAGGGGACAGTGGCTGCGAGTCAGGGAAACTGTGACAGATGGTTGGTAAGGGATAGTTAATATTGTAATCTTTCATGGAGACAAGTTGGCAGTGGATGGTATTGTTCTGAATATGTTACTATGTTGACAGTTATCCAGAAGTAGCTTTGGATGTAGAAATAAGCCTAAACACTGCTTATAGCAAGAGCCGGTAAGGGTTGAAGGTGTGAAAAAGCAGGAATGATTTGAAAAGGGTGTTTTAATTTAGTCTTACTTCTAATAGTAAAATATACTGCAAAACCGCGGTTTTATGAATGAATGAATGAATGAAGCTGCAATATAAGGAAGGGGTTATGAATGAATGAAACGGGAATGCAGTATTATTAGATATAGAGCTCTTGTGAGCAGGTTAGAAAAGACTTATGAATGAGTAAATAGAAAGTGGGTTAGTAAAGAGACTATAATACAATATTTCACACCATGTTATCATCCTGGCAGCCTCATGGAGAAGGGAGAAACTGGAGCCAATCTTTACACAGGGTAGATTTCTTCACAGAGCCAAGCATGACACATATACAGCTCCCAACTCCACTGCATGTTCCAAATTAGTAATCTATCTTAAATAGATGCTCAACTCACCAATGAATGTAGTCCCTCTCGAATACTAATAGAAGTTACACCCACAAAGAATCCAAAGGTTCTCTTCTCAGTGTGACTGGATTGGTGTCTGAACAGATGGCATGACTGACTGAATCCCTTCCCACAGACAGAGCGGGTGAACAGTCTCTCCCCGGTGTGGACAGGCTGGTGCCTCTGCAGGGAAGGCCAATCAATGAACCCCTTCCTGCACACGAAGCAGGTGAACGGTCTCTCCCCAGTGTGACGGCGGTGATGGCTTTCAAGCAAGGATGGGAATTTGAATTCTTTCCTACTGTCCCCACATTTCCACGGTTTCTCCATCATGTGGAAATCCCCACTTCTCTCAGGCTTTGACAATTCGTTGAAAGACCACTCACACATGTAACGTGTTCTGTCTCTCACTGCTGCGAATGGGGTGTTGCTATTTCAGGCTGCATAGCCAGTTAAAGGTCTTCCCACAGTTGGTTCACTGGGACACTCTCATTGAGGTCTGCGTGCTTCAGTCTCATTGATGTTTGAAACCTTTCAAAACAGACAGGACAGAAGAGAAATAAAAAATCTTGTGAGATTCAAAGGCTGATGATATTCCCATGCCAATGAAATGATTGTCTCTATCACACCTTGTTTTGATATTTCTGGCTGCAATTCCTTCCCTTCTCATATCCAGATTACATAAGCCATCACTGTGTACACAGGATAGAAATTCCAAACAGACAATTCTGCTTCCAGTGGAATATTCTTTCTTCTCACCTTTCCCCCCAAAACGTGAATCTCAATGCCACAGTCTCCCTCCATTCTCACTCTGCTGTAGTTATTACTACACGTGCTCTCAATTCTCCTAAAAATGCTGAAAAATGTCGACTGATGGATCTATGCTCGCGTCTTCCTGCCCTGGACACAGGTTGCGACACATTGGACCAGGAGTGAGCCATTCAGCTCCTGCAGTTTGCTCTGCTGTTCCATAAGATCATGTCTGTGCTGCTTTGGCCTTCACTCCATTTCCTGCTGTTCTCCATAACCTTTCATACCCCTGTCACTCAAAATTCTCTTCAATTTAGCCTTGAATACATTCCGTGGGCCAGTCTCCATTACTCACTGTGGGGCAGCATTCCACAAACTAACAAGAGAGAATAAATTCCTCATTTCTACCTGAAATGGGAGACTCCTTGTTTGTAATCTTGTCAGCGAGTTCTGGATTCTCTGACAAGGAAGTATTTTGTCCAAATCTGTCCTGACAAGCCCCCCCCCCTCAGAATTCTATTGGTTCAAATAAGGTCACCTCTCATTCTTCTAAACTCAGTGACTGAAGACCCAATCTGCCAAAAGGAAAGGCTGGGACCGTTTTCACTGGAGATTGAGAAGGTACCTGATAGAAGTTTATAAAATAATAAGGGGTATAGATACAGTTGTTGGTAGCTGTCTCTTGCCTAGAATGGCCCGTTTCAAGGCTCATTTCGAAGGTGAGAGGAGACTTAACAAAGTCTACTGGGAAATTTCTTTTTAAAAAAAGGGTGGTTCACGAACAAAGTGAACTTCCTGAGGAAGAAGTGGATGTAGGGACAATCCCAATGTTTAAAAGACATTTGGATGGGGAAGTGGTTACGAAAGGATTGGTGGGTATGGGCCAGGAGCAGGCAGGTGGGGCCGAGTTAGTTTAGGATCATGTTCAGCATGGACTGGTTGGATTAATGTCTGTTTCCATGGTGTATAACTATGATTCTACAAGTGTACAACCAAGCAGCTAGTGAAAATGTGCAGTCCTGTTAAATGCTAACCATCTCCTGGTTAGCATATATACATATATACTTCCACTTATGCTGTTATTGAAGGGGCTGGTAAGTGGGCAGAGTTCCATAGAGATGTCCAGCATGGAAACAGGCTCTTCTGTCTAACTCGTTCATGCTGATCAGTTATTTTGATAAATTGCGTCCCATTTGCAAGCACTTGGCACAAATCCCTCTAAACCCTTCCTAATTCATACACCCACCCAAATGCCTTTTAAATGTTCCAGCCTCCACTACTTCCTCTGGCAGATCATTCCATAGAGAGTTCATTCATCAGTCTAACAAAGGCAGAGAAGAAACTCTTTCTGAACCTGTTGGTGCATGATTCAAGATTCTGTATCTTCTGCCTGACCAAAGAGGTTGTAAGAGATCATTACCAGGGTGGGAGGGCACTTTGATGATGGCAGCCTTCTTGCAGCAATGGGATGTGCAGATGGAGACCATAGATGAGAAGTTGGCTTCTGTGATGGTCTGGGCTGTGCATAAAACCTGTAGTTTCTTCCGGTCCTGGGCAGAGCAGTTGCCGTACCAGGCCATTACGCACCCAGGGGCGGCACGGTGGCACAGTGGTTAGCACTGCTGCCTCACAGCGCCAAAGACCCGGGTTCAATTCCTGCCTCAGGCGACTGACTGTGTGGAGTTTGCACATTCTCCCCGTGTCTGCGTGGGTTTCCTCCGGGTGCTCCGGTTTCCTCCCACAGTCCAAAGATGTGCGGGTCAGGTGAATTGGCCATACTAAATTGCTGGAAATGTGTTGCTGGAAAAGCGCAGCAGGTCAGGCAGCATCCAGGGAACAGGAGAATCGACGTTTCGGGCATAAGCCCTTCTTCAGGAATCCAGGGAACAGGAGAATCGACTTTTCGGGCATAAGCCCTTCTTCAGGAAGGCTTATGCCCGAAACGTCGATTCTCCTGTTCCCTGGATGCTGCCTGACCTGCTGCGCTTTTCCAGCAACACATTTCCAGCTCTGATCTCCAGCATCTGCAGACCTCACTTTCTCCTCATACTAAATTGCCCGTAGTGTTAGGTAAGGGTTAAATGTAGGGGTATGGGTGGTTTACGGGTCGGTGTGGACTTGTTGGGCTGAAGGGCCTGTTTCCACACTGTAAAGTAATCTAATCTAATCTAAAGTACAGATAGAATACTTTCTGTGGCACATCTGTAAAAGTTGGTGAGGGTAGTTATGGACATGCTGAATTTCATAAACCTCCTGAGGGAAAGAGGTGTTGTTGTACTTTCTTGACTGAGATTGTTTCCATCGTTATTCCAGATGGTGAGAACACTCAAACAACCTATTGTGGAGTTTGCATTGCTGTCAGAAAGCAGTTTGTGTTCAGCAGCAGCGTAGTCACTCAGGCACTTGGTGCTGTGAGACTAGAGGACTATGAGAAACCAGGGTGTTTCCAACCAACATTCAAACTGATAGTATAAACCTTTGAAGTTTCAAATGAAAACTGGAAGTTCACTTAGCCAAAAGTTAATGGAGGCATCCTGATAAAATGACCAGGAATACTTGGAATCCTGAGAAGGATTCAAGTGAATCCTAGAGAGATGTTGCATCCCTTTGACTATTCCCAGAAAGTGAATGAAATATCAAGATTCATGCAAAGATTTGTGGGAACTCTTGCAGGGAAGTAAAGAAAATTAAATTTACATTTAAGGCCATATATGCTATTCTGCTAAGTTACTCGTATTAATTTTGTCTTTGCTTAAAAACGTGAAAAATTAAAGAACAGTTCTTCGAGTTAATCACTGGGTATTCAAATTTCTCCTCAGAATTAATGATCATAACAAAACTGGTTGTCAATGTGGGATGTTGAATCTGTAGTGTGTGCTTGGTAATGTTTTAATGAACAATATTTCAAAGTGAATTTTATCATGTTAAGTACTAAAGTTTTCTGGAGAGGAAAGATTTGCCCTTGTGTGTTTTGCAACACTTAACCAAGATCAGTTCTATAGAATAAGCGGACAATTTGATGCTAACAGTTGAGAGCTGGGGCAAAACATCAGAAATAATGCAGGCAGGAGCAGAGCAATTAGGGTTAGAAAGTTAGCCAAAAATATAAAACAGATTGGAAAGTTTTGTCAGCTTTTTTAACAGTGTTTGTTCTGTAGAAAATGAGTCTGGGGATTCAATAACAGAGGATAAAGAGATGGGCAGATGAATTGAAAAGAGCTTGAATCTGTCTTCACTAGAGAGGATACAAGTAACACCCTGGAACTAGCTGTAAATCAGGATTTGAAAGGGAGGGAGGAACTGAAGAAAATTACAATTACCAGGGAAGTAGTACTGAGTAAACTATTGGAACTACGGGTTGACAAGTCCCAGGTGCCCGAAGGATTTCATTCTAGATTCTTAAAGAAAAACTGGCTAGTGAAATAGTTAATGCATTGGTTTTAATTTTCCATGTCTCATTAGTTTCAGGGAAGGTTCCTTTACATTGGTAAACTCCTTTCTTCAAAAAGGGAGACAGAACAGGAAACTGCAGACCACTTGTCTTAACATATGTCATAGGGAAAATGTTGAAAGCTATAATTAAAGATGTTATGACAGGGCACTTGGTATAAGTTCAAGGTAATCAGGCAGTGTGAATGTGTTTTTGTCAATAGGAAATAATGTAATAATTTTTTGAAGAACTGCCTCTCCCCACTCTCCAGTGCTGACAGGGAATGAAATCTCTTCCCTCAGTCCCCACATTTCCACAACATCTCTAGTTCTGGTGTCCTTTTGGCTCTGTGTTTCTGATGAACAATTGAAAGTTTGACCACAGTCAGAAAACCTGTACAGTCACCCTCTACTGCGAATAGTTTAATGTTTCTTCAGTCTGTGTAACTGGTTAAAGCTCTTTCCCACAGTCAGCTCACTAGGACACTCTCTTTCCCAACAAGGGGAAAGGTCACACAAAAGTTGAGCAGCCAGACAAAATGCAAAAGCAATAAAATGTCGAGGCACAGGGAAGAAAATTGTGGCTATACTCTTTTTTTCTCCTATCCACGTTTAGACATTTAAAATCTGTCAGTAATATCAATATCCTAAAGAACATACTGCGCATGTTTGCCGGTGTCAGCAATGCAGTGCGAATGCCCGTCGGTGTCAGCAAAACACTAGGCATGCTCTTCGCTGTCCGCAAAAAAAGGCGCGAGACCTTCTTTTGATGAGCGATTAGGGAAGCCTGGAGGACCGGAAGGTGACTGGTCCACCTGCTAGTCAGAGCCCCCTTAGTGTCTGAATGCGGAAGTTGGACATGAGCTTCTGAAGCTGCTGCTGCTCCTCTCTGAATGAAGATTGAGCTTCACCCCAGACTGAAACTTCCTTCCCCTGTCCAACATCTGTGAGTACGGGACTCTATTTTCTCCCTCCTTTTTTCATTTATTTTTCATTCTGGGGTTCAATTGTTGACTTGCAACAACAGAAAGGAAAGGGAGTGAATCCAGGGAGGGGACAGATTCTGGAAAAGTTGGTCCAGGTCTGTGTCTCAAGTGGCAAAGTAGACAGGCAGGAGGCTGCAAGAACACAGCAAGGCAGGCAGCATCAGGAGGTGGAGAAGTCGATGTTTCAGGTGTAACCCTTATTCAAGACTGGGGTGGGTGTATGGAGAGATGCAGATAAAGATAATCTTAAAACTCCCACCCTAGGGAAAGGACACCCACCATTCACCTCCTCTATACCTCTCATGATTTTATTAACCTCTTTAAGGTCACCTCTGAACCTCGTGTGCTCCAGTGAAAAAGAGTGTGGTGCTGGAAAAGCACAGCAGGTCTGGCAGCATCTGAGGAGCAGGTAAATGGACGTTTCGGGCAGAAGCCCTTCATCAGGAACTGCTTTTTCCGGAGAGTAGTGAATCTATGGAATTCTCTGCCCAATGAAGCAGTTGGATGGGTTTTGCATGGTAGGGGAATTAAGGGTAGTTTGGACAATGCAGAGAATGAGCTGAGACGATGGATAGATCAGCCATGATCCTAATGAATGGCGGAGCAGGTTGGATGGGCCAAATGGCCTACTCCCGCTCTTTTACGCTGAAACTGTAACCCTGTATTTCCCATGGCCAACCCACCTAACCTGCACATCCCTGGACACTAGGAGCAATTTAACATGGACAATCCAAATCAAGGCCAGTGAGCAATGTAGTGATGTGGAAAATGACCATCAGAGAATGACAGAAAGGGACAAGGAGGATAAATTTACCAGCAATCAAACTGGATTCGAAAGATCACAAAAATTGAACCTAAAAACGGTGTGTCTGAATGTGTGCTGCATTGTAACAAAAGTGAATGAATTGAGTGCACACATTGAAGAGAATAATTATGATCTGAAACTCCTTACAGAGACATGGCTTCAGGATGACAAGGATTGACCCTGAATATCGAGGGGGTAATCAAATGGGAAGCTAGGTAAAGGTAGAGGGTTGGTTGGCATTGCTAATCAAAGCACTGATCACAGGGCAGACTGGTGTCAGCTTGGATTTCAGGTACTGATAGGCGGCACGGTGGCACAGTGGTTAGCACTGCTGCCTCACAGCGCCAAAGACCTGGGCTCAATTCCAGCCTCAGGCGACTGACTGTGTGGAGTTTGCACATTCTGCCCGTGTCTGCGTGGGTTTCCACCGGTTTCCTCCCACAGTCCAAAGATGTGCAGGTCAGGTGAATTGGCCATGCTAAATTACCCATCGTGTTAGGTAACGG